>NC_092721.1:150635811-150968668 GCF_047496885.1 Scyliorhinus torazame | reverse complement strand
TGGCGATTAGAGTGTCCCGTGCTCGCCAGCCATGGTGCACACATTGTGCAGGCGATTAGAGTGTCCCGTGCTCGTCAGCCATGGTGCACACACTGCGCAGGCGATTAGAGTGCCCCGTGCTCTCTGGCCATGGTGCACACACTGTGCAGGCGATTAGAGGGTCCCGTGCTCGCTGGCCATGGTGCACACACTGTGCAGGCGATTAGAGTGTACCGTGCTCGCCGGCCATGGTGCACACACTGCGCAGGCGATTAGAGTGTCCCGTGCTCGCCAGCCATGGTGCACACACTGCGCAGGCGATTAGAGTGTCCCGTGCTCGCTGGCCATGGTGCAGACACTGTGCAGGCGATTAGAGGGTCCCGTGCTCGCCGGCCATGGTGCACACATTGTGTTGGCGACTACAGTGTCCCGTGCTCGCCGGCCATGGTGCACACACTGTGTTGGCGATTAGAGTGTCCCGTGCTCGCCGGCCATGGTGCACACACTGCGCAGGCGATTAGAGTGTCCCATGCTCGCCAGCCAAGGTGCACACACTGCGCAGGCCATTAGAGCGTCCCGTACTCGCTGGCCATGGTGCACACACTGCACAGGCGATTAGAGTGTCTCATACTCGCCGGCCATGGTGCACACACTGTGCAGGCAATTAGAGTGTCCCGTGCTCGCCGGCCATGGTGCACACACTGTGCAGGCGATTAGAGCATCCCGTGCTCGCTGGCCATGGTGCTCACACTGCACAGGCGATTAGAGTGTCTCATACTCGCCGGCCATGGTGCACACACTGTGCAGGCAATTAGAGTGTCCCGTGCTCGCCGGCCATGGTGCACACACAGCGCAGGCGATTAGAGTGTCCATTGCTCGCTGGCCGTGGTGCACACACTGTGCAGGCAATTAGAGTTTCTCATACTCGCTGGCCATGGTGCACACACTGCTGGCGATTAGGGTGTCCCGTGCTCGCCGGCCATGGTGCACACACTGCGCAGGCGATTAGAGTTTCCAGTGCTCGCTGGCCGTGGTGCACACACTGTGCAGGCAATTAGAGTTTCTCATACTCGCTGGCCATGGTGCACACACTGCTGGCGATTAGGGTGTCCCGTGCTCGCCGGCCACGGTGCACACATTGTGCAGGCGATTAGAGTGTCCCATACTCGCTGGCCATGGTGCCCACACTGTGCTGGCGATTAGGGTGTCCCGTGCTCGCCGGCTATGGTGCACACACTGCGCAGGCGATTAGAGTGTCCCGTGCTCGCTGGCCATGGTGCACACACTGTGCAGGCGATTAGAGTGTCCCATGCCCCCCGGCCATGGTGCACACACTGCGCAGGCGATTAGAGTATCTCGTACTCGCCGGCCATGGTGCGCACACTGTGCGGGCGATTAGAGTTTCCAGTGCTCGCTGGCCGTGGTGCACACACTGCTGGCGATTAGGGTGTCCCGTGCTCGCCGGCCATGGTGCACACACTGTGCACGCGATTAGAGTGTCCCGTGCTCGCCGGCCATGGTGCACACACTGCGCAGGCGATTAGAGTGTCCCATGCTCGCCAGCCAAGGTGCACACACTGCGCAGGCGATTAGAGCGTCCCGTACTCGCTGGCCTTGGTGCACACACTGCACAGGCGATTAGAGTGTCTCATACTCGCCGGCCATGGTGCACACACTGTTCAGGCAATTAGAGTGTCCCGTGCTCGCCGGCCATGGTGCACACACTGTGCAGGCGATTAGAGCATCCCGTGCTCTCAGGCCATGGTGCTCACACTGCACAGGCGATTAGAGTGTCTCATACTCGCCGGCCATGGTGCACACACTGTGCAGGCAATTAGAGTGTCCCGTGCTCGCCGGCCATGGTGCACACACTGCGCAGGCGATTAGAGTGTCCAGTGCTCTCAGGCCATGGTGCTCACACTGCACAGGCGATTAGAGTGTCTCATACTCGCCGGCCATGGTGCACACACTGTGCAGGCAATTAGAGTGTCCCGTGCTCGCCGGCCATGGTGCACACACTGCGCAGGCGATTAGAGTGTCCCTTGCTCGCCGGCCATGGTGCACACACTGCGCAGGCGATTAGAGTTTCCAGTGCTCGCTGGCCGTGGTGCACACACTGTGCAGGCAATTAGAGTGTCTCATACTCGTCTGGCCATGGTGCACACACTGCTGGCGATTAGGGTGTCCCGTGCTCGCCGGCCACGGTGCACACATTGTGCAGGCGATTAGAGTGTCCCATACTCGCTGGCCATGGTGCCCACACTGTGCTGGCGATAAGGGTGTCCCGTACTCGCCGGCCATGGTGCGCACACTGTGCGGGCGATTAGAGTTTCCAGTGCTCGCTGGCCGTGGTGCACACACTGCTGGCGATTAGGGTGTCCCGTGCTCGCCGGCCATGGTGCACACACTGTGCACGCGATTAGAGTGTCCCGTGCTCGCCGGCCATGGTGCACACACTGCGCAGGCGATTAGAGTGTCCCATGCTCGCCAGCCAAGGTGCACACACTGCGCAGGCGATTAGAGCGTCCCGTACTCGCTGGCCTTGGTGCACACACTGCACAGGCGATTAGAGTGTCTCATACTCGCCGGCCATGGTGCACACACTGTTCAGGCAATTAGAGTGTCCCGTGCTCGCCGGCCATGGTGCACACACTGTGCAGGCGATTAGAGCATCCCGTGCTCGCAGGCCATGGTGCTCACACTGCACAGGCGATTAGAGTGTCTCATACTCGCCGGCCATGGTGCACACACTGCGCAGGCAATTAGAGTGTCCCGTGCTCGCCGGCCATGGTGCACACACTGCGCAGGCGATTAGAGTGTCCAGTGCTCGCTGGCCATGGTGCACACACTATTCAGGCAATTAGAGTGTCCCTTGCTCGCCGGCCATGGTGCACACACTGCGCAGGCGATTAGAGTTTCCAGTGCTCGCTGGCCGTGGTGCACACACTGTGCAGGCAATTAGAGTGTCTCATACTCGTCTGGCCATGGTGCACACACTGCTGGCGATTAGGGTGTCCCGTGCTCGCCGGCCACGGTGCACACATTGTGCAGGCGATTAGAGTGTCCCATACTCGCTGGCCATGGTGCCCACACTGTGCTGGCGATAAGGGTGTCCCGTGCTCGCCGGCCATGGTGCACACACTGCGCAGGCGATTAGAGTGTCCCATGCTCGCTGGCCATGGTGCACACACTGTGCAGGCAATTAGAGTGTCCCATGCTCGCCGGCCATGGTGCACACACTGTGCACGCGATTAGAGTGTCCTGTGCTCGCCGGCCATGGTGCACACACTGTGCAGGCGATTAGAGTGTCCCCTGCTCTCTGGCAATGGAGCACACACTGTGCACGCGATTAGAGTGTCCCGTGCTCGCCGGCAATGGTGCACACACTGTGCACGCGATTAGAGTGTCCCGTGCTCGCCGGCCATGGTGCACACACTGTGTTGCCGCTTAGAGTGTCCCGTGCTCGCCGGCCATGGTGCACACACTGTGTTGCCGATTAGAGTGTCCCGTGCTCGCCGGCCATGGTGCACACAGTGTGCAGGCGATTAGAGTGTCCCATGCTCGCCGGCCATGGTGCACACACTGTGCAGGCGATTAGAGTGTCCCATGCTCGCCGGCCATGGCGCACACACTCTGCAGGAGATTAGAGTGTCCCGTGCTCGCTGGCCATGGTGCACACACTGTGTTGGCGATTAGAGTGTCCCGTGCTCGCCAGCCATGGTGCACACATTGTGCAGGCGATTAGAGTGTCCCGTGCTCGTCAGCCATGGTGCACACACTGCGCAGGCGATTAGAGTGCCCCGTGCTCTCTGGCCATGGTGCACACACTGTGCAGGCGATTAGAGGGTCCCGTGCTCGCTGGCCATGGTGCACACACTGTGCAGGCGATTAGAGTGTACCGTGCTCGCCGGCCATGGTGCACACACTGCGCAGGCGATTAGAGTGTCCCGTGCTCGCCAGCCATGGTGCACACACTGCGCAGGCGATTAGAGTGTCCCGTGCTCGCTGGCCATGGTGCAGACACTGTGCAGGCGATTAGAGGGTCCCGTGCTCGCCGGCCATGGTGCACACACTGTGTTGGCGACTACAGTGTCCCGTGCTCGCCGGCCATGGTGCACACAGTGTGTTGGCGATTAGAGTGTCCCGTGCTCGCCGGCCATGGTGCACACACTGCGCAGGCGATTAGAGTGTCCCATGCTCGCCAGCCAAGGTGCACACACTGCGCAGGCGATTAGAGCGTCCCGTACTCGCTGGCCATGGTGCACACACTGCACAGGCGATTAGAGTGTCTCATACTCGCCGGCCATGGTGCACACACTGTGCAGGCAATTAGAGTGTCCCGTGCTCGCCCGCCATGGTGCACACACTGTGCAGGCGATTAGAGCATCCCGTGCTCGCTGGCCATGGTGCTCACACTGCACAGGCGATTAGAGTGTCTCATACTCGCCGGCCATGGTGCACACACTGTGCAGGCAATCAGAGTGTCCCGTGCTCGCCGGCCATGGTGCACACACAGCGCAGGCGATTAGAGTGTCCATTGCTCGCTGGCCATGGTGCACACACTATGCAGGCAATTAGAGTGTCCCTTGCTCGCCGGCCATGGTGCACACACTGCGCAGGCGATTAGAGTTTCCAGTGCTCGCTGGCCGTGGTGCACACACTGTGCAGGCAATTAGAGTTTCTCATACTCGCTGGCCATGGTGCCCACACTGCTGGCGATTAGGGTGTCCCGTGCTCGCCGGCCACGGTGCACACATTGTGCAGGCGATTAGAGTGTCCCATACTCGCTGGCCATGGTGCACACACTGTGCTGGCGATTAGAGTGTCCCATGCCCCCCGGCCATGGTGCACACACTGCGCAGGCGATTAGAGTGTCCCGTGCTCGCTGGCCATGGTGCACACACTGTGCAGGCGATTAGAGTGTCCCATGCCCCCCGGCCATGGTGCACACACTGCGCAGGCGATTAGAGTATCTCGTACTCGCCGGCCATGGTGCACACACTGTGCGGGCGATTAGAGTTTCCAGTGCTCGCTGGCCGTGGTGCACACACTGCTGGCGATTAGGGTGTCCCGTGCTCGCCGGCCATGGTGCACACACTGTGCACGCGATTAGAGTGTCCCGTGCTCGCTGGCCATGGTGCACACACTGTGCAGGCGATTAGAGTGTCCCGTGCTCGCCGGCCATGGTGCACACAGTGTGCAGGCGATTAGAGTTTCCAGTGCTCGCTGGCCGTGGTGCACACAATGTGCAGGCAATTAGAGTGTCTCATACTCGCTGGCCATGGTGCCCACACTGCGTTGGCGATTAGAGTGTCTCGTACACGCTAGCCATGGTGCACACACTGTGCACGCGATTAGAGAGTCCCGTGCTCGCCGGCCATGGTGCACACATTGTGCAGGCGATTAGAGTTTCCAGTGCTCGCTGGCCGTGGTGCACACACTGTGCTGGCGATTCGAGTGTCCCATACTCGCTGGCCATGGTGCACACACTGTGCAGGCGATTAGAGTGTCCCATACTCGCTGGCCATGTGCAGGCGATTAGAGTGTCCCGTGCTCGCCGGCCATGGTGCCCACACTGTGCAGGCGATTAGAGTGTCCCATGCCCGCCGGCCATGGTGCACACACTGTGCAGGCGATTAGAGTGCCCCGTGCTCTCTGGCCATGGTGCACACACTGTGCAGGCGATTAGAGGGTCCCGTGCTCTCTGGCCATGGTGCACACACTGTGCAGGCGATTAGAGTGTACCGTGCTCGCCGGCCATGGTGCACACACTGCGCAGGCGATTAGAGTGTCCCATGCCCCCCGGCCAAGGTGCACACACTGTGCAGGCGATTAGAGTGTCCGGTGCTCACCGGCCATGGTGCACACACTGTGCTGGCGATTAGGGTGTCCCGTGCTCGCCGGCCATGGTGCATACACTGTGCAGGCGATTAGAGAGTCCCATGCTCGCCGGCCATGGTGCACACACTGTGCAGGCGATTAGAGAGTCCCGTGCTCGCCGGCCATGGTGCACACATTGTGCAGGCGATTAGAGTTTCCAGTGCTCGCTGGCCGTGGTGCACACACTGTGCTGGCGATTAGAGTGTCCCGTGCTCGCCAGCCATGGTGCACACACTGTGCAGGCGATTAGGGTGTCTCGTGCTCGACGGCCATGGTGCACACACTGCGCAGGCGATTAGAGTGTCCCATACTCGCTGGCCATGGTGCACACACTGTGCAGGCGATTAGAGTGTCCCGTGCTCGCCGGCCATGGTGCCCACACTGTGCAGGCGATTAGAGTGTCCCATGCCCGCCGGCCATGGTGCACACACTGCGCAGGCGATTAGAGTATCTCGTACTCGCCGGCCATGGTGCACACACTGCGCAGGCAATTAGAGTGCCCCGTGCTCTCTGGCCATGGTGCACACACTGTGCAGGCGATTAGAGGGTCCCGTGCTCTCTGGCCATGGTGCACACACTGTGCAGGCGATTAGAGTGTACCGTGCTCGCCGGCCATGGTGCACACACTGCGCAGGCGATTAGAGTGTCCCGTGCTCGCTGGCCATGGTGCACACAATGTGCAGGCGATTAGAGTGTCCCATGCCCCCCGGCCAAGGTGCACACACTGCGCAGGCGATTAGAGTATCTCGTACTCGCCGGCCATGGTGCACACACTGTGCGGGCGATTAGAGTTTCCAGTGCTCGCTGGCCTTGGTGCACACACTGTGCAGGCGATTAGAGTGTCCCGTGCTCACCGGCCATGGTGCACACACTGTGTTGGCGATTAGGGTGTCCCGTGCTCGCCGGCCATGGTGCACACACTGTGCAGCCGATTAGAGAGTCCCATGCTCGCCGGCCATGGTGCACACACTGTGCAGGTGATTAGAGTGTCCCGTGCACGCTGGCCATGGTGCTCACACTGTGCAGGCAATTAGAGTGTCCCGTGCTCACTGGCCATGGTGCCCACACTGTGCTGGCGATTAGAGTGTCTCATGCACGCTGGCCATGGTGTACGCACTGTGCACGCGATTAGAGTGTCCCGTGCTCGCCGGCCATGGAGCACACATTGTGCAGGCGATTAGAGTGTCCCGTGCTCGCTGGCCATGGTGCACACACTGTGCAGGCGATTAGAGTATCCCATGCCCCCGGCCATGGTGCACACACTGCGCAGGCGATTAGAGTATCTCGTACTCGCCGGCCATGGTGCACACACTGTGCGGGCGATTAGAGTTTGCAGTGCTCGCTGGCCGTGGTGCACACACTGTGCAGGCGATTAGAGTGTCCCGTGCTCACCGGCCATGGTGCACACACTGTGCTGGCGATTAGGGTGTCCCGTGCTCGTCGGCCATGGTGCACACACTGTGCAGGTGATTAGAGAGTCCCATGCTCGCCGGCCATGGTGCACACACTGTGCAGGCGATTAGAGTGTCCCGTGCAAGCTGGCCATGGTGCACACACTGTGCAGGCAATTAGAGTGTCCCGTGCTCGCTGGACATGGTGCACACACTGTGCAGGCGATTAGAGTGTCCCGTGCTCGCCGGCCATGGTGCACACATTGTGCAGGCGATTAGAGTTTCCAGTGCTCGCTGGCCGTGGTGCACACACTGTGCAGGCAATTAGAGTGTCTCATACTCGCTGGCCATGGTGCCCACACTGTGCTGGCGATTAGAGTGTCTCGTACACGCTGGCCATGGTGTACACACTGTGCACGCGATTAGAGTGTCCCGTGCTCGCCGACCATGGTGCACACACTGTGCAGGCGATTAGAGTGTCCCATGCTCGCCAGCCAAGGTGCACACACTGCGCAGGCGATTAGAGCGTCCCGTGCTCGCTGGCCATGGTGCCCACACTGTGCAGGCGATTAGAGTGTCTCATACTCGCCGGCCATGGTGCGCACACTGTGCAGGCAATTAGAGTGTCCCGTGCTCGCCGGCCATGGTGCACACACTGTGCAGGCGATTAGAGCATCCCGTGCTCGCTGGCCATGGTGCACACACTGCACAGGCGATTAGAGTGTCTCATACTCGCTGGCCATGGTGCACACACTGTGCAGGCAATTAGTGTGTCCCGTGCTCGCCGGCCATGGTGCACACACTGCGCAGGCGATTAGAGTGTCCCGTGCTCCCTGGCCATGGTGCACACACTATGCAGGCAATTAGAGTGTCCCGTGCTCGCCGGCCATGGTGCACACACTGCGCAGGCGATTAGAGTTTCCAGTGCTCGCTGGCCGTGGTGCACACACTGTGCAGGCAATTAGAGTGTCTCATACTCGCTGGCCATGGTGCACACACTGCTGGCGATTAGGTTGTCCCGTGCTCGCCGGCCATGGTGCACACATTGTGCAGGCGATTAGAGTGTCCCATACTCGCTGGCCATGGTGCCCACAATGTGCTGGCGATTAGGGTGTCCCGTGCTCGCCGGCCATGGTGCACACACTGCGCAGGCTATTAGAGTGTCCCGTGCTCGCTGGCCATGGTGCACACACTGTGCAGGCGATTAGAGTGTCCCATGCCCCCCGGCCATGGTGCACACACTGCGCAGGCGATTAGAGTATCTCGTACTCGCCGGCCATGGTGCAGACACTGTGCGGGCGATTAGAGTTTCCAGTGCTCGCTGGCCGTGGTGCACACACTGTGCAGGCGATTAGAGTGTCCCGTGCTCACCGGCCATGGTGCACACACTGTGCTGGCGATTAGGGTGTCCCGTGCTCGCCGGCCATGGTGCACACACTGTGCAGGCGATTAGAGAGTCCCATGCTCGCCGGCCATGGTGCACACACTGTGCAGGCGATTAGAGTGTCCCGTGCTCGCTGGCCATGTTACTGTGCAGGCAATTAGAGTGTCCCGTGCTCGCTGGCCATGGTGCCCACACTGTGCTGGCGATTAGAGTGTCTCGTACACGCTGGCCATGGTGTACACACTGTGCACGCGATTAGAGTCTCCCGTGCTCGCCGGCCATGGTGCACACATTGTGCAGGCGATTAGAGTGTCCCGTGCTCGCTGGCCATGGTGCACACACTGTGCAGGCGATTAGAGTGTCCCATGCCCCCCGGCCATGGTGCACACACTGCGCAGGCGATTAGAGTATCTCGTACTCGCCGGCCATGGTGCACACACTGTGCGGGCGATTAGAGTTTCCAGTGCTCGCTGGCCGTGGTGCACACACTGTGCAGGCGATTAGAGTGTCCCGAGCTCACCGGCCATGGTGCACACACTGTGCTGGCGATTAGGGTGTCCCGTGCTCGCCGGCCATGCTGCACACACTGTGCAGGTGATTAGAGAGTCCCATGCTCGCCGGCCATGGTGCGCACACAGTGCAGTCAATTAGTGTGTCCCGAGCTCGCTGGCCATGGTGCACACACTGTGTTGGCGATTAGAGTGTCCCCTGCTCGCTGGCCATGGTGCACACACTGCGCAGGCAATTAGAGAGTCCCGTGCCCGCCGGCCATGGTGCACACACTGTGCAGGCGATTAGAGTGTCCCATGCTCGCTGGCCATGGTGCACACACTGTGTTGGCGATTAGAGTGTCTCATACTCGCTGGCCATGGTGCACACACTGTGCAGGCGATTAAAGTGTCCCGAGCTCGCTGGCCATTGTGCACACATTTTGCAGGCGATTAGAGTGTCCCGTGCTCGTCGGCCATGGTGCACACACTGTGCAGGCGATTAGAGTGTCCCATGCTCGCCGGCCATGCTGCACACACTGCGCAGGCGATTAGAGTGTCCCGTGCTCGCTGGCCATGGTGCACACACTGTGCAGGCCATTAGAGTGTCCCATGCTCGCCGGCCATGCTGCACACACTGCGCAGGCGATTAGAGTGTCCCGTGCTCGCTGGCCATGGTGCACACACTGTGCAGGCCATTAGAGTGTCCCATGGTCGCCGGCCATGGTGCACACACTGTGCAGGCGATTAGAGTGTCCCATGCTCGCCGGCCATGGTGCACACACTGTGCAGGCGATTAGAGTGTCCCATTCTCGCCGGCCATGGTGCACACACTGTGCAGGCGAATAGAGTGTCCCGTGCTCGCCGGCCATGGTGCACACACTGTGTTGGCGATTAGAGTGTCCCATGCTCGCCGGCCATGGTGCACACACTGCGCAGGCGATTAGAGTGTCCAATGCTCGCTGGCCATGGTGCACACACTGCGCAGGCGATTAGAGTGTCCCGTGCTCGCCGGCCATGGTGCACACACTGTGCAGGCGATTAGAGTGTCCCGTGCTTGCCGGCCATGGTGCACACACTGCGCAGGCTATTAAATTGTCCCGTGCTCGCTGGCCATGGTGCACACACTGTGCAGGCTATTAAGTGTCCCATGCCCCCCGGCCATGGCGCACACACTGCGCAGGCGATTAGAGTATCTCGTACTCGCCGGCCATGGTGCACACACTGTGCGGGCGATTAGTGATTCCAGTGCTCGCTGGCCGTGGTGCACACACTGTGCAGGCGATTAGAGTGTCCCGTGCTCACCGGCCATGGTGCACACACTGTGCTGGCGATTAGGGTGTCCCGTGCTCGCCGGCCATGGTGCACACACTGTGCAGGCGATTAGAGAGTCCCATGCTCGCCGGCCATGGTGCACACACTGTGCAGGCGATTAGAGTGTCCCATGCTCGCCGGCCATGGTGCACACACTGTGCAGGCGATTAGAGTGTCCCATTCTCGCCGGCCATGGTGCACACACTGTGCAGGCGAATAGAGTGTCCCATTCTCGCCGGCCATGGTGCACACACTGTGCAGGCGAATAGAGTGTCCCGTGCTCGCCGGCCATGGTGCACACACTGTGTTGGCGATTAGAGTGTCCCATGCTCGCCGGCCATGGTGCACACACTGCGCAGGCGATTAGAGTGTCCAATGCTCGCTGGCCATGGTGCACACACTGCGCAGGCGATTAGAGTGTCCCGTGCTCGCCGGCCATGGTGCACACACTGTGCAGGCGATTAGAGTGTCCCGTGCTTGCCGGCCATGGTGCACACACTGCGCAGGCTATTAAATTGTCCCGTGCTCGCTGGCCATGGTGCACACACTGTGCAGGCTATTAAGTGTCCCATGCCCCCCGGCCATGGTGCACACACTGCGCAGGCGATTAGAGTATCTCGTACTCGCCGGCCATGGTGCACACACTGTGCGGGCGATTAGTGATTCCAGTGCTCGCTGGCCGTGGTGCACACACTGTGCAGGCGATTAGAGTGTCCCGTGCTCACCGGCCATGGTGCACACACTGTGCTGGCGATTAGGGTGTCCCGTGCTCGCCGGCCATGGTGCACACACTGTGCAGGCGATTAGAGAGTCCCATGCTCGCCGGCCATGGTGCACACACTGTGCAGGCAATTAGAGTGTCCCGTGCACGCTGGCCATGGTGCACACACTGTGCAGGCAATTAGAGTGTCTCATACCCGTTGGCCATGGTGCCCACACTGTGCTGGCGATTAGAGTGTCTCGTACACGCTGGCCATGGTGTGCACACTGTGCACGCGATTAGAGTGTCCCGTGCTCGCCGGCAATGGTGCACACATTGTGCAGGCGATTAGAGTGTCCCGTGCTCGCCGGCCATGGTGCACACACTGCGCAGGCGATTAGAGTGTCCCATGCTCGCCAGCCAAGGTGCACACACTGCACAGGCGATTAGAGTGTCTCATACTCGCCGGCCATGGTGCACACACTGTGCAGGCAATTAGAGTGTCCCGTGCTCGCCGGCCATGGTGCACACACTGCGCAGGCGATTAGAGTGTCCCGTGCTCGCTGGCCATGGTGCACACACTATGCAGGCAATTAGAGTGTCCCGTGCTCGCCGGCCATGGTGCACACACTGCGCAGGCGATTAGAGTTTCCAGTGCTCGCTGGCCGTGGTGCACACACTGTGCAGGCAATTAGAGTGTCTCATACTCGCTGGCCATGGTGCACACACTGTTGGCGATTAGGGTGTCCCGTGCTTGCCGGCCATGGTGCACACATTGTGCAGGCGATTAGAGTGTCCCATACTCGCTGGCCATGGTGCCCACACTGTGCTGGCGATTAGGGTGTCCCGTGCTCGCCGGCCATGGTGCACACACTGCGCAGGCTATTAGAGTGTCCCGTGCTCGCTGGCCATGGTGCACACACTGTGCAGGCGATTAGAGTGTCCCATGCCCCCCGGCCATGGTGCACACACTGCGCAGGCGATTAGAGTATCTCGTACTCGCCGGCCATGGTGCACACACTGTGCGGGCGTTTGGAGTTTCCAGTGCTCGCTGGCCGTGGTGCACACACTGTGCAGGCGATTAGAGTGTCCCGTGCTCACCGGCCATGGTGCACACACTGTGCTGGCGATTAGGGTGTCCCGTGCTCGCCGGCCATGGTGCACACACTGTGCAGGCGATTAGAGAGTCCCATGCTCGCCGGCCATGGTGCACACACTGTGCAGGCGATTAGAGTGTCCCGTGCTCGCTGGTCATGTTACTGTGCAGGCAATTAGAGTGTCCCCTGCTCGCTGGCCATGGTGCCCACACTGTGCTGGCGATTAGAGTGTCTCGTACACGCTGGCCATGGTGTACACACTGTGCACGCGATTAGAGTGTCCCGTGCTCGCCGGCCATGGTGCACACACTGTGCAGGCGATTAGAGTGTCCCATGCTCGCTGGCCATGGTGCACACACTGTGTTGGCGATTAGAGTGTCTCATACTCGCTGGCCATGGTGCACACACTGTGCAGGCGATTAGAGTGTCCCGAGCTCGCTGGCCATTGTGCACACATTGTGCAGGCGATTAGAGTGTCCCGTGCTCGTCGGCCATGGTGCACACACTGTGCAGGCGATTAGAGTGTCCCGTGCTCGCCGGCCATGGTGCACACACTGCGCAGGCGATTAGAGTGTCCCGTGCTCGCTGGCCATGGTGCACACACTGTGCAGGCCATTAGAGTGTCCCATGGTCGCCGGCCATGGTGCACACACTGTGCAGGCGATTAGAGTGTCCCATGCTCGCCGGCCATGGTGCACACACTGTGCAGGCGATTAGAGTGTCCCATTCTCGCCGGCCATGGTGCACACACTGTGCAGGCGAATAGAGTGTCCCGTGCTCGCCGGCCATGGTGCACACACTGTGTTGGCGATTAGAGTGTCCCGTGCTCGCCGGCCATGGTGCACACACTGCGCAGGATATTAGAGTGTCCAATGCTAGCTGGCCATGGTGCACACACTGCGCAGGCGATTAGAGTGTCCCGTGCTCGCCGGCCATGGTGCACACACTGCGCAGGCGATTAGAGTGTCCCGTGCTCGCCGGCCATGGTGCACACACTGCGCAGGCTATTAGAGTGTCCCGTGCTCGCTGGCCATGGTGCACACACTGTGCAGGCTATTAAGTGTCCCATGCCCCCCGGCCATGGTGCACACACTGCGCAGGCGATTAGAGTATCTCGTACTCGCCGGCCATGGTGCACACACTGTGCTGGCGATTAGGGTGTCCCGTGCTCGCCGGCCATGGTGCACACACTGTGCAGGCGATTAGAGAGTCCCATGCTCGCCGGCCATGTTGCACACACTGTGCAGGCGATTAGAGTGTCCCGTGCACGCTGGCCATGGTGCACACACTGTGCAGGCAATTAGAGTGTCCCGTGCTCGCTGGCCATGGTGCCCACAGTGTGCTGGCGATTAGAGTGTCTCGTACACGCTGGCCATGGTGTACACACTGTGCACGCGATTAGAGTGTCCCGTGCTGGCCGGCCATGGTGCACACATTGTGCAGGCGATTAGAGTGTCCCGTGCTCGCTGGCCATGGTGCACACACTGTGCAGGCGATTAGAGTGTCCCATGCCCCCCGGCCATGGTGCACACACTGCGCAGGCGATTAGAGTATCTCGGACTAGCCGGCCATTGTGCACACACTGTGCGGGCGATTAGAGTTTCCAGTGCTCGCTGGCCGTGGTGCACACACTCTGCAGGCGATTAGAGTGTCCCGTGCTCGCCGGCCATGGTGCACACACTGTGCTGGCGATTAGGGTGTCCCGTGCTCGCCGGCCATGGTGCACACACTGTGCAGGTGATTAGAGAGTCCCATGCTCGCCGGCCATGGTGCGCACAGAGTGCAGGCAATTAGTGTGTCCCGAGCTCGCTGGCCATGGTGCACACACTGTGTTGGCGATTAGAGTGTCCCATGCTCGCTGGCCATGGTGCACACACTGCGCAGGCAATTAGAGAGCCCCGTGCCCGCCGGCCATGGTGCACACACTGTGCAGGCGATTAGAGTGTCCCATGCTCGCTCGCCATGGTGCACACACTGTGTTGGCGATTAGAGTGTCTCATACTCGCTGGCCATGGTGCACACACTGTGCAGGCGATTAAAGTGTCCCGTGCACGCTGGCCATGGTGCACACACTGTGCAGGCAATTAGAGTGTCTCATACTCGCTGGCCATGATGCACACACTGTGCTGGCGATTAGAGTGTCTCGTACACGCTGGCCATGGTGTACACACTGTGCACGCGATTAGAGTGTCCCGTGCTGGCCGGCCATGGTGCACACATTGTGCAGGCGATTAGAGTGTCCCGTGCTCGCTGGCCATGGTGCACACACTGTGCAGGCGATTAGAGTGTCCCATGCCCCCCGGCCATGGTGCACACACTGCGCAGGCGATTAGAGTATCTCGGACTCGCCGGCCATTGTGCACACACTGTGCGGGCGATTAGAGTTTCCAGTGCTCGCTGGCCGTGGTGCACACACTCTGCAGGCGATTAGAGTGTCCCGTGCTCGCCGGCCATGGTGCACACACTGTGCTGGCGATTAGGGTGTCCCGTGCTCGCCGGCCATGGTGCACACACTGTGCAGGTGATTAGAGAGTCCCATGCTCGCCGGCCATGGTGCGCACAGAGTGCAGGCAATTAGTGTGTCCCGAGCTCGCTGGCCATGGTGCACACACTGTGTTGGCGATTAGAGTGTCCCATGCTCGCTGGCCATGGTGCACACACTGCGCAGGCAATTAGAGAGCCCCGTGCCCGCCGGCCATGGTGCACACACTGTGCAGGCGATTAGAGTGTCCCATGCTCGCTCGCCATGGTGCACACACTGTGTTGGCGATTAGAGTGTCTCATACTCGCTGGCCATGGTGCACACACTGTGCAGGCGATTAGAGTGTCCCGAGCTCGCTGGCCATGGTGCACACACTGTGTTGGCGATTAGAGTGTCTCATACTCGCTGGCCATGGTGCACACACTGTGCGGGCGATTAGAGTGTCCCGTGCTCGTCGGCCATGGTGCATACATTGCGCAGGCGATTAGAGTGTCCCATGCTCGCCGGCCATGGTGCACACACTGTGCAGGCGATTAGAGTGTCCCATGGTTGCCGGCCATGGTGCACACACTGTGCAGGCGATTAGAGTGTCCCATGCTCGCCGGCCATGGTGCACACACTGTGCAGGCGAATAGAGTGTCCCGTGCTCGCCGGCCATGGTGCACACACTGTGTTGGCGATTTGAGTGTCCCGTGCTCGCCGGCCATGGTGCACACACTGCGCAAGCGATTAGAGTGTCCAATGCTCGCTGGCCATGGTGCACACACTGCGCAGGCGATTAGAGTGTCCCGTGCTCGCCGGCCATGGTGCACACACTGCGCAGGCGATTAGAGTATCTCGGACTCGCCGGCCATTGTGCACACACTGTGCGGGCGATTAGAGTTTCCAGTGCTCGCTGGCCGTGGTGCACACACTCTGCAGGCGATTAGAGTGTCCCGTGCTCGCCGGCCATGGTGCACACACTGTGCTGGCGATTAGAGTGTCCCGTGCTCGCCGGCCATGGTGCACACACTGTGTTGGCGATTAGAGTGTCCCGTGCTCGCCGGCCTTGGTGCACACACTGTGTTGGCGATTAGAGTGTCTCATACTCGCTGGCCATGGTGCACACACTGTGCGGGCGATTAGAGTGTCCCGTGCTCGTCGGCCATGGTGCATACATTGCGCAGGCGATTAGAGTGTCCCATGCTCGCCGGCCATGGTGCACACACTGTGCAGGCGATTAGAGTGTCCCATGGTTGCCGGCCATGGTGCACACACTGTGCAGGCGATTAGAGTGTCCCATGCTCGCCGGCCATGGTGCACACACTGCGCAGGCGAATAGAGTGTCCCGTGCTCGCCGGCCATGGTGCACACACTGTGTTGGCGATTTGAGTGTCCCGTGCTCGCCGGCCATGGTGCACACACTGCGCAAGCGATTAGAGTGTCCAATGCTCGCTGGCCATGGTGCACACACTGCGCAGGCGATTAGAGTGTCCCGTGCTCGCCGGCCATGGTGCACACACTGCGCAGGCGATTAGAGTATCTCGGACTCGCCGGCCATTGTGCACACACTGTGCGGGCGATTAGAGTTTCCAGTGCTCGCTGGCCGTGGTGCACACACTCTGCAGGCGATTAGAGTGTCCCGTGCTCGCCGGCCATGGTGCACACACTGTGCTGGCGATTAGAGTGTCCCATGCTCGCTGGCCATGGTGCACACACTGCGCAGGCAATTAGAGAGCCCCGTGCCCGCCGGCCATGGTGCACACACTGTGCAGGCGATTAGAGTGTCCCATGCTCGCTCGCCATGGTGCACACACTGTGTTGGCGATTAGAGTGTCTCATACTCGCTGGCCATGGTGCACACACTGTGCAGGCGATTAGAGTGTCCCGAGCTCGCTGGCCATGGTGCACACACTGTGTTGGCGATTAGAGTGTCTCATACTCGCTGGCCATGGTGCACACACTGTGCGGGCGATTAGAGTGTCCCGTGCTCGTCGGCCATGGTGCATACATTGCGCAGGCGATTAGAGTGTCCCATGCTCGCCGGCCATGGTGCACACACTGTGCAGGCGATTAGAGTGTCCCATGGTTGCCGGCCATGGTGCACACACTGTGCAGGCGATTAGAGTGTCCCATGCTCGCCGGCCATGGTGCACACACTGTGCAGGCGAATAGAGTGTCCCGTGCTCGCCGGCCATGGTGCACACACTGTGTTGGCGATTTGAGTGTCCCGTGCTCGCCGGCCATGGTGCACACACTGCGCAAGCGATTAGAGTGTCCAATGCTCGCTGGCCATGGTGCACACACTGCGCAGGCGATTAGAGTGTCCCGTGCTCGCCGGCCATGGTGCACACACTGCGCAGGCGATTAGAGTATCTCGGACTCGCCGGCCATTGTGCACACACTGTGCGGGCGATTAGAGTTTCCAGTGCTCGCTGGCCGTGGTGCACACACTCTGCAGGCGATTAGAGTGTCCCGTGCTCGCCGGCCATGGTGCACACACTGTGCTGGCGATTAGAGTGTCCCGTGCTCGCCGGCCATGGTGCACACACTGTGTTGGCGATTAGAGTGTCCCATGCTCGCTGGCCATGGTGCACACACTGTGGTGCCGATTAGAGTGTCCCGTGCTCGCCAGCCATGGTGCACTCACTGCGCAGGCGATTAGAGTGTCCCGTGCTCGCCGGCCATTGTGCGCACACTGCGCAGGCGATTAGAGTGTCCCGTGCTGGCCGGCCATGGTGCACACACTGTGCAGGCAATTAGAGTGTCCCATGCTCGCCGGCCATGGTGCACACACTGTGGTGCCGATTAGAGTGTCCCGTGCTCGCCAGCCATGGTGCACTCACTGCGCAGGCGATTAGAGTTTCCCGTGCTCGCCGGCAATGGTGCACACACTGTGCACGCGATTAGAGTGTCCCGTGCTCGCTGGCCATGGTGCACACACTGTCTTGCCGATTAGAGTGTCCCGTGCTCGCCGGCCATGGTGCACACACTGTGCAGGCGATTAGAGAGTCCCATGCTTGCCGGCCATGGTGCACACACTGTGCAGGCGATTAGAGTGTCCCGTGCACGCTGACCATGGTGCACACACTGTGCAGGCAATTAGAGTGTCCCGTGCTCACTGGCCATGGTGCCCACACTGTGCTGGCGATTAGAGTGTCTCGTACACGCTGGACATGGTGTACACACTGTGCACGCGATTAGAGTGTCCCGTGCTCGCCGGCCATGGTGCACACATTGTGCAGGCGATTAGAGTGTCCCGTGCTCGCTGGCCATGGTGCACACACTGTGCAGGCGATTAGAGTATCCCATGCCCCCCGGCCATGGTGCACACACTGCGCAGGCGATTAGAGTATCACGTACTCGCCGGCCATGGTGCACACACTGTGCGGGTGATTAGAGTTTCCAGTGCTCGCTGGCCGTGGTGCACACACTGTGCAGGCGATTAGAGTGTCCCGTGAACACCGGCCATGGTGCACACACTGTGCTGGCGATTAGGGTGTCCCGTGCTCGCCGGCAATGGTGCACACACTGTGCAGGTGATTAGAGAGTCCCATGCTCGCCGGCCATGGTGCACACACTGTGCAGGCGATTAGAGTGTCCCGTGCACGCTGGCCATGGTGCACACACTGTGCAGGCAATTAGAGTGTCCCGTGCTCGCTGGCCATGGTGCACACACTGTGCAGGCGATTAGAGTGTCCCGTGCTCGCCGGCCATGGTGCACACATTGTGCAGGCGATTCGAGTTTCCAGTGCTCGCTGGCCGTGGTGCACACACTGTGCAGGCAATTAGAGTGTCTCATACTCGCTGGCCATGGTGCACACACTGTGCTGGCGATTAGAGTGTCTCGTACACGCTGGCCATGGTGTACACACTGTGCACGCGATTAGAGTGTCCCGTGCTCGCCGGCCATGGTGCCCACACTGTGCTGGCGATTAGAGTGTCTCGTACACGCTGGCCATGGTGTACACACTGTGCACGCGATTAGAGTGTCCCGTGCTCGCCGGCCATGGTGCACACATTGTGCAGGCGATTAGATTGTCCCGTGCTCGCCGGCCATGGTGCACACACTGCACAGGCGATTAGAGTGTCCCATGCTCGCCAGCCAAGGTGCACACACTGCGCAGGCTATTAGAGTGTCCCGTGCTCACCGGCCATGGTGCACACACTGTGCTGGCGATTAGGGTGTCCCGTGCTCGCCGGCCATGGTGCACACACTGTGCAGGTGATTAGAGAGTCCCATGCTCGCCGGCCATGGTGCGCACAGAGTGCAGGCAATTAGTGTGTCCCGAACTCGCTGGCCATGGTGCACACACTGTGTTGGCGATTAGAGTGTCCCATGCTCGCTGGCCATGGTGCACACACTGCGCAGGCAATTAGAGAGTCCCGTGCCCGCCGGCCATGGTGCACACACTGTGCAGGCGATTAGAGTGTCCCATGCTCGCTCGCCATGGTGCACACACTGTGTTGGCGATTAGAGTGTCTCATACTCGCTGGCCATGGTGCACACACTGTGCAGGCGATTAAAGTGTCCCGTGCACGCTGGCCATGGTGCACACACTGTGCAGGCAATTAGAGTGTCTCATACTCGCTGGCCATGATGCACACACTGTGCTGGCGATTAGAGTGTCTCGTACACGCTGGCCATGGTGTACACACTGTGCACGCGATTAGAGTGTCCCGTGCTGGCCGGCCATGGTGCACACATTGTGCAGGCGATTAGAGTGTCCCGTGCTCGCTGGCCATGGTGCACACACTGTGCAGGCGATTAGAGTGTCCCATGCCCCCCGGCCATGGTGCACACACTGCGCAGGCGATTAGAGTATCTCGGACTCGCCGGCCATTGTGCACACACTGTGCGGGCGATTAGAGTTTCCAGTGCTCGCTGGCCGTGGTGCACACACTCTGCAGGCGATTAGAGTGTCCCGTGCTCGCCGGCCATGGTGCACACACTGTGCTGGCGATTAGGGTGTCCCGTGCTCGCCGGCCATGGTGCACACACTGTGCAGGTGATTAGAGAGTCCCATGCGCGCCGGCCATGGTGCGCACAGAGTGCAGGCAATTAGTGTGTCCCGAGCTCGCTGGCCATGGTGCACACACTGTGTTGGCGATTAGAGTGTCCCATGCTCGCTGGCCATGGTGCACACACTGCGCAGGCAATTAGAGAGCCCCGTGCCCGCCGGCCATGGTGCACACACTGTGCAGGCGATTAGAGTGTCCCATGCTCGCTCGCCATGGTGCACACACTGTGTTGGCGATTAGAGTGTCTCATACTCGCTGGCCATGGTGCACACACTGTGCAGGCGATTAGAGTGTCCCGAGCTCGCTGGCCATGGTGCACACACTGTGTTGGCGATTAGAGTGTCTCATACTCGCTGGCCATGGTGCACACACTGTGCGGGCGATTAGAGTGTCCCGTGCTCGTCGGCCATGGTGCATACATTGCGCAGGCGATTAGAGTGTCCCATGCTCGCCGGCCATGGTGCACACACTGTGCAGGCGATTAGAGTGTCCCATGGTTGCCGGCCATGGTGCACACACTGTGCAGGCGATTAGAGTGTCCCATGCTCGCCGGCCATGGTGCACACACTGTGCAGGCGAATAGAGTGTCCCGTGCTCGCCGGCCATGGTGCACACACTGTGTTGGCGATTTGAGTGTCCCGTGCTCGCCGGCCATGGTGCACACACTGCGCAAGCGATTAGAGTGTCCAATGCTCGCTGGCCATGGTGCACACACTGCGCAGGCGATTAGAGTGTCCCGTGCTCGCCGGCCATGGTGCACACACTGCGCAGGCGATTAGAGTGTCCCGTGCTCGCCGGCCATTGTGCACACACTGTGCAGGCGATTAGAGTGTCCCGTGCTCGCCGGCCATGGTGCACACATTGTGCAGGCGATTCGAGTTTCCAGTGCTCGCTGGCCGTGGTGCACACACTGTGCAGGCAATTAGAGTGTCTCATACTCGCTGGCCATGGTGCACACACTGTGCTGGCGATTAGAGTGTCTCGTACACGCTGGCCATGGTGTACACACTGTGCACGCGATTAGAGTGTCCCGTGCTCGCCGGCCATGGTGCCCACACTGTGCTGGCGATTAGAGTGTCTCGTACACGCTGGCCATGGTGTACACACTGTGCACGCGATTAGAGTGTCCCGTGCTCGCCGGCCATGGTGCACACATTGTGCAGGCGATTAGATTGTCCCGTGCTCGCCGGCCATGGTGCACACACTGCGCAGGCGATTAGAGTGTCCCATGCTCGCCAGCCAAGGTGCACACACTGCGCAGGCTATTAGAGTGTCCCGTGCTCACCGGCCATGGTGCACACACTGTGCTGGCGATTAGGGTGTCCCGTGCTCGCCGGCCATGGTGCACACACTGTGCAGGTGATTAGAGAGTCCCATGCTCGCCGGCCATGGTGCGCACAGAGTGCAGGCAATTAGTGTGTCCCGAGCTCGCTGGCCATGGTGCACACACTGTGTTGGCGATTAGAGTGTCCCATGCTCGCTGGCCATGGTGCACACACTGCGCAGGCAATTAGAGAGTCCCGTGCCCGCCGGCCATGGTGCACACACTGTGCAGGCGATTAGAGTGTCCCATGCTCGCTCGCCATGGTGCACACACTGTGTTGGCGATTAGAGTGTCTCATACTCGCTGGCCATGGTGCACACACTGTGCAGGCGATTAGAGTGTCCCGAGCTCGCTGGCCATTGTGCACACATTGTGCAGGCGATTAGAGTGTCCCGTGCTCGTCGGCCATGGTGCACACACTGTGCAGGCGATTAGAGTGTCCCGTACTCGCCGGCCATGGTGCATACACTGCGCAGGCGATTAGAGTGTCCCGTGCTCGCTGGCCATGGTGCACACACTGTGCAGGCGATTAGAGTGTCCCATGGTTGCCGGCCATGGTGCACACACTGTGCAGGCGATTAGAGTGTCCCATGCTCGCCGGCCATGGTGCACACACTGTGCAGGCGAATAGAGTGTCCAATGCTCGCTGGCCATGGTGCACACACTGCGCAGGCGATTAGAGTGTCCCGTGCTCGCCGGCCATGGTGCACACACTGCGCAGGCGATTAGAGTGTCCCGTGCTCGCCGGCCATTGTGCACACACTGTGCAGGCGATTAGAGTGTCCCCTGCTCGCCGGCCATGGTGCACACACTGCGCAGGCGATTAGAGTGTACCGTGCTCACTGGCCATGGTGCACACACTGCGCAGGCGATTAGAGTGTCCCATGCTCGCTGGCCATGGTGCACACACTGCGCAGGCGATTAGAGTGTCCCATGCTCGCTGACCATGGTGCACACACTGTGGTGCCGATTAGAGTGTCCCGTGCTCGCCAGCCATGGTGCACTCACTGCGCAGGCGATTAGAGTGTCCCGTGCTCGCCGGCCATTGTGCGCACACTGCGCAGGCGATTAGAGTGTCCCGTGCTGGCCGGCCATGGTGCACACACTGTGCAGGCAATTAGAGTGTCCCATGCTCGCCGGCCATGGTGCACACACTGTGCACGCGATTAGAGTGTCCCGTGCTCGCCGGCCATGGTGCTCACACAGTGCAGGCGATTAGAGTGTCCCGTGATCTCTGGCCATGGTGCACACACGCGATTAGAGTTTCCCGTGCTCGCCGGCAATGGTGCACACACTGTGCACGCGATTAGAGTGTCCCGTGCTCGCCGGCCATGGTGCACACACTGTGCAGGCGATTAGAGTATCCCATGCCCCCCGGCCATGGTGCACACACTGCGCAGGCGATTAGAGTATCACGTACTCGCCGGCCATGGTGCACACACTGTGCGGGTGATTAGAGTTTCCAGTGCTCGCTGGCCGTGGTGCACACACTGTGCAGGCGATTAGAGTGTCCCGTGAACACCGGCCATGGTGCACACACTGTGCTGGCGATTAGGGTGTCCCGTGCTCGCCGGCAATGGTGCACACACTGTGCAGGTGATTAGAGAGTCCCATGCTCGCCGGCCATGGTGCACACACTGTGCAGGCGATTAGAGTGTCCCGTGCACGCTGGCCATGGTGCACACACTGTGCAGGCAATTAGAGTGTCCCGTGCTCGCTGGCCATGGTGCACACACTGTGCAGGCGATTAGAGTGTCCCGTGCTCGCCGGCCATGGTGCACACATTGTGCAGGCGATTCGAGTTTCCAGTGCTCGCTGGCCGTGGTGCACACACTGTGCAGGCAATTAGAGTGTCTCATACTCGCTGGCCATGGTGCACACACTGTGCTGGCGATTAGAGTGTCTCGTACACGCTGGCCATGGTGTACACACTGTGCACGCGATTAGAGTGTCCCGTGCTCGCCGGCCATGGTGCCCACACTGTGCTGGCGATTAGAGTGTCTCGTACACGCTGGCCATGGTGTACACACTGTGCACGCGATTAGAGTGTCCCGTGCTCGCCGGCCATGGTGCACACATTGTGCAGGCGATTAGATTGTCCCGTGCTCGCCGGCCATGGTGCACACACTGCGCAGGCGATTAGAGTGTCCCATGCTCGCCAGCCAAGGTGCACACACTGCGCAGGCTATTAGAGTGTCCCGTGCTCACCGGCCATGGTGCACACACTGTGCTGGCGATTAGGGTGTCCCGTGCTCGCCGGCCATGGTGCACACACTGTGCAGGTGATTGGAGAGTCCCATGCTCGCCGGCCATGGTGCGCACAGAGTGCAGGCAATTAGTGTGTCCCGAGCTCGCTGGCCATGGTGCACACACTGTGTTGGCGATTAGAGTGTCCCATGCTCGCTGGCCATGGTGCACACACTGCGCAGGCAATTAGAGAGTCCCGTGCCCGCCGGCCATGGTGCACACACTGTGCAGGCGATTAGAGTGTCCCATGCTCGCTCGCCATGGTGCACACACTGTGTTGGCGATTAGAGTGTCTCATACTCGCTGGCCATGGTGCACACACTGTGCAGGCGATTAGAGTGTCCCGAGCTCGCTGGCCATTGTGCACACATTGTGCAGGCGATTAGAGTGTCCCGTGCTCGTCGGCCATGGTGCACACACTGTGCAGGCGATTAGAGTGTCCCGTGCTCGCCGGCCATGGTGCATACACTGCGCAGGCGATTAGAGTGTCCCGTGCTCGCTGGCCATGGTGCACACACTGTGCAGGCGATTAGAGTGTCCCATGGTTGCCGGCCATGGTGCACACACTGTGCAGGCGATTAGAGTGTCCCATGCTCGCCGGCCATGGTGCACACACTGTGCAGGCGAATAGAGTGTCCAATGCTCGCTGGCCATGGTGCACACACTGCGCAGGCGATTAGAGTGTCCCGTGCTCGCCGGCCATGGTGCACACACTGCGCAGGCGATTAGAGTGTCCCGTGCTCGCCGGCCATTGTGCACACACTGTGCAGGCGATTAGAGTGTCCCCTGCTCGCCGGCCATGGTGCACACACTGCGCAGGCGATTAGAGTGTACCGTGCTCACTGGCCATGGTGCACACACTGCGCAGGCGATTAGAGTGTCCCATGCTCGCTGGCCATGGTGCACACACTGCGCAGGCGATTAGAGTGTCCCATGCTCGCTGACCATGGTGCACACACTGTGGTGCCGATTAGAGTGTCCCGTGCTCGCCAGCCATGGTGCACTCACTGCGCAGGCGATTAGAGTGTCCCGTGCTCGCCGGCCATTGTGCGCACACTGCGCAGGCGATTAGAGTGTCCCGTGCTGGCCGGCCATGGTGCACACACTGTGCAGGCAATTAGAGTGTCCCATGCTCGCCGGCCATGGTGCACACACTGTGCACGCGATTAGAGTGTCCCGTGCTCGCCGGCCATGGTGCTCACACAGTGCAGGCGATTAGAGTGTCCCGTGATCTCTGGCCATGGTGCACACACGCGATTAGAGTTTCCCGTGCTCGCCGGCAATGGTGCACACACTGTGCACGCGATTAGAGTGTCCCGTGCTCGCCGGCCATGGTGCACACACTGTGCAGGCGATTAGAGAGTCCCATGCTCGCCGGCCATGGTGCACACACTGTGCAGGCGATTAGAGTGTCCCGTGCACGCTGACCATGGTGCACACACTGTGCAGGCAATTAGAGTGTCCCGTGCTCGCTGGCCATGGTGCCCACACTGTGCTGGCGATTAGAGTGTCTCGTACACGCTGGCCATGGTGTACACACTGTGCACGCGATTAGAGTGTCCCGTGCTCGCCGGCCATGGTGCACACATTGTGCAGGCGATTAGAGTGTCCCGTGCTCGCTGGCCATGGTGCACACACTGTGCAGGCGATTAGAGTATCCCATGCCCCCCGGCCATGGTGCACACACTGCGCAGGCGATTAGAGTATCTCGTACTCGCCGGCCATGGTGCACACACTGTGCGGGCGATTAGAGTTTCCATTGCTCGCTGGCCGTGGTGCACACACTGTGCAGGCGATTAGAGTGTCCCGTGAACACCGGCCATGGTGCACACACTGTGCTGGCGATTAGGGTGTCCGTGCTCGCCGGCCATGGTGCACACATTGTGCAGGCGATTCGAGTTTCCAGTGCTCGCTGGCCGTGGTGCACACACTGTGCAGGCAATTAGAGTGTCTCATACTCGCTGGCCATGGTGCACACACTGTGCTGGCGATTAGAGTGTCTCGTACACGCTGGCCATGGTGTACACACTGTGCACGCGATTAGAGTGTCCCGTGCTCGCCGGCCATGGTGCACACATTGTGCAGGCGATTAGAGTGTCCCATGCTCGCCGGCCATGGTGCACACACTGCGCAGGCGATTAGAGTGTCCCATGCTCGCCAGCCAAGGTGCACACACTGCGCAGGCGATTAGAGTGTCCCGTGCTCGCTGGCCATGGTGCACACACTGCACAGGCGATTAGAGTATCTCATACTCGCCGGCCATGGTGCACACACTGTGCAGGCAATTAGAGTGTCCCGTGCTCGCCGGCCATGGTGCACACACTGTGCAGGCGATTAGAGCATCCCGTGCTCGCTGGCCATGGTGCACACACTGCACAGGCGATTAGAGTGTCTCATACTCGCCGGCCATGGTGCGCACACTGTGCAGGCAATTAGAGTGTCCCGTGCTCGCCGGCCATGGTGCACACACTGTGCAGGCAATTAGAGTGTCCCGTGCTCGCCGGCCATGGTGCACACACTGAGCAGGCGATTAGAGTGTCCCGTGCTCGCTGGCCATGGTGCACACACTATGCAGGCAATTAGAGTGTCCCGTGCTCGCCGGCCATGGTGCACACACTGCGCAGGCGATTAGAGTTTCCAGTGCTCGCTGGCCGTGGTGCACACATTGTGCAGGCAATTAGAGTGTCTCATACTCGCTGGCCATGGTGCACACACTGTGCAGGCAATTAGAGTGTCCCGTGCTCGCCGGCCATGGTGCACACACTGAGCAGGCGATTAGAGTGTCCCGTGCTCGCTGGCCATGGTGCACACACTGTGCTGGCGATTAGGGTGTCCCGTGCTCGCCGGCCATCGTGCACACACTGTGCAGGCGATTAGAGAGTCCCATGCTCGCCGGCCATGGTGCACACACTGTGCAGGCGATTAAAGTGTCCCGTGCACGCTGGCCATGGTGCACACACTGTGCAGGCAATTAGAGTGTCTCATACTCGCTGGCCATGATGCACACACTGTGCTGGCGATTTGGGTGTCCCGTGCTCGCCGGCCATGGTGCACACACTGTGCAGGTGATTAGAGAGTCCCATGCTCGCCGGCCATGGTGCACACACTGTGCAGGCGATTAGAGTGTCCCGTGCACGCTGGCCATGGTGCACACACTGCGCAGGCGATTAGAGTGTCCTGTGCTCGCCGGCCATGGTGCACACACTGTGCAGGCGATTAGAGTGTCCCGTGCTCGCTGGCCATGGTGCACACACTGTGCAGGCGATTAGAGTGTCCCGTGCTCACTGGCCATGGTGCACACACTGTGCAGGCGATTAGAGTGTCCCGTGCTCACCGGCCATGGTGCACACACTGTGCAGGCGATTAGAGTGTCCCGTGCTCGCTGGCCATGGTGCACACGTTGTGAGGCCTCCTGTGCCTACCCGGGTCCCATGCCCAGCCCAGCCTAGTCCTCCTCCACATCCTTCCCGTCGGACGACGCCTGTCCTTCATCCCCATCCTGCAGCATGTTGCAGCTCTGCTGCGCGATGTGGTTGAAGACACAGCAGGCCACCAAGATATGGGAGACACTCCTAGTGCTATCCTGGAGGGACCCTCCAGAGTGGTGCATGCACTGGAACCATATGCTGCTGCACCACTCGATCATTCCCCTGGTCACTGCATGAGTGGTGTTGTAGAAGTTCTCCATGTTGGTCTGTGGCCTTCAGATAGGAGTAATCAGAAACGACCGCACTGGATAATCCCTGTCACCCAAGGACCAAACACTGACCCGAGGGATGCGCCTCGAAGGTTCTGGAAAATGTGCCAGGATGAAGGCGCTGTGCACACTGCCCGGGTAACGGGCACAAACGTGCGTGATGTGCAGCTCATGGTCACACACCAATTGCACGTTTATCGAGTGGGACAACTTTCGGTTTGTGAAGACCAGCCCCTCATGCACCATTGCTGGTAGGGGTTCATGCATCATGTCAATCACCCCCTGGACCTCGGGCATGCCGGTGATGGCGCCGAACCCCGCTTCCCGGGCATCCTGTTGGGCACGGTCCACGTTGAATTTGATATATTGTGCCGACCGTGCATACAGGGTCTCCGTGACAGCATGGATGCCCCTCTGCACTGAGGCCGATGAGATTCTAGACTCGGCACCTCGATGGACCCCGTATTGTAAAACTTCAGGGAGTTCGTCGCCTTGAAAGCCACCGGGAGGTGGTGTCCTCCCCCATAACCCCATGATGCCAGGTATGCCATGGTCCAGCAGACATGCCATACGGTCCCCCTGCTCAGCCGGAGTCTTCGATGGCATGCCCAGTCCAGCAGGTCCTCAAACGACATGACCTGCTGATACATACGAGGCATGATGCGGTACCTCCTTCCCATGTCCTTCTTGGCCTGTTGAGTGGCTAGCTCTCTATCTTCACTGGCTGCCTCCTGTTCGTCTGGGGCAAGCTCCCCTGCTGCAGGGTGCTCCCCGAGCAGCTCCTGCTCGTACAATCTCAGTGCATATCCTAGAGCTGCAAGGGCTACAATGATGGCCACCATTCAAGGAACAAAGAACAAAGAACAAAGAAACGTTCAGCACAGGAACAGGCCCTTCGGCCCTCCAAGCCTGCGCCAACCATGCTGCCCGTCTAAACTAAAATCTTTTACACTTCCGGGGTCCGTATCCCTCTATTCCCATCCTATTCATGTATTTGTCAAGGTGCCCCTTAAATGTCACTATCGTCCTTGCTTCCACCACTTCCTCTGGCAGCGAGTTCCAGGCACCCACTACCCTCTGTGTAAAAAACCTGCCTCGTACATCTCCTCTAAACCTTGCCCCTCACACCTTAAACCTATGCCCCCTAGTAATTGACCCCTCTACCCTCGGAAAAAGTCTCTGACTATCCACCCTATCTATGCCCCTCATAATATTGTAGACCACTATCAGGTCGCCCCTCCGTCGTTCCAGTGAGAACAAACCGAGTTTATTCAACCTCTCCTCATAGCTAATGCCCTCCATATTAGGCAACATCCTGGTAAATATCTTCTGCACCCTCTCTAAAGCCTCCACATACTTCTGGTAGTGTGGCAACCAGAATTGAACACTATACTCCAAGTGTGGCCTAACTAAGGTTCTATACAGCTGCAACATGATTTGCCAATTTTTATACTCAATGTCCTGGCCAATGAAGGCAAACATGCTGTGGTAGTCTGTGTAGAGATATTAGGGTACCTGGTAATGCTGGAACACCATTGGTAGATATTGTGTGTTTGCTATTGGTCAAATTGTATGGTAGCTCCGCCCTGCAAGGCGGGGTATAAGAGCCCGTGCCGCCCCAGCAGCCTTCTTTCTGTACCTGAGCTGCTGGGGGAAACATCTATCTTATCAAAGCCTACAGTTGGACTACAATCTTGCTTTAGTGGTCATTGATCGTGCATCAATTTAATAAGCTCGATGTAAAAGGATGGAGCTCCGAATCAAACCGGAGTGTCTGAAACTCAGCCCCCACTCGGCGAACACAGTGGCAACCTTCAAGCACTGGCTGGCATGTTTTAAAGGATATCTCGGAACGGCCGAAAACACACACACGGGAGAACAGAATTTGCAAGTCCTGCACTCGAGGGTGAGCCTGGAAATTTACACCCTCATGGAGGACGTGGACGATGGAGCTGCTAAAAGGACATTATATTCGCCCGGTAAACCAGGTCTACACCCGACATCTGCTAGCATCGAGGCAACAAATCCGTGGGGAAACACTGGAAGAATTCTACCGTGCACTCCTGGTGTTGGGGAGAAACTGCAGCTGCCCGCAAGTTTCGGCGAGCGAACACACAGAACTCTTGATCTGGGCCGCTTTCGTGGCAGGTATGCTGTCCTCCCAAATCCGCCAGCGATTGCTGGAAAAAGACACCCTTGGCCTCAAGGAGGCACGGGCCCTTGCAGGCTCCCTGAATGTGGCCTCCAGAAACGCCCGCACTTACGTTCCCGACCGCGCGGCAGCCCCCTGGGCAGCATGGAACCCCTCCGCAGCCGACCCCGAGACATCCCCCATCCCCCCACAAGCTAGTGCTGCAAGGCGGCCTGGCAACCCCGGGGGGCCCCGCTGCTACTTTTGCGGGCAGGCCAAGCACCCCTGACAGCGCTGCCTGGCCCGCGCATCCACCTGCAAGGGATGAGGTAAAAAGGGCCACTTCGTGGTGGTATGCCAGGCCCGTGCGGTCGCCGCGGTCTCCGGCGGCGAATGCGGACCGCCACCACAAACCTCTCCACGGTTCCCGTGCGGCCAGTGGGTGCTTCCATCTTCCTCCTCCAGGGCCATGTGCGGCCCCCGGGCGCCATCATCTAGTCCCGCGGACGCCAAGTTCGATGGATGGGCGCCGCCATTTTGTGCACCCCCAGCTATATGCGACCAATGGGAGCCGCCATCTTGGATGGACTCCCAGGACCCCAGCTTGGCTGACCGCACACCGCCCGAAGAGAACATTCAACTGCTGCGATTAGCCTCGGTGACCCTGGACCAGTCCCGGCCTCGAACACTCTCAACTGCTACAACAACAG
Organism: Scyliorhinus torazame; assembly: GCF_047496885.1. Taxonomy (NCBI): domain Eukaryota; kingdom Metazoa; phylum Chordata; class Chondrichthyes; order Carcharhiniformes; family Scyliorhinidae; genus Scyliorhinus; species Scyliorhinus torazame. Next base: position 150,938,843 of record NC_092721.1, on the reverse strand, counting down.
TACTAATCAATGGGCACGAGATGTCCTGCTTAATCGAGTCTGGGAGCACGGAGAGCTTCATACACCCCGACACGGTAAGGCGCTGTTCTCTCCTCGTCCACCCCGTTAATCAAAAAGTCTCCCTGGCCTCCGGTTCCCACTCAGTGGTGATAAAGGGGTTTTGTGTAGCAAACCTCACAGTCCAGGAAAGGGAGTTTAAAAATTACCGGCTCTACGTCCTTCCCCACCTCTGCGCGGCCACACTCCTAGGTTTAGACTTCCAGTGTAATCTCCAAAGTCTAACTTTCAAATTCGGCGGCCCTATACCCCCCTCACTGTCTGCGCCCTCGCGGCCCTTAAGGTCGGTCCGCCTTCCCTGTTTGCGAACCTCACCCCGGATTGCAAACCCGTCGCCACCAGGAGCAGACTGTACAGTGCCCAGGATCGGATCTTTATTAGGTCAGAGGTCCAAAGGCTACGGAGGGAAGGAATCATTGAAGCTAGCAACAGTCCCTGGAGAGCTCAAGTAGTGGTGGTAACGACCGGGGAGAAGCATAGGATGGTCATTGACTACAGTCAGACCACCGACAGGTTTACGCAGCTGGACGAGTACCCTCTCCCCCGCATATCCGACCTGGTAAACAGAATCGCGCATTACAAGGCCTTCTCCACGGTGGATCTTAAGTCCGCCTACCACCAGCTCCCCATCCGCACTAGTGACCGCAAATACACTGCCTTCGAGGCAGATGGGCGGCTCTACCACTTCTTATGGATTCCTTTCGGTGTCACCAACGGGGTCTCAGTCTTCCAGCGTGAGATGCACCGAAGGTTGACCGGTACATTCCCGTATCTCGATAATGTCACCACCTGCGGCCACAACCAGCAGGACCACGACACCAACCTCCGAAAATTCCTCCAGACCGCAAAGATCCATAACCTTACATATAACAAGGATAAATGCGTGTTTAGCACCGGCCGCCTAGCCATCCTCGGCTACGTAGTGCAAAATGGAGTTATAGGCCTCGACCCTGAACGCATGCGCCCCCTTATGGAGTTCCCCCTCCCTCACTGCTCCAAGGCCCTGAAGCGCTGCATAGGGTTTTTCTCTTACTATGCCCAGTGGGTCCCCAACTATGCGGACAAGGCTCGTCCCCTGATCCAATCCACAGCTTTTCCCCTGTCGATAGAGGCCCGCCAGGCCTTTAGCCGCATCAAAGCAGACATTGCAAAGGCCACGATGCACGCCATCGATGAGTCCCTCCCCTTCCAGATCGAGAGCGATGCGTCTGACATAGCTCTGGCGGCCACCCTCAACCAAGCGGGCAGACCCGTGGCCTTCTTCTCTCGTACCCTCCATGTTTCCGAAATCCGCCACTCATCAGTCGAAAAGGAGGCCCAGGCCATAGTAGAAGCTGTGCGACATTGGAGGCATTACCTGGCCGGCAGGAGATTCACTCTCCTCACTGACCAACGGTCGGTTGCTTTCATGTTCGATAATGCACAGCGGGGCAAGATAAAAAACGATAAGATCCTGCGGTGGAGGATCGAACTCTCCATCTACAACTACGAGACCTTGTATCGTCCCGGGAAGCTAAACGAGCCTCCTGATGGCCTGTCCCGTGGCACATGTGCCAACGCACAAGTGGACCGCCTCCGAGCCCTCCACGTAGACCTCTGCCACCCGGGGGTCACTCACTTTTTTCACTTTATCATGACCCGCAACCTGCCCTACTCCATCGAGGAGGTCAGGACAGCCACCAGGGACTGCCAAATCTGCACGGAGTGCAAACCGCACTTCTCCCGGCCAGAGAAAGTGCACCTGATAAAGGCTTCCCGTCCCTTTGAACGCCTCAGCATGGACTTCAAAGGCCCCCTCCCCTCCACCGACCGCAACATGTACTTCCTGAACGTGATTGACGAGTACTCCCGGTTCCCATTCGCCATCCCCTGCCCCAACATGACCGCAACCACCGTCATCAAGTACCTCCATAGCATCTTTGCACTGTTCGGGTTCCCCGCTTACATACATAGTGATAAGGGGTCCTCCTTTATGAGCGACAAACTGCATCAATTCCTACTCAGCAAGGGCATCGCCTCGAGCAGGACGACCAGTTACAACCCCCAGGGTAACGGACAGGTAGAGAGGGAGAACGGAACGGTCTGGAAGACCGTCCTACTGGCCCTACGGTCCAGGAATCTCCCAGTCTCCCGCTTGCAGGAAGTCCTCCCGGATGCCCTCCACTCCATCCGGTCACTGCTGTGTACCACAACCAACCAAACACCTCACAAACGTCTCCTTGTCTTCCCCAGGAAGTCCTCCTCTGGGACCTCGCTCCCGACCTGGCTGGCAACTCCTGGACCCATCCTGCTCCGAAAACACGTGCGGGTGCACAAGTCGGACCCGTTGGTCGAGAGGGTCCATCTTCTCCACGCTAACCCCCAGTACGCCTACGTGGCGTACCCCGACTCCCGACAAGATATGGTCTCCCTACGAGACCTGGCACCCGCCGGATACCCACGCACACCCCAGCCACCAGTCCCACCCTCCCTCCCACCAGTGCACCTTACAGGAGGATCGGTCCTTCCGCCAGCCCCGTCTAGGCCCCCCCACCCACCGACGCACCCCGCAGAAGCTCCCTTCCCAGGTCAACCGTTTTCCCCACCAGCGCCGTCTAGGGGTGTTGAAGCTGCCACAGAGATCGAGGCCACGATTCCGGAGTCACAGACGCCCGAGCCTCCATCGGCGTCACCACCGAAGCTTCGACGATCACAGAGGACGACCAGGGCCCCCGATCGACTGATTGCTTCATTTTAAAGTGTATAGTTAATTATGAATCTGTAAATAGTTACAAAATGCTGTATGGAGGTATTACGGTACCTCCATAACTATAATTTCCACCATGTGACCATGTTGTAATATCAAGCCACCACCCCCGCCGGGCTCTTTTTTAACAGGGGGTGAATGTGGTAGTCTGTGTAGAGGTATTACGGTACCTGGTAATGCTGGAACACCATTGGTAGCTATTGTATGTTTCCTATTGGTTAAGATGTATGGTAGCTCCGCCCTGCAAGGCAGGGTATAAGAGCCCGTGCCGCCCCAGCAGCCTTCTTTCTGTACCTGAGCTGCTGGGGGAAACATCTAGCTTATTACAGCCTTCAGTTGGACTACAACCTCGCTTTAGTGGTCAGTGATCGTGCATCACATGCTGTATGCTTTCTTGACTACCTTCTCCGCCTGTGTTGCCCCTTTCAGTGACCTGTGGACCTGTACACCTAGATCTCTTTGACTGTCAATACTCTTGAGAGTTCTACCATTCACTGTATATTCCCTATCTGTATTAGATCTTCCAAAATGCATTACCTCACATTTGTCCGGATTAAACTCCATCTGCCATCTCTCCGGTCAAGTCTCCAAACAATCTAAATCCTGCTGTATCCTCTGACAGTCCTCATCGCTATCTGCAATTCCACCAACCTATGTGTCGTCTGCAAACTTACTAATCAGACCAGTTACATTTCCCCCCAAATTATTTATATATACTACGAACAGCAAAGGTCCCAGCACTGATCCCTGCGGAACACCACTAGCCACAGCCCTCCAATCAGAAAAGCACTCTTCCATTGCTACTCTCTGCCTTCTGGGACCTAGCCAGTTCTGTATCCATCTTGCCAGCTCACCTCTGATCCTGTGTGACTTCACCTTATGTACCAGTCTGCCATGAGGGACCTTGTCAAAGGCCTTACTGAAGTCCATAGAGACAACATCCACTGCCCTATCTGCATCAATCATTTTTGTGACATCCTCGAAAAACTCTATCAAGTTAGTGAGACACAATCTCCCCTTCACAAAACCGTGCTGCCTCTCGCTAATACGTCCACTTGCTTCCAAATGGGAGTAGATCCTGTCTCGAAGAATTCTCTCCAGTAATTTCCCTACCACTGACATAAGGCTCACCGGCCTGTAGTTCCCTGGATTATCCTTGCTACCCTTCTTAAACAAAGGAACAACATTGGCTATTCTCCAGTCCTCCAGGACATTACCTGAAGACAGTGAGATCCAAAGATTTCTGTCAAGGCCTCAGCAATTTCCTCTGTTGCCTCCTTCAGTATTCTGGGGTAGATCCCATCAGGTCCTGGGGACTTATGTACCTTAATATTTTTCAAGATGCCCACCACCTCGTCTTTTTGGATCTCAATGTGACTCAGGCTATCTACATACCCTTCTGCAGACTCAACATCCACCAATTCCTTCACCTTGGTGAATACTGATGCAAAGTATTCATTTAGTACCTCGCCCATTTCCTCTGGCTCCACACATTGATTCCCTCCCCTTTCCTTCAGTGGGCCAACCTTTTCTCTGGCTACCCTCTTGCTTTTTATGTACGTGTAAAAAGCCTTGGGATTTTCATTAACCCTATTTGCCAATGACTTTTCGTGACCCTTTAGCCCTCCTGACTCCTTCCTACTTTCCTTATATTCCACACAGGCTTCGGCTGTTCCCAGCCTTCTAGCCCTGACAAATCCCTCTTTTTTCTTTTTGACGAGGCCTACAATATCTCTCGTTATCCAAGGTTCGCGAAATTTGCCGTATTTATCCTTCTTCCTCACAGGAACATGCCGGTCCTGAATTCCTTGTGACTGACATTTGAAAGCCTCCCACATGTCAGATGTTGATTTACCCTCAAACATCCGCCCCCAATCTAGGTTCTTCAGTTCCCGCCTAATATTGTTATAATTAGCCTTCCCCCAATTTAGCACATTCACCCGAGGACCACTCTTATCCTTGTCCACCAGCACTTTAAAAATTACTGAATTGTGGTCACTGTTCCCAAAATGCTCCCCGACTGAAACTTCTACCATCTGGCTGGGCTCATTCCCCAATACCAGGTCCAGTACCGCCCCTTCCCTAGTTGGACTATCTACATATTGTTTTAAGAGGCCCTCCTGGATGCTCCTTACAAACTCTGCCCCCGTCCAAGCCCCTGGCACTAAGTGAGTCCCAGTCAATATTGGGGAAGTTGAAGTCTGCCATCACAACAACCCTGTTGCTTTTACTCCTTTCCAAAATCTGTCTACCTATCTGCTCCTCTATCTCCCGCTGACTGTTGGGAGGCCTGTAGTAAACCCCCAGTATTGTGACTGCACCCTTCTTATTCCTGATCTCTACCCATGTAGCCTCACTGCCCTCTCCCTAACCAGTAGTGCAACTCCTCCACCCTATTTAGACCCCCTCTATCCCGCCTGAAACATCTAAATCCTGGAACGTTTAGCTGCCAATCCTGTCCTTCCCTCAACCAGGTCTCTGTAATGGCAACAAAATCATAGTTCCAAGTACAAATCCAAAATGAATTCCAAAATCCATTGCCTGCAGGGGGTGAAAGGCAAACATGTTAGCATGGTGTGTTCCCCCATGCCCAACCAGGCCTAATGAGCTGCATGGTGGCCCCAGTCTTTACTGCAGCTTTCCCCGGCACTCTACCCTAAGCACCACACCCCTGGCCCCATTGGTGCCTGGCACTCTGGGGGCCTCTGGCTCCAGCGCCCGTCCCTGCCAGCAGGAGTACCTGTGGCTGGCCCTACCCATGCCAGTAGTCTCGGCTCCCCTCCGGCGCCATCCTGTAGGGACTACTGTGGGCGTTGATGCCCTGCCGGCTGGTGACGGCGGGTTGTGGGGGCAGTTAGTGAGGTGTGCAGCAAGGTAGCTGCCTTGCAGTCTGTGGCAATGGCTGTCTGTACCTGGACACCCCGGTCCCAGGGGTAGTTTCCCCAACCCCAAGGCCTCCTGGCCGCCCCCCGCTACTCCTCCCTCCGGCCCTGGCAGAGTTCCCCCCCCCCCCACCCCCGCACCCCCCAGCCAGCCCGAGGTCACACCTTTGGGAACATGTCCTCCCTCCCCTCTCTCTCTCAGCAGCCATGGCGCCTGTTTTTTGAATTAGAAAACAAGTGAACCTCACCAACGGTAATTCCTCCTGGCAGAGGCAGAGCATTGCTGGAACCCCGGAGAATACTGGGTTGGGCCCGTTAATGATATGTCAACGACGTTTACCGTACATATGAAGTAGAATGCATTGACGTTGCTGTCGAGGTACTGGAGCATGGCATTCTGTCGGGCGCCCGGCGCCGGCCAAGATTTTCGGCTCACATTTAATTCTCCGCCCCATTGCATTTCGCAACTGCGAAGTCGCTGGACAGAGAATGTATATGCGTTCACCAAAATTATTTTCAGATAAGTCATTCTCATTATTGGGATTGCAATCATTCTCCTAAAAATTAATTCTCTGGGGAACTGGTTGATACAATGGGCAGAATCTTACCACATCTTTTCAAAGTGGCGGTTCGGTGAGAAAGCTGGGGAGAATGACAGCGGAAACTCACCAAATATTCAGCCTCTTTAACAAAATGTTTTTCTCCATGTGATTCACGCAGTGCTCGTGGCAGCTTACCTCTGATTTACTCACCCTGAGCAAACCTAATCTCTGAAATCAGTGGGGCATTCCTTTTTACTGCCTCCCCAGCACTCCCCTGCACTGGTCCCAAGTCCAGTTGGAGGGATGGCTGCCAGGTAGACACCGCCAGGATTTTCAGAGGGACCAGCACCAAACTCCTGGATGGTTTGGAGCAGAGCGCTGGCATCCCCTACCTGTCTTCCCACAGACATCCATCAAGCAAGGTCACCGCAGTGACCGCAATAGTGAGTGCCAGCTCGCTGCATAAGAGGACAGGACAACAGCGCTGGAAGGAGATGAATTAACTTCTTTGCGCAACCAGGGTAAATCTGCCTCTTGATATGTACCACTGCACTCACCCCTTTACACTTCCACAGTAATCTCCCACTCAGCCATCTTGCGGATTACCAACACTTCTCATGGTGTCCTCTCCTCCCCATGTCCCCACTCCCCATGTTCCCCCCAGTAGATAATCTGCTCCTCACATCCCCCCTCCCACTCACACCCTGTGCATGCCAGACTTCATCCCCTCTGACCTGGCAGGACTCTCACCTACACTCTCCCCATTTGTCTCATGGCAGGGCAAGCTTGAGCAAAATTGGTGTGAGCAGACACACCCTGGTAAAGCCATGCCCGAGCTGAGATGCCTAATGCTCTTTGAGGAGAGAGCTCTTGAGCTGGCCGGTGAGGAACAGGACTGCAGTTGTGCAGAGGGCAATGTGTGGGTATCAGACAAAAGTGAGAACCCGCAACACATTGAGCCATGGTGCAAGCCTCACATGAGTAAACTTTCTCCCCTCATTTATCCCCCATGATGCAGTGATGCCACCTCACTTCCCTTGCAGGTTACTAAGTCGACCAGCCTGTATCATCCTTGTGCCCTCTGGACACCACAGACCCAAGCAGCTCCAAGGGAGGCATCTCCGATACAAGCATCGAGGAGGCGTCACAACTGTCACCCGCAACCCCACCAGCACAGATACTCACACCTCAGTGGGATTAACTAGTAGGCAGGCTTTTGGGTCACTCACAGGTCAGTACCCCGCAACTGGTGGAGGAAGGAATGTCCCAGGGAACCAGCACTCAGAGGGATGCTGAAGTCCAGGACTCAGCTGCACCCCTGGCCGACGACCCTTGGGTCTGATCATCCTAAAGGTGCTGGAACTGCAAAGGCAGAGGCGCATATATCAAGAGGAGATGATAGCATCTCTCAACGGACTGCAAGATCAATTGGAGATGTCCCATTGTTTTCTGTCCGAGGAGATGGTGTTGGCACTCCAATGCAACAAAGCCAACACTGCGAGGGTGGCATCAGCAGTGGAGATCTTGGCGCAGGACATGCACTCCATGGCGGGGGGTGCCTGCTCCATAGTTCAGCTGTTGAATGCCATGGCTAAAGACATGAGTTTAAACTAGTTCAGCAGGGGATTGGGAACCTGAATTGTAGCTCCAGTATACAGGAGGTTGAGAGTAGTGAGGTCATGAGTAAGGTTTTAAAGTTGCAGGAGTGTACCGGCAGGCAGGAAGGTGGTTTAAAGTGTGTCTTCTTCAATGCCAGGAGCATCCGGAATAAGGTGGGTGAACTTGCGGCATGGGTTGGTAGCTGGGACTTCGATGTTGTGGCCATTTCGGAGACATGGATAGAGCGGGGACAGGAATGGTTGTTGCAGGTGCCGGGGTTTAGATATTTCAGTAAGCTCAGGGAAGGTGGTAAAAGAGGGGGAGGGGCGGCATTCTTAGTCAAGGACAGTATTACGGTGGCGGAAAGGACGTTTGATGAGGACTCGTCGATTGAGGTAGTATGGGCTGAGGTTAGAAACAGGAAAGGAGAGGTCACCCTGTTAGGGGTTTTCTATAGGCCTCCAAAAAGTTCCAGAGATGTAGAGGAAAGGATTGCAAAGATGATTCTGGATAGGAGCGAAAGCAACAGGGTAGTTGTTATGGGGGACTTTAACTTTCCAAATATTGACTGGAAATGCTATAGTTCGAGTACTTTAGATGGGTCCGTTTTTGTCCAATGTGTGCAGGAGGGTTTCCTGACACAGTATGTAGATAGGCCAACGAGAGGCGATGCCGTATTGGATTTGGTACTGGGTAATGAACCAGGACAGGTGTTAGATTTGGAGGTAGGTGAGCATTTGGTGATAGTGACCACAATTCGATTATGTTTACTTTAGTGATGGAAAGGGATAGGTATATACCACAGGGCAAGAGTTATATCTGGGGGAAAGGCAATTACGATGCGATGAGGCAAGACTTAGGATGCAACAGATGGAGAGGAAAACTGCAGGGGATGGGCACAATGGAACTGTGGAGCTTGTTCAAGGAACAGCTACTGCGTGTCCTTGATAAGTATATACCTGTCAGGCAGGGAGGAAGTGGTCGAGCAAGGGAACTGTGGTTTACTAAGGCAGTCGAAACACTTGTCAAGAGGAAGAAGGAGGCTTATGTAAAGATGAGACATGAAGGTTCAGTGAGGGCGCTCAAGAGTTACAAGTTAGCTAGGAAGGACCTAAAGAAAGAGCTAAGAAGAGCCAGGAGGGGACATGAGAAGTCTTTGGCAGGTAGGATCAAGGATAACCCTAAAGCTTTCTATAGATATGTCAGGAATAAAAGAATGACTAGGGTAAGAGTAGGGCCAGTCAAGGACAGTAGTGGGAAGTGATGCTTGGAGTCCGAGGAGATAGGAGAGGTGCTAAATGAATATTTTTCGTCAGTATTCACACAGGAAAAAGACACTGTTGTTGAGGAGAATACTGAGATTCAGGCTACTAGACTAGAAGGGCTTGAGGTTCATAAGGAGGAGGTGTTAACAATTCTGGAAAGGGAAAAATAGATAAGTCCCCTGGGCCGGATGGGATTTATCCTAGGATTCTCTGGGAAGCTAGGGAGGAGATTGCTGAGCCTTTGGCTTTGATCTTTAAGTCATCTTTGTGTACAGGAATAGTGCCAGAAGACTGGAGGATAGCAAATGTTGTCCCCTTGTTCAAGAAGGGGAGTAGAGACAATCCCGGTAACTATAGACCAGTGAGCCTTACTTCTATTGTGGGCAAAATCTTGGAAAGGTTTATAAGAGATAGGATGTATAATCATCTGGAAAGGAATAATTTGATTAGACATAGTCAACACGGTTTCGTGAAGGGTAGGTCGTGCCTCACAAACCTTATTGAGTTCTTTGAGAACGTGACCAAACAGGTGGATGAGGGTAAAGCAGTTGATGTGGTGTATATGGATTTCAGTAAAGCGTTTGATAAGGTTCCCCACGGTAGGCTACTGCAGAAAATACGGAAGCATGGGATTCAGGGAGATTTAGCAGTTTGGATCAGAAATTGGCTAGCTGGAAGAAGACAAAGGGTGGTGGTTGATGGTAAGTGTCCAGGCTGGAGTCCAGTTACTAGTGGTGTACCACAAGGATCTGTTTTGGGGCCACTGCTGTTTGTCATTTTTATAAATGACCTGGAGGAGGGCGTAGAAGGATGGGTGAGTAAATTTTCAGATGACACTAAAGTCGGTGGAGTTGTGGACAGTGCGGAAGGATGTTACAAGTTACAGAGGGACATAGATAAGCTGCAGCACTGGGCTGAGAGGTGGCAAATGGAGTTTAATGCAGAAAAGTGTGAGGTGATTCATTTTGCAAATAATAACAGGAAGACAGAGTACTGGGCTAATGATAAGATTCTTGGCAGTGTGGATAAGCAGAGAGATCTCGGTGTCCATGTGTCCCTGAAAGTTGCCACTCAGGCTGAGAGGGTTGTTAAGAAGCCATACGGTGTGATAGCTTTTATTGGTAGAGGGATTGAGTTTCGGAGCCATGAGGTCATGTTGCAGCTGTATAAAACTCTAGTGCGGCCAAATTTGGAGTATTGCGTGCAATTCTGGTCGCCGCATTATAGGAAGGATGTGGAAGCATTGGAAAGGGTGCAGAGGAGATTTACCAGAATGTTGCCTGGTATGGAGGGAAGATCTTATGAGGAAAGGCTGAGGGACTTGAGGCTGTTTTCGTTAGAGAGAAGAAGGTTAAGAGGTGACTTAATTGAGGCATACAAGATGATCAGAGGATTGGATAGGGTGGACAGTGAGAGCCCTTTTCCTCAGATGGTGATGTCTAGCACGAGGGGACATAGCTTTAAATTGAGGGGAGATAGATATAAGACAGATGTCAGAGGTAGGCTCTTTACTTAGAGAGTAGTAAGGGTGTGGAATGTCCTGCCTGCAACAGTAGTGGACTCGCCAACACTAAGGACATTCAAATGGTTATTGGATAGACATATGGACGATCAGGGAATAGTGTAGATGGGCTTTAGAGTGATTTCACAGGTCGGCGCAACATCGAGGGCCAAAGGGCCTGTACTGCGCTGTAATGTTCTATGTTCTATGTTCTAGTTCCATGGTGCAGGGCTTCAACTCTGATTCTGAGGCTATGCCCCCACGCTGTCGTGGGAACGGTGGCATTTTACGCCAGACAAAATGCCGTAAAATGGCCACCAATCCTCCATTTGGCTGGGGCTAGCATGCCGGTAGCGTAGAGCATCCGGCTCTACCTGCCGAAAAGGCCTGGAGAATTGCTGGGTCCGTGGCCACGCACTGCGGCGGCCTGCCGCAGCCGCGCCATGCTACATTGCGGAGGCCGCTCGTGGACCCGGCCCGCGAAATAGTGCCCCAGCTTTGACTGGCTTGCGCGCCACAGACTACCCACACAGTGCCCCCAGCCCCATATCAAGTCCCCCCTGCCCGCAGATCGGCCCTCCCGAACTGTGGCGGTGCCGGACTGGGTCCGCAGCCGCCACGCCGAGTTCCCAACGGATGAGACCACACTCGACTGACGCCGTCGGGAACTCGGACGGTCAGGCGCGGAGCATCGGGGGCGGGCCTCAGGCAATGTCCTGAAGCTGTTGATATGTCGTGCGCCGTACTCTCTGAGTACGCTGCTTTGGAGGGGGCGGAGCATCGCGAAAGCGGCACTGCCCCCGATTCAGTCGGGAACTTTGATTATCCGTCTGATCAGCGAATGCTATTTCGGTGTCAGCGACCAGAGAATCCAGCCCCATGAATTTTTATTTACTGCAATAACCTTTCATGTGGCACCTCATCAAATGCCTTCTGGAAATCTAAGTATCGTACATCCATCAGTTCTCCTTTCTCCACAGAATATGTGACCCCTTCAAAACTTGGTTAAATGTGACTTCCTTTTCACAAAACCATGTTGACTCTGGCTGATTCCTGTGAAAGTTTCCAAGTGCCCTGCTGCAACATCTTTAATACTGGCTTCTAACATTTCCCCTATGACAGATGTTAGGCTAACTGGAACCTGAGTTTGAAAATAAACCAGAATGGAGCAGTATCATTCCCTTGCTACTTTAGTTGACATGGGTGTACAATAATAAATTGTTCAAAACTTAACAGAATATTGCTCAAATTTGGGAAGATCACAAATAATGTTCGGATAAGAAATGAAAAAAGTTAGTACTGGGGAATGCAGGTGATTTCTGAGGTGTACCATGACTCAGCATCTAATCTGTTGAGTACACTGGGAAAATATAATTGTGACATAGGAGTCAAAAATGGATACGTCATTCCATTTTCAAATATCAATATCCTTATTTTTAAAGACCATAAATATTCACCACAAATTCAGTTTTTTTTAAAGGAGTAGCTTGTTTTGGGGAAGGGTTTCTAAGAGTCAGAAAAAGGTTTTAGGGCTTAAGTAAATTAGAACATATAGATTTCTCAACATGGTGGTGGTGATGTGATGGGATGGGGTGGGGGTGGGGAGGGGTGGGGGAGGGCATGCGCAGTGGGAAGCTCTTCACCACTGCAGTTTTCTTCATGTCACGTTCGAGACGTTTGGAAGATTTCTGCAAGAGAAAATTGAATCATTTAGCATTTAAAAAAATAATACATGGAAATAGGATTCAATTTTAACCTTTGTGACTGATCTATCATGAGAAGTCTGAATCATAGGTCAATGTTACTCAAATCCAAATGAGGTTGTGTTAATAAGGCAAAAATAAGTTACACTCCCCACTTTCACTTCCTAATAAATTCTCGTTCTTCCTGTTATTTGTGATTGTCATTTCAAAGTCTGGCATTCAGCTCAGAAATGATGTTATTCTGCCGGAAGAGAGGGAAGTTAGAGGATTGTCAACTAAACCCAAAGCTGCATTCTATGAACTGCATTCAAAAGAATAATTTGCTCATCAGCGGGTTTACCACATTTCTCTGTCATTTTTGAAATGAATGGAAAGGGCATGCCTTCTCCTAGCTAATCTGAATATCATTTTAAGTGACTCTGCTTTATTCTCAAAAGATCAGTTACTTTCCTCAGTCAATGTGCTTCCTTTAGCAGACTTATCTATTGGAAATTGATTCCCTTGCTCTAAGGGGGATTAACTGAAAGAGAAAGACCACCCAATATCTTTGGTTTTGTGTAGCTATGACTGTGGCATCCTACAGACTCAGAATATTGGTTCAACTCACAATAAAGCTGTCAGATGCCATATCCTAAAATAATTTCAGAACAAAACTGCATGTGTAAGCTGTAATGTATGCACAACTCATTGGCCAAGGTAATCCTCAGACTTTAAAACCTCTGTAAACGCATACCTGTGAACTAGTTCCAGAAAACACTTTCTTGATGCCTAAAATGTAGGGGGCGATTCTCCAATATGGAGCCCACGTGTTCGCGCCATCGTGAACGCCGACGCATTTCACGACGGCGCGAACCGGGCCCAGGTACGACAGATTCTGACCCCCACAGGGGGCCAGCATGGCGCTGGAGTGGTTCACACCGCTCCAGCCTCCTTTCGCGGCGTCCATTTGGCGCCGCGCCAACCCGCGCATGCACGGGGGACTTCTTTAGCACGCCGGCCCTGATTCAACATGGCGTCGGTGTTCAGGGACCGGCTGTGCCAGAAAGTAGGCCCGGGGAGGGAAGAGGTCAGCCTGCCAATCGGTGGGCCCCGATCGCGGGCCAGACCCCATCGGATACCCCCCCTGGTGAAGGAGCCCCTCTCCCTCTCCCCCCCCCCACAGGCTGCCCCCCGACCATTCGCGCAGATTTCCCGCCGTCAGAGACAAGGGGTGAACGGCGCCGGCGGGACTCTGTCGGGTCCGCGCGGCCGCTCGGCCCATCTGGGCCGGAGAATCGGCGGCCCCACCGATTCCCGCGGCCCGCGCTGTGCCAAACGCGCCGCCGCAAATGACGCCGATTCTCTGCACCTCAGAGAATTGCGCCCCGGCATCGGGGCGTCGTGGCACGGTTGCGCCGATTCTCCGACCCGGCGCGGGGCTCGGAGAATCGTCCCCTTAATGTCTGCACTGGGTGTGTTAAGAAATGCATTAAGTCACCCATTACATTAAGAAAAATGGATGTGCCTTAGCACCTGGACAAGGTTTTGGGTTGATACAGTTTAACTTTTTCCACTGGGGTTCAAACAAGATTACAGAAACAAATAGGTTTTCTGAGACTGAAGCCACAATTTCTAGAATACTGTGTGACCGACACGCTTGCTCACAGTAGCCTTATAATACCCTTTCTTCACATGTTACATAGTTTAATAAGGTGTAAAGTACTTTGTTCTGAAATGGTTTCTTGCATGGGAACCAATGCACTTAAATGAATTGACTTCTAGTCTTCAAAATACAGGTCAAATCAATGAATTTAATGAAGCTAGATTAACACAATGGATGCGGCTAGCATTTTGACCCCGATAACTAAATGTGTCAGTACAGGTCAGAAGGCTTTAACTGAAACTTAAGTGGCTAGTACACAAATAAGACAAAATGGTTGGAATCTCTCAGTCTTGTCATGCTCATTTACACACTGTTAAATGTGTATTTAGCAACTGCACTGCTGAACTTGGATGAAGTACAACTTTAGCTTTCCCTTTTTGTTCATCTGCATTCATCCAAGAGGTCTTGGAAGTTTTCAAAGATCCTTTAAGAAAATGGCTATAAACTTCCTGAGTGCTTTCATCTTGTTTAGCTCCTTCTCCTCCAAATTGTAGGAGACAATCAATGGGCCATTCCACATTAAATTGGTATTTGTGCTCTATTCTCTAACAGTCCGAACTGTCCTGTAATTCAGAATTACAGATTGAAGATGTAGTGATAATTATTTTTCGAGGCAGTATTTGAACAACACTAATAATAAATACTGTCGATGAAATACTGATAATTTTACAGCACAGCCTCTTCAACAGATCTATTGATTCAATAATTAAGCATATTTTACATGCGGTTTTGGATCTTGAGACCCAGGAGATAATTTGCACTGTGTGTTAGTGTAAAGACAGGTTTTAGAGTATTAGCCACACATTTTACTTAACTTCTGAAATATATTTCCACTGTCTCAAAAGTCAAAATTACCCACACCTCCTCAGGAACTTTCAGCCTTGACAAAGAAAAGTTGTCCAGATTAAAGCAACTGTAGCACCATTTTATATTCTTCAAGCAAAAATTGAGTTTGATGGAACAATGCTTTACACATCATCACAGACTGAATGTTTCCACTGGAAAACACTGCTCATTCTAAAAGATAAAAATAGGGCTAAAATGATGTTGAAGCTGTGTAATGTAATTCAAGGTGACACGGCACCACAGTGGTTAGCACTGTTGCTTCACAGCGCAAGGGTCGCAGGTTCGATTCCCGGCTTGGGTCACTCTCTGTGAAGAGTCTGCAAGTTCTCCCTGTGTCGGCGTGGGTTTCCTCCGCCTGCTCC
Source organism: Scyliorhinus torazame (assembly GCF_047496885.1). Lineage (NCBI taxonomy): Eukaryota > Metazoa > Chordata > Chondrichthyes > Carcharhiniformes > Scyliorhinidae > Scyliorhinus > Scyliorhinus torazame. Next base: position 150,923,698 of record NC_092721.1, on the reverse strand, counting down.
GGTTTCCTCCCACAAGTCCCAAAAGACACGCTGTTAGGTGAATTGGACATTCTGAATTCTTCCTCTGTGTACCCGAACAGGCGGCGCAGTGTGGCGACTAGGGGCTTTTCACAGTAACTTCATTGCATTGTTAATGTAAGCCTACTTGTGACAATAATAAAGATTATTGTTGTTATAAAGTATGATGTGTGGCTTCATATATATAAAATCAGGTCTATTGTATACAAATCTGGGGCGTCATTCTCTGACCCCCCGCCGGGTCGGAGAATGGCCGTTGGCCGCCGTGAATCCCGCCCCCGCCCCCGCCGAAGTCTCCGAAGGGAGAAAAGTCGGCGGGGCGTTAATGGCGCCGCTGCCGCGGAGAATGTCACGGGTCTGCGCAAGGCAGCCGATTTTCGGCCTGCCGATATTCTCCCTTCCGGATGGGCCGAAGTCCCGTCGACGTGATGACCGTTCACGTCGACGTGAATCAAACCTCCTTTTCATCGGCGTGACCCGGTGCTCCAGGCTCACGCCGACCAGAGAGGAGGTGAGTGACGGCCTGGGGGGTTGGCTCTGGGCAGGAAATGGCGTGGCCGCAGACTGATTGCGTGAGGAGAGGTGTGTCTCGGCTTGTGTGTGTGTGTGTGCGGCGGGGGGGGGGGGTGGTTAGAGTAGGCTGGGCTCCGGGGGAGTGCCGGGAGGGGGTCCGTGCTGGGGTGGAGGTTGGGGGTTGGAGGGGGTCCGTGCTGGGGTGGAGGTTGGGGGGGGGGTCCGTGCTGGGGTGGAGGTTGGGGAGGGGGTCCGTGCTGGGGTGGAGGTTGGGGAGGGGGTCCGTGCTGGGGTGGAGGTGGGGGGGGGGGGTGTCCGTGCTGGGGTGGAGGTTGGGGGTTGGAGGGGGTCCGTGCCGGGGTGGAGGTTGGGGGGGGGGTCCGTGCTGGGGTGGAGGTTGGGGGTTGGAGGGGGTCCGTGCCGGGGTGGAGGTTGGGGGGGGGGGGTCCGTGCTGGGGTGGAGGTTGGGGGTTGGAGGGGGTCCGTGCCGGGGTGGAGGTTGGGTGGGGGGTCCATGCTGGGGTGGAGGTTGGGGGTTGCAGGGGGTCCGTGCCGGGGTGGAGGTTGGGGGGGGGTCCGTGCTGGGGTGGAGGTTGGGGGTTGGAGGGGGTCCGTGCCGGGATGGAGGTTGGGGGGGGGGGTCCGTGCTGGGGTGGAGGTTGGGGGTTGGAGGGGGTCCGTGCCGGGGTGGAGGTTGGGTGGGGGGTCCATGCTGGGGTGGAGGTTGGGGGTTGCAGGGGGTCCGTGCCGGGGTGGAGGTTGGGGGGGGGTCCGTGCTGGGGTGGAGGTTGGGGGTTGGAGGGGGTCCGTGCCGGGGTGGAGGTTGGGGGGGGGTCCGTGCTGGGGTGGAGGTTGGGGGTTGGAGGGGGTCCGTGCCGGGCTGGAGGTTGGGGGGGGGTCCGTGCTGGGGTGGAGGTTGGGGAGGGGGTCCGTGCCGAGGAGGGTGATATGAGGGCAAATGAGTTGGTCCACCTGGCCAGGTGCCAGCCTCCAACAGTTGGACCCATGCGGTCCATGCCACCTGGCTGGGGGGAGGAGGGGATATGGGCAATGATGACATTTCGTCGTTCCCCTCCCCCCCCACCAGGCCGTCATGTTTTCAGATCATCCAGCGATGTTGGCCGCCGTGGTGGCAGCCGCTCATGTCTATGTTGCCCTGGATGAGGAGGAGGAGGAGGAGGAGCGTGCCAGAGAGGCGGCGCAGGCTGCCGCAGAGGGGCAGGCGGCAGCCGCCCAGGCTGGAGGGACACCTGACCGACAGGACGAGGAGGGGGAGGAGGATGTCGCGGCCCCACGGCAACGGAGGCACCCGAGGGCGCCCCGTGTGTACCGGCCCCGCCAGTCATACCAGGACCTTACGGACCGGGAATGCAGGAGGAGACTCCGGATGAGCCGGGAAACCGTGGCACACACCTGCCACCTGCTGGCACACCTGTCACCGCGTGGCACTGGCGGGGGACACCCTCTCCCCGTGTCCGTCAAGGTTACGGTGGCCCTGAACTTTTATGCAACGGGGTCATTCCAGGCACCGAGTGGGGACCTGTCCGGCATATCGCAGACATCGGTGCACCGGTGCATCCGGGCAGTGACAGATGCCCTTTATGCCATGGCGCACCGCTACATCCGCTTCCCCGTGGACCGGGCCAGCCAAGATGCCCGGGCCGTGGGCTTCTCTGCTGTGGCCGGGTTCCCCATGGTCCAGGGCGCGATCGATGGGATGCACGTCGCCGTGCGGCCACCTGCAGATAACAGGGCCGTGTTCACTAATAGGAAGGGGACCTATTCGATGAACGTACAGGTGGTCTGCGACCACCGCATGATGATCCTGCACGTCTGCGCCCGTCACCCAGGCAGTGTACACGACTCATTCGTGTTGTCGCGGTCATCCATCCCCGGCATGTACGAGGGACGCCATCCCCGGCTGAGGGGCTGGTTGCTGGGCGACAGGGGCTACCCATTGCGATCGTGGCTGATGACGCCTATACGGAGGCCACGCAATGAGGCGGAGAACCGCTACAATGATGTCCATGTAGCGACAAGGGGAGTGATCGAGAGGTGCTTTGGCGTGCTGAAGATGCGTTTCAGGTGCCTGGACCTCTCTGGGGGCGCCCTCCAGTATCGGTCAGATAGGGTCGGCCGCATCATTGTGGTGTGCTGCGTCCTGCACAACATAGCCCAGCAGAGGAGCGATGTGCCGCAGGCAGAGGAGGGTGGAGTGGAGGAGCAGCAGGAAGAGGCACAGTCCTCCCCAGATGAGGGGGATGGGGGCAATGGTCAGGGCAGACGGGGTAGACACAGGCGGGTGGCTGTCCACCGTTACCGGCTGGCCCAGCGGGCACGGGACAGACTGATAGCCGCCCGCTTCACTGACTAGATGGGCGTGGGAATCGGGTAGTATGGCCACAGACCGCACACCATGACAACAGCCGACCACCCACACCCCACACCCATCCACCCACCCAGCACCCTCACCCCCCTCCCCAACCCCACACACCCCACCCGCATGCACACCACCCCCCCCCCCATTGCCGATCCACCGGCGGCACAACGGGCCGGGCTCACCCAGTTGCGGGTGGACGCGTGTCTATCGCAGGCCATGGAGGATGATGACAACCCGCCCTGCGATGAGCTCCTGGCTCTACATCGTTGGACTATGTCTGACCCATGGCCACAGTACCACCATCCACCCGGACCATCCCTGCATGCGGCTGTGACACTGCAGCGCACGGTCCCGTCCTCTGCCCGGGGGATGTTGATGGCGGCCCAGGGGGAAGGGGGCAGACTCACCTGGGGCTGAGGTAAGACCACCCCTCACACACACACTTGCGCTCAATGTACATGACACGCCCGCACACTTTGGACAGAGCACAAAGGCAGCTTCGGTAGGTGTAACATTGACTTTAATAACCAAAGGAGTTCATGCACGTGCCCTAGCCCCTAAAACTCATTTGTGCCCTACACCCGTGCCAACTTACTCAGTGTCTAATTGTTTGGCCTTATGGGCCCTTTGACTACGTCTACGTGGTTCCCCAGACGGTACAGCAGAACTGGAGGTGGACTCCTGTGATTCCTGCCCTCTGACACTGGATCCCTTTGGCGGCCGTTTCCTGGGGCGTCCTGACCTAGATGGGCCAGGCTGCGGCCCAGGCGACTGGGATAGCGAGCTGCCAGCCTGTCCTGCCCGTTGCCCACCCAATGCACCTGGGACGGAAGGGGGGGAGTCCGAGGTGTCGCGGTGTACCGGGACCTCCCCTACAGAGGGAGCCGGGACGGACCACACCACCTCCTCCTCCCTCGGGGTGCCCGATGGCCCCCAGGCCTCTACATGGGTGGGGGATGCGAACGGACTGGCCATCCGACGCCCCCCCGGCATCTGGCGCTGCCAGTCCTGGAGGCCCGTGCTGGTATCGACAGGGGTCTGCAGGTTTGCAGCCATGGAGCCCAGGGTGTTGTCAAACCCTGTCTGTGACAGTGCGACGCCGGCTCGCACATGGCCACTGGCGCCGATGCCCTCAGCGATGGCCTGCTGAGACTGGGCCATGGCCTGCAGAGACTGGGCCATGGCCTGCAGAGACTGGGCTATGGCCTGCTGAGATTGGGCCATGGCCTGCTGAGACTCGGCTATGGCGTTGAGCGCCTCTGCCATCTGGCGCTGGCACTGGCTCATGGCCTCCTGTGAGAGGGCAGCCATTTCCTGGGCCACAGACGCCGCCTGCACGGAAGGCCCCAGGCCTCGCAAACCGTTCCCCATGTCTGACACCGTCGCACCCATTGCCTCCACCGCGGACGCCACCCGTGCGGTGTCAGCCTGGGTGGCACGCATGACCGGGACCACTCCCAGCTCCTGGACGCGGGTGGACTCCTCCACCTGCGACCGCAGCTGCCGCAAGCCACCCGTCACCCTCTTCGCTCGTCTCCTGGTCGGTGGTTGCATCGGATCTATGTGTGGGTGTGGTAACTGCAGGAACCCGGGATCCATCTGGGCGGCAGATGTTCGCTTGGCCTGGGCTGCCCTCCGACCGCCCGGTCCCTCTGCTGCTCCTACCTCCACCTGCTGTACCGGGACGGCTGTGTTGTGCGCACCAGTGAGTGTACCAGACGCCTCATCACTAAAGTGCCCAACCGTGGTGAGTGTTTCTGCGATGGTGGAGGGTGTTGGTGACAGCAGTGGCATTGTGTCGTGCTCTTCGTCCCACTCTGACTCCATGGCACTTTGGGGTGGGGGTCCGTCTCCACCCATCCACTCTGAGTCACTGTCCGGTATTTCGTCTTCCCGGGTAGTGGTGTCCTGGGTAGTGGTGTCCTGGGTAGTGGTGTCCTGGGTAGTGGTGTCCTGGCTCGGATGTGATGGGTGCCTGTGGCTGCCCCACTCATCGCTGGGTGGTCGCTCCCGCACGTGACGGGGGTGTCGTCACCCTGTTGCTCCAGGTCTCTCCGTCTCCCGTGGTGTGCGAGGGGCATCCTGCGGGCGTCGCATGCTGGAGGGTCCGGGTCTCTCCGTCTCCCGTGGTGTGCGAGGGGCATCCTGCGGGCGTCGCATGCTGGAGGGTCCGGGTCTCTCCGTCTCCCGTGGTGTGCGAGGGGCATCCTGCGGGCGTCGCATGCTGGAGTGTCCGGGTCTCTCCGTCTCCCGTGGTCTCCGGGGGGCATCCTGCGGGCGTCGCATGCTGGAGGGTCCGGGTCTCTCCGTCTCCCGTGGTGTGCGAGGGGCATCCTGCGGGCGTCGCATGCTGGAGGGTCCGGGTCTCTCCGTCTCCCGTGGTCTCCGAGGGGCATCCTGCGGGCGGTGTGCATCTGCGGGGATGGGTGCCTGGACGTTTGGTCCTGCGATACACAATGAAGCATGCATGGTTAGACATCAGGCAGTGATCAGGTGATACGGGGGAGGGGGATATAGGGGAGGGGGGATATGGGGACGGGCTGTCGGTGGCTCACTTGCTGGTGGGCCCCCGACCTCTGCATCAGCAACCTCCCGGTCCTCAGGTCCGCCAGCCAGTTCCAGGGCCCTTTCCTCGTGTACGGTCAGTGGCCTCTCATCAGCGGGCCCTCCTCCAGTCCTCACATGCTCCCTATTGTTGTGTGCGCGCTTCTCCTGTGGGGGGGGGGGGGGGGGTGGTGGCAGGGGTAAAAGGCAACAGTGTTAGGCAGGTATATGAATGTATGCCATCGGTTGCGCGTGCATTGCAGAGGTTAAGGTTAGGGCTGGATTCACTTGGGGATATGGGGGAGGGGGGATATGGGGGAGGGGGGATATGGGGGAGGGGGGATATGGGGGAGGGGGGATATGGGGGAGGGGGATATGGGGAGGGGGGATATGGGGGAGGGGAGGATATGGGGAGGGGGATATGGGGGAGGGGGGATATAGGGGAGGGGGGATATGGGGAGGGGGGATATGGGGGAGGGGGGATATGGGGAGGGGGGTATGGGGGATATGGGGGAGGGGGGATATGGGGCAGGGGGGATATGGGGAGGGGGGATATGGGGGAGGGGGGATATGGGGGAGGGGGATATGGGGGCGGGGGGATATGGGGGATATGGGGAGGGGGGATATGGGGAGGGGGGATATGGGGGAGGGAGGATATGGGGGAGGGGGGATATGGGGAGGGGGGATATGGGGAGGGGGATATGGGGCAGGGGGGATATGGGGGATATGGGGAAGGGGGGATATGGGGGAGGGGGGATATGGGGGAGGGGGGATATGGGGGAGGGGGGATATGGGGGAGGGGGGATATGGGGCAGGGGGGATATGGGGGACGGGGGATATGGGGGAGGGGGATATGGGGCAGCGGGATATGGGGGATATGGGGGAGGGGGGATATGGGGGTGGGGGGGATATGGGGGAGGGGGGATATGGGGGAGGGGGGATATGGGGGATATGGGGGAGGGGGATATGGGGGAGGGGGGATATGGGGGAGGGGGGATATGGGGGAGGGGGATATGGGGAGGGGGATATGGGGGATATGGGGAGGGGGGATATGGGGCAGGGGGGATATGGGGGATATGGGGGAGGGGGGATATGGGGGAGGGGGGATATGGGGGAGGGGGGATATGGGGGAGGGGGATATGGGGGAGGGGGATATGGGGCAGGGGGGATATGGGGGAGGGGGGGATATGGGGGAGGGGGGATATGGGGCAGGGGGGATATGGGGGAGGGGGGTATGGGGGAGGGGGGATATGGGGGAGGGGGGATATGGGGAGGGGGGATATGGGGGAGGGGGGATATGGGGAGGGGGATATGGGGGGGGGATATGGGGGAGGGGGTATATGGGGGAGGGGGGATATGGGGGATATGGGGAGGGGGGGATATGGGGAGAGGGGATATGGGGGAGGCTCACCCTGCCTGCTCTGACGAGGTCGTTCACCTTCTTGTGGCACTGGGTGCCTGTCCGTGGTGTCAGGGCCACAGCGGTGACGGCCTCTGCCACTTCCCTCCACAGACGCCGGCTCTGGCGTGGGGCAACTCTGCGGCCGTGCCCGGGATACAGGGCGTCCCTCCTCTGGTCCACCGCGTCCAGGAGCGCCTCCACATCGCGTGACTCGAACCTCGGGGCTGAGCGACGGCCAGCCATCCAGTCGGGTGTTGCGGTCGGGTGTTCCGGTCGGTTGGGGGGGAGCTGCGCGGCCTTATGAGCCGTCACGCCGTGCAGCGCGTATGACACTGCACGGCGTGAACCACTGCGCAGGCGCGGATCCCGTTACGTCGCTGCTAGCCCATTTCGGGCCGGAGACTATCGTCCCATTTTTATGACGTGACGCAAGTGGGATTTGCGCCGTTTTTTGCGCCGATCGGCGGACTTTCCGCCGATAACGGAGAATTTCGCCCCTGATTCAGAAAACTGTCTCCAGGGTCTGGATCCAAGTTTTTTGATCAACTGCATCAAGAATATGCACTGGGTTACTTCTATTTTCATTGCTAAAATGAAGCCTTTACATTTTGGATTCAACATAATTATAATTGGTTCATCAGACTCTTCTCATCCTCCTTCAGGACGAATCAGATTCATGACACAAATTTTATTGAATCTGAAAAAATTCAGGAGATTCTTTGACAGCTGGAAGTGTTATACAGTCAGAACTTACTGTTCTCACCGGAAAACATTAGTGGAATTCGATGCCTAGTATTATGCTTTGAATGTTTGAATTACAGGGACATATCAAGACTGAAATTATATAAAGGCATTGACCCATTTTCTCTTGGATGCTTGTGTTTATCTTCAACTTTTAGACTCATTTTGGAATTGTCATTTAATCAAGCATCTTCCACTGAAATTAAAACGGGATGTACTTCAACAATTATCGTTTGAATCCTTATCTTCCTTGCTAATAATTCAGTGCAGCTCTGAGGAACAGTGTTGAAGGTGCTGTGTTTTGGTTAATACCTTAAATTGTGCCCACATCTGCTTTGTCAGATGTATGTAAAAGATCCCATTACACTATTCGGAGAAGAGTAGGAAGTTCTCCCAATATACTGGCCAATCCCTCAAGTAACACCAAAAACAGATGATGTATTCACTTATTTCATTGCCGTTGATGGGACTTTGCTGTGTGCAAAGTGGCTGCTTGCATTTGCCTATATTACAACAGTGACTACACTTTAACATTCTCAATTAGCTGTTAAATGCTCTGGGACATCCTGAGGCTTTGAAAGGCACTGGCCAATCAAGAAAAAATATGTTGTGCAGGACATCAAATGGACTCAACAGTAATGAATTCAACTGTCTCTTTATTAAATCTAAACCATGTAAATAAAAAAAACATGTTAATAGTTAGAATCACAGAATCACTACAGTGCAGAAGGAGGCCATTCGGTCCATCGAGTCTGCACCGGCCCTCTGAAAGAGCACCCTAACTATCCCCGTAAACCAGTAACCGCACATAAGCTTTTGAACATTACGCGGCAATTTATCATGGCCAATCCACCTAACCCACACATCTTTGGACTGTGGGAGGAAACTGGAGCACCCGGAGGAAACCCACGCAGACACGGGGAGAATGTATAAACGCTACATAGTCACCCGAAGCTGGAATTGAACCCGGGTCCCTGGTGCTGTGAGGCAGCAGTGCTAACCACTGCGCTACTTAACCTATAAAAACATGTTTTCGCGTTGATGTTCAACATTTCCTTTTTATGTTTTTTTTGTTTTAAATTTAGAGTATTTTTTTCCAATTAAGGGGCAATTTAGCATGACCAATTCACCTATCCTGCACATCTTTGGGTTGTGGGGGTGAAACCCACTCAGACACGGGGAGAATGTACAAACTCCACACAGCCAGTGACCCAGGGCGACCGAACCTGGGTCCTCGGCGCTGTGAGGCAGCAGTGCTAACCACTGCACCACCGTGCCACCCTATTTTCTTTTCATGTTGTTTTCTTTTCCCTCCAGGCTACTTGCCATTGAACTCCATTTCACCTGCCAGGTAGAATTTATTTTCTTACCACTTCAGTTGAATACCTTATTGATTCATCAGTATGAGAAACATAATGACTTGAAACTTGTGAGCTTTTTGGTGATAAACAGTCAGTGTTGTCATTGTTATCCTTCTGAATTTGACAGCACCTTAAAGATTTAACATAAGTGCTGGTTTACGTGGAAATCTGTCATTCACTGCGCCGCCACAGGCAGCGCTGTGGACCAACCTCCCACCCCCCTCCTCTGCAAAGTTACAATCAGTGAACGATTGATCATAAAACCATAAGACCATAAGACATAGGAGCAGAATTAGGCCACTTGGCCCATTGAGTCTGCTCAATCATTCAATCATGGCTGATATTTTCTCATCCCCATTCTTCTGCCTTCTCCCCATAACTGTTGATCCCGTTATTAATCAAGAACCCATCTATCTCTGTCTTAAAGACACTCGGTGTATTGGTATCCACAGCCTTCTGTGGCAAAGAGTTCCACAGTTTCACCACCCTCTGGCTGAAAAAATTCCTCCTCATCTCTGTTTTAAAGGATTATCCCTTTAATCTGAGATGGTGTCCTCTGGTTCTAGCCCTCAGGCAAGAACTTCTCCCATGCCACTTTCCTGTCACTGTTACAAACCCCATAAGAAAGTGAAGCATTGTTCAATGATGAGTAACTGGGTTTTAATGCTAATCCGAATACTAATCACTGCAGAACAACAAAAATAATTTTATATTTGAGAAATGCTGTTCAAATTAATTTTTCAAGTTTAAAAAAAATTTGTTCTTGATATTTTAGCTTCTACCTTAATTCCATATGTATGTCCAATCTTTATTTCACTCTCTGTAAAATCTTTGAAAAGCTGATTATTAGTACTAATCCATAAACAAATACTGTAATGCTAGAAATAAAAACCAAAAATGCTGGAAATACTCAGTTGGTCAGGCAGCATCTGTAGAGAGAAAAACAGAGTTAATATTTCAGTTCAATGATCTTTCATCAAAATGTTGCAGAAAACAGGTGCGGTGGGACAGAGAACCCTGCCCAGGGTTAGCAATATTATCTTAGGGCTAAACATATTTGTGATATTTTATATTCTATATACATGATAGCTTACATAGGGGGCGATTCTCCAATATGGAGCCCAAGTGTTCGCGGCGTCGTGAACGCCGTTGCGTTTCACGACGGCGCGAACCAGGCCCGGGTACGACCGATTCTGTCGCCCACATGGGGCCAGCACGGCGCTGGAGCGGTTCATGCCGCTCCAGCCTCCTTGCGCAGTGCCAAATGGGAACCGCGCCAACCCGCGCATGAGCAGTTGGGCCACGCCAACCTACACATGCGCGGGGGACTTCTTTAGCGCGCCGACCCCAACTCAACATGGCGTCGGTGTTCAGGGGCCGGCCGCGCCAGAAAGTAGGCCCGGGGTGGGGGGGGGAGCTGGCCTGCTGATTGGGAGCCCCCCCCCCCACCCCACCCCCACCCCCACCCCCCCTCTCCCCACAGGCCGCCCCCGACTGTTCACGCAGAGTTCCTGCCGGCAGCGACGAGGGGTGAACGGCGGCGGTGGGATTCTGTCGGATCCGCGCGGCCACTCGGCCCATCCGGGCTGGAGAATCAACGGCCCCGCCGATTCCAGCGGTCCGTGGCCGCGCAAAACGCGCCGGCCCAAATGGCGCGGGTCCTCCGCACCTCGGAGAATCGCGCGCCGGCGTCGTGGCGCGGTTGCGGTGATTCTCTGGCCCGGCGCGGGGCTCGGAGAATCGCCCCCATATTTCTTCAGAATTCTTGATTTTAATGTTGCATTATAATCTACCAACACAACAAAATACAAATTTAAACAATGAATGCCATTTTAAAAAAAATATGCTGTATTCCCATAATGAACTGATATTTGTCACTGCTTCATCTCTGTTCAATATGACCTTCAGAGCAAAGTGATTAAGTTTAGTTCATTTAAAATAAACACCATTGGAGTCTGACAAGCAGTCTGCACCCAAAGTATTATTCTGGATTAGACTTTTTGAATGCAAGCAAACCTACTCTGTATTTCTGTTATTGTCTGAAATATTTTGAAAAAGTTGATTATTTAAAAAATCTATTCAAAGTCTAGTAATTAATGTTAATAGAGACATTTAATAACAATTATTTAAAATGATTTCGTCAGAGTGAGATCAGTTTTTATTTATACTCGGGGCATTTACATTCTTTATCTCTAATGTGAGTGCATCAGCGAATGTTGAATAAACAGATATGATCAATGTGGTCACTGTGTAAATGGTCAGGCACGACCAGTTTGGCACTGTGTTAAATGGCCAGATATGGCCATTGGATTCACTGTGCGTTAAACGATCAGGTACGATCAGTGTGGTCACTGTGTGTTAGATAGAGACAATCAGCATCTTTACTATGTGTTTGATGATCAGAGACAATGGGCACAATTTAATGCCCCACCCAGTGAACGCCCAAGAAAGGACTAGGAGGCAGGTGGAGTCAGATAATGGGACAGGAAGGCTCAGGGTGGAGAGTCTGTCACATTTCTGATGCCCCCAAATTAAGTCCAGTGTGGAAAAGGTCCCGAGGCCTATGAGGTCCTTATGGGTGGCACAGTAGCACAGTGGTTAGCACTGTTGCTTCACAGCACCAGGGTCCCGGGTTCAATTCCCGTTTGGGTCACTGTCTGTGCAAAGTCTGCACTTCTCCCCGTGTCTGCATGGGTTTCATCCGGCTGCTCCGGTTTTCTCCTACAAATCCCGAAAGGTGGCTTGTTAGGGAGATTGGATATTCTGAATTCTCAGTGTACCTGAACAGGTGCCGGAGTGTGGCGACTAGAGGATTTTCACAGTAACTTCGCTGTAGTGTTAATGCAAGCCTACTTGTGACAATAATAAAGATTATTATTAAGTGGACATATTATGCCGACAAACCACCAGGCAAACCCTGGCGGGGTTATCTCTCCGTCCTATGTAGGGCCAAATGGAGAGAACCGCATGCGGCAAGATAGGGGACCCACAAGAGGACACCTCCTGTCCTTTACAGAGATCCCTGTCCTTTACAGAGACCCCACCCCATTTTCCTACCATTGACCAGGCCTTTGTGACTTGCCCCAGCCTGAGTTCTGGGGCTCCAGCAATGACCCTCCCCCTCAGGCCAACAGCAGGACCAGCAATGGCCACTGCTCCTCGTGGTGCTTTCAGTACTTTGATTGGCTGGCAGCTCTTGGAAGCTGGACATCGGTCCTGCAGGAAAAATTGCTGTGGGAAATACACTTTGCAAGAGCCGGGGATGCTGTCGGCAGCTAATAGACTGCCTGATGGAGAATATATTCTTAACAGAACTTCCAGAAATGGACAGAGTGAGGTTACCACTGGCTCTCCAGTTGGTGGATGGGCCCACCATCATGGCCACTCAATTCGTCCAATTAGGGTGGTCAGTGGGTGTTCAATGGTCAGGTATGTCACTGTGGACAGAATGTGAGGCATCTGCAGGGAGATAAATGAGTGGAACTGCAATGTATGCTATTCTGAGGAGTGCTGTGCAGGACAATGATGGAAAAGGCAAAGTGTTATGCTACTCATCTTTCCTGCCTTCCTGAGGAACTCGATCTTCTTGATGCACTGTGCCCAGGCTGGAGAGAGCACATTCCTGTTGCTGACTTCCTCAGGCAACTTCCATCCACATCTACTTGGTTGCAGATCTTTAATAATCTTTATTGTCACAAGTAGGCTTACATTAACACTACAATGAAGTTACTGTGAAAATCCCCTTAGTCACAAATTCCAGCGCCTGTTCGGGTACACGGAGGAAGAATTCAGAATGTGCAAATTACCTAATAGCACGTCTTTCAGGACTTGTGGGAGGAAACCGGAGTACCTGGAGGAAACCCATGCAGACACAGGGAGAACGTGCAGACTCCACACAGACAGTGACCCAAGCTGGGAATCGAACCTGGGACCCTGGCTCTGTGAAGCAATAGTGCTAACCACTGTGCTACCAGATGATCAGTGTAGTCACTGTGTTAAACAATTAGGGATGTTCAGTGTGGCTATTTTGAACTGAATTTACATTCTGCAATTGGAACATAGAAATTTCTGGCTTCTTCATCCGAAATTTCTCTCTCTGCTCTATTAGAAGATTAATTAAATAATTTAGTTCCAAAGAAGAGTCGTATAATTCTGTTTCTCTATCCACAGATCCTGCCAAACCAGCTGAGATTTTCCAGCATTTTCTGTTTTTATTTCAGTTCTCCAGCATCCGCAGTATTTTGCTTTTCGTTAAATCATTTAACTTGTTTGTTAAATGGCCAAACATGATTCACCGTGTGTGTTAAAATGATAATTGGAAATTTGCTTTCCAACGTCCAGCTGTTCCTTCAAAATTAAATATATATTCTTGCATTGTGAAAGCTGAAAAGATCATCATCTAAAAATGGACAACTTACATTGTAAGATATTTTGTTATCTTTAATAATGTGAGAAACGTTCACATGTTAAATGGGTTTAATTCTTTTGCAATAAGTGTATTTCCTCAGGGAACATCAACATCTCTACAACAGAAAATACATTAGCAATAGAGTACACTATTGCACACAAATTTGTATTATGTTTTGACAATTTATCTTCTTTAGTATTTATTTCCAATACTTCTGCAATCTCGCTAAATTTTTATTCTATTTTGGGTTTTTTTCTTTTTATTTGAAAATGTTCTACATTCATCGATCGGTAACTTTCTGTCACCCATCTTTGACTTTTCTGCATTAAAGCTGTCATTTACGGCTGCTTCTTTCCCTCTATATTTGACAGCAATAGCCTTCATTAGCTTTTATCTTTTTTCTTCACATTATGACGTAACATGTGCGAAGTGGAACAGCTTCTCACTTCTAATATGTAAAATTTGCAACATTTTTTTGAAACGGGTCAGTGCCCATTTTTGGTTCCTTTCTTCATTGAGTACCATGCTAAAACTTTTTTTTGCAGATGCAGACTATTCAGGAGCAGTCTGTGGCAACATGCAGAGATGTGGAAAGAAGAAAAGACCTTTCCATTTTCTGATTACCATAGTAACTAGAACATTACCCACTGCTTGTCATTTAAGTGGGCAACAGCAAGTTAATATAGTTTCCTGTGCAATCAAGCCCTCTACTGGAGATTGTGGCTTGTGTGGCATAGGGTTACAGAAAGGCCAATATGATTGTTTCAATTAAAATCAAGCATTTTTCTTAAAATAATACCTATTTGTATCCATTTTGTTCACTATAAAACAGCTGCTGCTTTCAAGTTGAAGTTTAGTTGTTTAACCAGTGTATCATGTGATTGATTGAAAATGTATTAAAGAATGTTGCCCTTGTAATCTAAATTTAGCTCAGGAAATCTTTAACAATGTTGATACATACACACACAGAAATGTATATATATGTGCTTTACACCCACAACTGAAATGTGACATGAATACAGTGGTTAATTTTTCAGAGTTAAACAATTAGCCATTGAATTCCCATCCAACTGGTACATCACAGGAAATAATGACATGTTCACTGCTTAATCCTCACCATACTTTCACTTTTTGCGATGTATGCACACAGATATTTTACTGTTAACCATTTTGTCAACTTTTTAAACAACATTTTTCTCTCCTCCAGATTAGTTCCTCTGCAACAGAAGTTGTGAGTGCAGGCCAGAGTGCATTCAACCACTAGGAGGTGTACAAGAACATCCTGATCTGATTTTTATTCAACTGGAGAAATTATATGCTTATTTGCCTACTCTAAATAGTTCATTTGAAATGTGAAACTTGTTGTCATTCAAGGTTGAATAAAGATTTATGTAAGGAACATTAAGATAATTTTAATAAACCAATATTCTGCCTCTGTATTCAAGTGCATTTGCAGTTTACAATGCCATATCATGTTCAGCTAACCCAAATGCTGACAAATAATAAAACTTTAAACAAAGGTTTACCAGCAGGATTCACTTTAATTCAGCATTTAGATTGGGGTGAATTTAGGCGGGTTCTGGGAATTGTGTTCAAAAAAGCCTTTTGCAACACTCAATAGTGATCTTGTGCACTTGTTGGCCAATATATGGAATACGAATATTATGGGATTTAAAAAGACCCAGGGTATATTCAAAAAGAATATGCAACAACTTAGAAATTACCAATGACCAAGTTATGAATCCCAAGTACACATTTTGTTGCCATTTTGACATTTCTAAGTAATTCAGAATTTGAAATCTTGTAACCACGGATTCAGTATTTCAGATACATACGGAATACATTTAGCTTTTAACATTAGGCGGCAGATGGTGAACTGCATTTGGAAAAACACTGCAGTTTTTAATGTTTTTACATAATTTCAAACTCTTAAACTGACAAATTTTTAACATGATCAAATCATTATGTTTGAAATAAACTGGTTTGTAATTTCCACTGTGATGTACTGTGGTTCACACTTTAAACTTAATAACTCCGTGGATATATTTTTTGCAGATAAAGGGTTTGTTTAATGACATAGCGAAAGAGAATAAATCCTAGAACTTACAAATAAATTAATTTTAAATGGGTTAATACCTCTGGTAAAAATAATAGTAGGAAGAATTTGCTAATAACAGGTTGAATATTCCTACGTTAACATCAGTCATAACAATTTTCCATGTTCGTATTTTAATTTATTTTAACAAAATTTTAAACTGATCGTCCCAGGTCAAATGGAGGTCTTGTGGCACAGTGGGCACTATCCCTGCCTTTAAGCCAGAGCGCTGAGTTTGAGTCCTACTCCAGGACTTGATGACCATTGAAGATGCATTCATAATGTGATCAAACACATTATCAACCAGTAAATCCTTCCAATAGAGCTATGGTAGAATGCAAGAGCAGGAGAGTCTCCTGGTCACAAAATTACAGAAAAATACAGCACAGCCAAGACCCTTCAGCCCATCGAGTTTACATGATACATGAAAAACACCTGACCTACCTACCTAATCCCATTTGCCAGCACTTGACTCATAGCCTTGAATGTTATGATGTGGCAAGTGCACATTCAAGTACTTTTTAAAGGATGTGAGACAACCTGCCCCTACCACTATCCCAAGCAGTGCATTCCAGACTGTCACCACCCTCTGTGTAAAAAGGTCTTTCCTCAAATTGCCCCCTAAACCTCCTGCCCCTGATCTTGAACCTGTGTCCCCTCGTAAAGGATCCTTCAACTAAGGGGAACAGCTGCTCCCTACACACCCTGTCCCTGCCCTCATAATCTTGTACACATCGATCAGGCTGCCCCTCAAACTTCAATGGTCAGCCATGCTTGATGTGGAATGGCGCACCCCTCAAGTTATCACTTCTGGCGGCAGGGCAGTGACTTGTTCCAGCAGGAACTAACTACTGAGACAGACATGAGCACCTGTGTGCGCCTCTGTGTCTCCAGGTGCAGGAAGAAAAAATTCCTGGTCAAATAGCGGCACAGTTAGTAGGCTGCCAATCCATTTGGAATCTCCAATGGGCTTTGCTGTGGCTCTTTAACTCAACATGCTTCCAGGTTCCCCAACCATTCCGCAAGAAAGGGTGGCTGGGATGGTGTATCCATCCTGCCAAAGGGAGGATATCGACAAAAGGGACCAAGGCATGTGTTACAGAAACCACAAGAATGGAGGCCGAGCTGTATGATCTGAGGACAGGTAATGAGGTGATCTTTCCCAAGGACAGGAAGAGGAAGAAGAGCCGGCATAGATAAAAGTGACTGAAGAGGTCAGGAGCATAAGTGAGGTTCCTCCATGCTGGAGATAGTTCACTAAGAGGAATCAGGATCTCAGGAGGATCTCAGGTGAGTGACATAACACTTAAAAGACGGCAAGACTTTCCCAGCATTCTTTTGCATAGCACTCTTCAGAACAACACACTTTGCAACTCTATTTATTTATCTCTCTCCAGGCAGTTCCTCACATTCCTATCTGACCAGCTAACACTCACATTCATCCTAGCAGCCTCATCCTAGTGCCCTCTTGCACCCATGCCTCATTGTCACCCCCCACAAATGTTGTCCTTCTATTAGAACAAAGAACAAAGAACAAAGAAATGTACAGCACAGGAACAGGCCCTTCGGCCCTCCAAGCCCGTGCCGACCATACTGCCCGACTAAACTACAATCTTCTACACTTCCTGGGTCCGTATCCTTCTATTCCCATCCTATTCATATATTTGTCAAGATGCCCCTTAAATGTCCCTATCGTCCCTGCTTCCACTACCTCCTCCGGTAGTGAGTTCCAGGCACCCACTACCCTCTGCGTAAAAAACTTGCCTCGAACATCTACTCTAAACTTTGCCCCTCTCACCTTAAACCTATGCCCCCTAGTAATTGACCCCTCTACCCTGGGGAAAAGCCTCTGACTATCCACTCTGTCTATGCCCCTCATAATTTTGTATACCTCTATCAGGTCGCCCCTCAACCTCCTTCGTTCCAGTGAGAACAAACCGAGTTTATTCAATCGCTCCTCATAGCTTATGCCCTCCATACCAGGCAACATTCTGGTAAATCTCTTCTGCACCCTCTCTAAAGCCTCCACATCCTTCTGGTAGTGTGGCGACCAGAATTGAACACTATACTCCAAGTGTGGCCTAACTAAGGTTCTATACAGCTGCAACATGACTTGCCAATTCTTATACTCAATGCCCCGGCCAATGAAGGCAAGCATGCCGTATGCCTTCTTGACTACCTTCTCCACCTGTGTAGCCCCTTTCAGTGATCTGTGGACCTGTACTCCTAGATCTCTTTGACTTTCAATACTCTTGAGGGTTCTACCATTCACTGTATATTCCCTACCTGCATTAGCCCTTCCAAAGTGCATTACCTCACATTTGTCCGGATTAAACTCCATCTGCCATCTCTCCGCCCAAGTCTCCAGACAATCTAAATCCTGCTGTATCCTCAGACAGTCCTCATCGCTATCCGCAATTCCACCAACCTTTGTGTCGTCTGCAAACTTACTAATCAGACCAGTTACATTTTCCTCCAAATCATTTATATATACTACAAAGAGCAAAGGTCCCAGCACTGATCCCTGTGGAACACCACTGGTCACAGCCCTCCAATTAGAAAAGCATCCCTCCATTGCTACCCTCTGCCTTCTATGGCCTAGCCAGTTCTGTATCCACCTTGCCAGTTCACCCCTGATCCCGTGTGACTTCACCTTTTGTACTAGTCTACCATGAGGGACCTTGTCAAAGGCCTTACTGAAGTCCATATAGACAACATCTACTGCCCTACCTGCATCAATCATCTTAGTGACCTCCTCGAAAAACTCTATCAAGTTAGTGAGACACGACCTCCCCTTCACAAAACCGTGCTGCCTCTCACTAATACGTCCATTTGCTTCCAAATGGGAGTAGATCCTGTCTCAAAGAATTCTCTCCAGTAATTTCCCTACCACTGAAGTAAGGCTCACCGGCCTGTAGTTCCCGGGATTATCCCTGCCACCCTTCTTAAACAGAGGAACAACATTGGCTATTCTCCAGTCCTCCGGGACATCCCCTGAAGACAGCGAGGATCCAAAGATTTCTGTCAGGGCCTCAGCAATTTCCTCTCCAGCCTCCTTCAGTATTCTGGGGTAGATCCCATCCGGCCCTGGGGACTTATCTACCTTAATATTTTTTAAGACACCCAACACCTCGTCTTTTTGGATCACAATGTGACCCAGGCTATCTACACCCCCTTCTCCAGACTCAACATCTACCAATTCCTTCTCTTTGGTGAATACTGATGCAAAGTATTCATTTAGTACCTCGCCCATTTCCTCTGGCTCCACACACAGATTCCCTTGCCTATCCTTCAGTGGGCCAACCCTTTCCCTGGCTACCCTCTTGCTTTTTATGTACGTGTAAAAAGCCTTGGGATTTTCCTTAACCCTATTTGCCAATGACTTTTCATGACCCCTTCTAGCCCTCCTGACTCCTTGCTTAAGTTCCTTCCTACTTTCCTTATATGCCACGCACATGCCACGTGGATATTCTATCCACATAAGACATTTTGAACACTTACAATTTCTTTTTCTCCTTGCAGAAGAGAGCACACAATTTGCCAAGAGGCAGAAAATTGGGGGGAGTGAAGTGGGTGGTAGCCATCTCGTGGCAGCAGATGGCAACCTGTGCCCACCTGGCCAGCCAGGAGGGAGTCTTGTTCTAGAAAGCAGTGGATGTCAGCAATGAGATGCCCTGAAAACTTCAGCCCCCTGAGGTACTGGTACTCACACATGTCGAGAGAGCATCCTTTGCCTGTAGACCCGGTATTGGGATCTCAGCTCCTTAAAGCTGGATCTCATTGTCCATTCCATCTGTCCTGTGAAGCAGCATTTAGCTGAAAAGGTGGCAACTGGGGCATATTGCTGGTTCTGTTTCTGCTGGAGTCATCCATGGTTCCCTAATCTTGCCATTTCTATCCCTCATTTTCACAGGGACATATCTGTCCTGCACTCTAATCAACCTTTCCTTAAAAGACTCCCACATTTCAAATGTGGATTTACCCTTAAAGAGCTGCTCCCATTCCACATTACCTAGATCCTGCCGAATTTTGTTATACTTGGCCTTTCCCCAATTTAGTACTCTTTCTTTAGGACCACTCTCGTCTTTGTCCATGAGTATTCTAAAACTTACGGAATTGTGATCGCTATTCCCAAAGTAATCACCGACTGAAACTTCAACCACCTGGCTGGGATCATTCCCCAATACCAGGTCCAGTATGGCCCCTTCCCGAGTTGGACTATTTACATACTGCTCTAAAAAACTCTCCCGGATGCTCCTTACAAATTCTGCTCCATCTACGCCTCCAACACTACATGAGTCACATTCAATGCTGGGGAAGTTAAAATCTCCCATCACGACCACCCTATTGCTCCTACATTTTTCTATAATCTGTCTACATATTTGTACCTCTACTTTACGCTCGCTTTTGGGAGGCCTGTAGTAAAGTCCCAACAATGTCACTGCACCCTTCCTATTTCTTAGCTCTACCCATATTGCCTCAGTGCTCGAATCCTCCATCATGCCCTCCTTAATCATAGCTGTGATATCATCTCTGACCAGTAAGGCAACACCTCCACCCCTTTTACCTCCCTCTCTATCCCTCCTGAAGCATCAATACCCTGGGATATTTAGTTGCCAGTCTTGCCCTTCCCTCAACCAAGTCTCCGTAATACCAATAACATCATTTTCCCAGGTACTAATCCAAGCCCGAAGTTCATCTGCCTTACCTGCTACACTTCTCGCATTGAAACAAATGCACCTCAGACCACCTTCCCTTTGCGTTCATCATCTGTTCCCTGTCTACTCTTCCCCTTAGTCACATTGAGTTTATTATCTAGTACCTTACTGGCTTTAGTTGCTGCCTCTTTACTGACCTCTAGCATCCGAATCTGGGGCGAGATTCTCCGACCCGGCGTGAATCCCACCCCCGCCGGTTGCCGAATTCTCCGGCACCGGATAGTCGGCGGGGGCGGGAATCGCGCTGTGCCGGTTGGCGGATGGGCCGAAGTCCCGCTGCTAAAATGCCTGTCCCGCCGGCGTAGATTAAACCACCTACCTTACCGGCGGGACAAGGCGGCGCGGGCAGGCTCCGGGGTCCTGGGGGGGAGCGCGGGGCGATCTGGCCCCGGGGGGTGCCCCCATGGTGGCCTGGCCCGCGATCGGGGCGCACCGATCCGCGGGCGGGCCTGTGGGGGCACTCTTTTCCTTCCGCCTTCGCCACGGTCTCCACCATGGCGGAAGCGGAAGAGACTCCCTCCACTGCGCATGCGCGGGAATGCCGTCAGCGGTCGCTAACGCTCCCGCGCATGCACCGCCCGGATATGTCATTTCCGCGCCAGCTGGCGGGGCACCAAAGGCCTTTTCCGCCAGCTGGCGGGGTTGAAATTTGTCCGGCGCGGGCCTAGCCCCTTAAGGTTGGGGCTTGGCCCCCCAAGATGTGGAGCATTCCGCACCTTTGGGGCGGCGCGATGCCCGACTGATTTGCGCCGTTTTGGGCGCCAGTCAGCGGCCATCGCGCCGATATCGGAGAATTTTGCCCCTGGTTCTCATCCCCCTGCCACATTACTTTAAAACCTCCCCAACAGTGTTCGCAAAAGCACCCTTTAGGACATTGGTTCCAGTCTTGCCCAGATGTAGACCATCCGATTTGTAATGGTCCCACCGCCCCCAGATCCAGTTCCAATGTCCCAAAAATCTGAATCCCTCCCTCCTGCACCATCTCTCAAGCCACGTATTCATTCTGACTATTCTTGAATTTCTACTCTGACTGTCTCGTGGCACTGGTAGCAATCCTGAGATTACGACCTTTGAGGTCCTACTTTTTAACTTATCTCCTAACTCCCTAAATTCTGATTGTAGGACCTCATCCCGTTTTTTACCTATATCGTTGGTGCCTATATGCACCACGACAACTGGCTGTTCACCCTCCCCCTTCAGTATGTCCTGCAGCCGATCTGAGACATCCCTGACCCGTGCACCCGGGAGGCAACATACCATTCGGGAGTCTCGTTTTCGACCACAGAAACGTCTGTCTACTCCCATTACGATTGAATCCCCTATGACTATAGCCCTGCCAGTCTTTTTCCCGCCCTTCTGTGCAGCAGAACCAGCTACGGTGCCATGAGCCTGGCTACTAATGCCTTCCCCTGGTGAGTCATCTCTCCCAACAATATCCAAAACGGTATACCTGTTTTGGAGGGAGATGACCGCAGGGGACACCTGCACTGCCTTCCTGCTCTTTCTCTGCCTTTTGGTCACCCATTCCCTGTCTCCCTCACCAACCCTAATCTGCGGTGTGACCAACTCCGCAGGATTGGTCCATGTATTATTTGGATTCCTACCTTGATCCATATCCCCAACTTCCTCGGACCCCCCAAACCCTCACCCCCAAAAACATAAACCCCCTCAATACATAATCATAAATTTCAATTAACCAAATCTATGTACAAAAAAAGAAAAAGATTACAACGTCCCCAAACAGTCCTATGCCAACCAACATTAAATTCCCATTCAAACCCCCTCAGTTCAGTCCAAGTCCGTATCCTGTAATGAAAGCCTACACTTCCTCCGCCTTCATAAAAAAGTGATCTTTGGAATTGTGCATGACTCTCAATCTCAGCCGGGTACACCATACCAAACGCATACTGCTCGTATACAGCGTCCACTTCACCTTGTTAAAGGCTGTACCCTTTTAACAACTCTGTCATGACATCTTATTATATCTGAATACTGCTGCCTTCCCACCACACCTCCCGATTTTCTTTGGCCCATTTCAGGACCCTCTCCTTCGTCCAATAGCTGATAAAGCACACTATAACCGCTCATGATGGCTTATTCGCCCGTGGCCTCACCCGGAGCGATCTATGGGCCCTGTCCAGCACGGTGGGAGGGGTGGGGGGGCATCTGTGATCCTCCTCTCCCATCAACTTCATGAACATCACAGCAAATTACTTAGTCAGGCTCAGGCCCTCCACCCCCTCCGACAACCCCACGATCCTGAGGTTCCGCATCCTTGACCTGTTCTCCAGGTACCAGACTTTTGCACTTAGGCCTTTGTTCCTGTCCTCCACCACCAACAGCTTCCAGTGAGGCGCTCTGGTCACTGTGTCGAGTCATGGTCTCCTCTACCCCCTTCAGCACCTTTCCATGCTCCTGCACTGTCTCTGAGATCTTTCCCAATGCCTCCTTTAACATGCCCAACACGTCCTCCACAGAGCTTTTGAGGGTCTGCATTATCTCCCTCCCTTATCTCTCAAAATGCTTGCTGAATTGTCTCTCATTGCCATCACCTCTGTCAGCTTATCCACAGTAATAGGTGCAGACCCACTTAATGAGCTTGCCTCCACCATCTTTGCTCCCAACGGACTCCGCACCTTCGCCAGCTCCACTGAAGGGTTACTCTTCTTTCCAATATTCCTTTTTGCGGTCTTTGACAACTTCTTCCAAAGAACTATTAAAAGGGACTAGTCTAACAGGATTAAACACTGAGGACGCTGACAGGATTGACCCTGTGTCCGACCCCTTTCTAAATGCCGCCACCATACCTCACATCTTCAAACCCACCTAGGCAAAACTTCAAAGAGGGCAGGATGATGTTGGTGCCCAAACTGAAGTCACGCTTAGGTAATTTAACTCTCCGCATGCACCCATACCTGCCTTCTATTGCCTGTGAAAATTATGTCCAACATCACTTCAGCTATGCAGCATGTTTGTGCAGCAACTTTCCCAAATCATAGAATTTATCAAATTGAGTTGAAAATCTATTAATGAAGCATTTGGTTATATATATTGCCTCTATTAATAAAACCTAGTGTGGTGGCTTGAGACAACACTCTGGAGGCTTCCGGTGGTAACAAAGGGGTTAGTGAGGCGTTGTCGAGGTTTAGGGACATGTTTCTGGAGCATAGGTTCGCCATCCTAGACGAGTTGCTGGGGAAGTTCCAGCTCCCGAGAAGGAATGTGCTCAGGTACTTTTAAGTGCGCAATTTTTTATGCAAGGATCTTCCTTAATTTCCCCTGGTATGAACTGCAGGCGGTATGGTCTGCAGGCAGTACCTCTGATAGGCATTGGTTCTGCCCCCTGCCCCCTTGTCTAACCTCAGTCGCCCAATAAATTTTGGCAGGATTGGCATGGACCTTTACCACTGCAGGTAAATTAGCGGAGGGGGCAGAATGAGACACTTAAGTGCCATTAATTGATCACTTAAGGGCCTCACTAGGCTAGTCCACTCAACACTTTTCTCCTGCCTCCCCCCCCCCCCCATAAAATTGGGGGCAGGTTCCAAGTGCTGGGAAGGCAGCAAGAAGGACGTGTATTTGATTTTACGAGTCCCTCCCTGTCGGATTTTAAACATGCTGGCAGGGGAACAGAAAATCCAGTCCACAATTTGGCTTTAATAAATCTGTGTTGGCTTTGCTGAATTAATCCTCATTTGTCCAACTAACTGGTGATTTCACAGCAAATAATAATTTCTGAAAATTTCCAAACATCGAGGTTAACATGATTGGCTTATCTTTACACACTTCTTTGAATGAGGGTGTAGCATATGTAATTCTTTCGTCCTCTGGCATCACCTTCAATCTTAGGGGTAATGGAAGGTGACGTCAGTACCTCCACAATTTTCATCATTACATCACTCAGTATGTTTGGAAGAATCTGAACCAGACCTGGTGATCCAACTTTTAAGTACAGTTTGCCTTTCTAAAAGTCCTTTTTGTCACATTTTAGCCCATCCAGCAGTTGATCTACATCCTCTTGCACGATAGCTTTGGCATCATCTTCTTTCTGGTGAAGTAACCATTTAGTACCTCAGCCATGTGTCTCCATGTGTCAATCCTCTTTTTGGTTACTAATCAGTCCTGCCCCTTCTTTTATTACCACTTTACTATTTACTTGTGTGGGCTGAATTATAAATTGGATCTCCCACCCATGAAACAAGTGCGGAGGCTGCGGAGAGCGGAGTGGAAGCAGCTGCTGATTTGTATGGACAAATGCCTCTGTGAACTGTGGATTTAGTTATATGAGGATAACTAAAGTTCCCCATTGTAGCTACTCCAAAGTTTTGGCACCTCTCTGAAATTTCCTTGCAATTTTGTTCCTGTATGCAATCCTATGATTATCTTTCCACTCATTGGTGGTCCATAGAGTACAACCAGTACCGTAACAGCATCTCTATTATTCCTCAGCTCTAATCAACAGATTCTGTCCTTGACCTCGCGTTCTCTCTCTGCATTAGAGTAAAATTCTCTTTAATCAATATTGCCACTCCTCCTCTCTTTTCATCTCTGTCCAAGAATATTTATTATCCAGTCGGGTCTCTGTATCACCACATCATATTCCCAGTTGATTATCTGTGGCTGCAGCTCACCAAACGTATTTACCACACTCACATAAGGTCACATAAATGCACTAATTTAGATCTTATTGCATTCCTTCTTACCTTGACCCCACTTAAAACATTACTTTTCTTACTCCAGTGCCATCTATCCTTCCCAATTCTCTGAGCACCTTGTTCCTTCCCCTCCAGTGTGATGTCCTGGTTTTCTTCCCCCTATCAATAACAGCAAACTACCCCCACAGGGACATTGGTCCCAGCTCTGTTTCGATACAACCCGTCTAACCTGTACAGGTCCCATCTCTTCCAGAATCAATCCTAATGTCCTAGGAATCTAAAACCCTCCCTCCTCCACCATCTTTCAAACCAGGAATTTATCTACTTATGTATTTATCTCCTAATTCCTTACTCGCTAATGAGTGGCACCTGGAGTAATTCAGAGAGTATTACTTTTGAAGTTATGCTTGCTAATTTCCTCGTCCCCTAAAACCTGTCTACAGCACCTGATCCCAATCTATGGTGTTGGTACCAATATTGACCACGACAGCTGGTGTTCACCCTCCTCCCTCAGTGTTCTGCAGCTGCTCAGTAAAATCCTTGGCCCTGGCACCAAGCAGGCAACACACCAAGCTGGATTCAGTGTCTGCAGTTGCAGAAATGCCTATTTGTTCCCCTAAGTATAGAATATCACTAATGCTTTTCCAATCTTCTTCCTGCAACCTGTATAGCTGAGCCATTGTATTTCTGCCAGCTCTGCTAGAGAAATCCCGAATTAATACCATTGTCCTGCTCTTTCCCCGTAACCCTGAATATTCCCATTTGTCATATATTCCCTCAGTCGATTAACAAATTGTTCTGTGGAAGAAATGTTTGTGTAACCTTTCTCCTCACTGTCTTCATGTCAATTTTAAATTGCTGACCTCCTTGTACATGACTTTCTAACTTGAGGAAATAGAATACAAAATTGGCAGAGCTATAGAGACCTTGATCTGCCCTACTGTGTCCTCTCTCTCACCAGCTACTTCCTGCATGACCCACATGGATGTCTGTTCAGGTGAGGCGTATCTCCTTTATGTGCTACAAAACTTTGATTTAGTGCTATCATGCCGTCACACAGGTTGATATAATGCAAGGTTTTGAGTGGTGAATGTCCAGTCACTATCTGTGTTGTTTACTCAAGAAAGAACAAGTGTGAAGCTACAAGATGGGCCCTGCCATACCATTATTTAAAGACACCTTGTTTGCAGGCAAGAATTTTGGTTTTGGAACTCTTCCTAGTTAAAAGTGCATGAAAGAACTCTGGGGCGCAATTCTCCCAAAAAATTTATTGTGTCATTTTGGGCGGGTTTGCATGGTAGCATAGTGGTTAGCACTGTTGCTTCTCAGCGTCTGGGACCCAGGTTTGATTCCTGGCTTGGGTCACTGTCTGTGCAGAGTCTGCACATTCTCCACGTGTCTGCGTGAGTTTCCTCCGAGTGCTCCGGATTCCTCCCATAAGTCACGAAAGACGTGCTATTAGGTAATTTGGACATTCTAAATTCTCCCTCCGTGTACCCGAGCAGGTGCCAGAGTGTGGCGACTAAGGGCTTTTCACAGAAACTTCATTGCAGTATTAATGTAAGCCTACTTGTGACAATAAAGATTATTATTATTATGTTTGGCAGGGTGTGTCCCTTCGGCTTTTTGGGTGAGATCCAGACCTGCATTCACCCACACTTAAGTCTAGTCCACACTTTAAAATTCTTTCAGCAACGTGGAGCTGAGCCCACCGGCGAGAACAGGTCCTCATCAATTTACGGGCAATGCCATCCCCCACGGACATGGGCATTCCCCCCCCACCCCCAAGTGAGGACACCCCACTATAAGATTCCCCCCTACTCTCCTTTTTAGGACCCTGCCCCTTTCAGGACCCCCCTTCACCCCCTAACCTTTATGAGGCCCCTTTATATACCTCCTCAACAACCCCCCTTTCATGGGCATGGCCCCCTCAGGTCCTGACCCTTGGTAGTGCCAACCTGGCACCTGGGCACCCTGGCACTGCCAGCCTGGAACCTGGGCAGTGCCACTCGCATAATGGGAGTGCCAACTGAGTCGCTTTGCAGTGCCAGCTAGGCACTGCCAGGGCACCCGGATGCCAGGGGGAGTTCCAGAGTACTTCCCTGCCCTGTCTACAACCACCTGTGGGCTCTAATGGCCTCTGAGACCACCAGAGTGACCATCATGCCTGGTCCCCATTTGTGAAGACCAGAACTAATCAGCACCCAGGTGAGGCTTCGGCGGTACAGTCAGTGCCTACCGGCACTGGGAGAATGCGGCATCACATAGGCGAAGCATGATTAAATAAGCCTAATGGTGGGCGTGATCCAGATTGCACTAGGCCACTACCGAAGCCTGATTTGGGTCACTACCGCGATGGACCCGGCAATCCTGGATCGACACCGGGCACAATATGGTGGGAAAAACAAACCCCTAGAGTGTTTTCTCTGGTTGTCTCATGCATTTCTGCATTTGCCAGAGACTGTTGCATATCCTCCTAGAGATGGTAGAGAAGTAGATGGCCAGTCTACATAAAAGCTGCAACAATTATGGGACAGCACTGGCAGTGTCTTTGGATCTGCAACATGACAAAGAGAGGCTGCTGCGGGTCTGCATGGTGCCCTTTCCCAAGCTGGAACCAGCTAGACACCTCCATACTCCTCAACGTTTATAGGCGCCTATCTGGCAGGCCATCCAATGTACCCAGCATCTTGGTATGTATATAGTATTATTTGGTCTCTTACCTCATTGCCCTGTGCCTTTGTTTTTTTCTCCTCCCCATTGGGCACCTGCTATTGGGCAGGTGGCAGTTCTTGAATTTTGTAAGCAGATAATCAGGATAGGAAGGTTGGATGAAAGAACGAGCATGGAGGAGTAAGCAAGATGTCTATGGTCTCATAATCTGCAGCTTGCTAATCAAGCCAGATAGCAGGATGTTGTAAGTTGGAAGAGCAGAATGTCAGTAGTTGTATAGCACTGTGTTTGAGTGATAATCGTGCCATAGCTGACTAGCCGGGGGTTTGTGGAGGTGGGTATGAGGCTACCAGCATTGGTACTTATGTGAGGGGGAGGTGGAATATCTGGCAAGAGATCTGAGTGCCAGGGAGTGCTGGTGGGTGAGTGATGAGGGTGTGGTATGTAGCAATGTGAGAGGCTCGTGGTGTGGTGGGTAGAAGATGTCATGTGAAAATGCATTTACTTTCTTTTACCACCCTCCTGAGGCATTTAGACCTCTTGTGGCATTTCTGTCAGCTCCTTGGGTCAGACTCCGGGGGTTGGCCTTCCCTACCACCTACTCCTACGCCCTTCGGAAGGTGGGTCCTTGAGGGTCTTCCGGTCCTTCATAGGCCCTGGTTTTTCTACTTCTTTCCATCTGTACCACAAATGCCTTCAGTGTCACATACATTGCTATGGATCCTACTGTCCAAGTGTCCACTTTAAAATAATTTGCAATGCAGTAATATTGTTGACCGTGGCTTCCATTTAAGGTACAACCTGCCTGATAAATGTTGTGGACTGCAAACAAGACGACTAAGTTCTCTTCCCATGCAAACAGGCTGCTTTAAAGTTTAGGAGTAGAGGATATTGAGCGAGCCATTTGGAACAGTGCCAAATTGTTCAAAGGAATTGGGTATATGAACTTAGCGAGTTGCTCATGCCGATCAGAATTGGTACAGGCAGGTTATGGATTGTGCCCCCACATCTAAAAAGCGGGGATAACCAATTTCTATCGTATTATCTAGTCTATTATCCTGTCAATTTCCTTCATAATTAAGGGCAGGGGGGGGATCTGGAAGGGTTGGGGGGGTGAGGGACTGTATGTGTTAATGGTGACTGTGGGTGATTCCTGATTCCTTTTCGTCATTTGCTTATGTTAACATGCGGGCCAATGTTTGGGGTTTGGTGGGAGGATGGAATTGTTGTTATGGATATGGGGATTGACATTACATTCGTTACTGATTATTGTTTATTGTTGGGTGTAAATTTGGGAAAAAAATCAGAAAAAGGAGAATAATTTTTTTTTAAAAACTACTCACAGCCTTCTTGCAGCAATGGAAAGAGTGCAGGTATCTCAAATCCCTCCTCATAATTATAGTTTCTGTCCCTCACATCAAAGCCCCAAATTGATAATGATCTGCTTTCATCCTTTATGCGACAATGCAGTGAATTGAGAAGATCAGGGTCAGAAAAATAGTGAAAGATCCTTGTTATTAGTCAGAGATCTGGGGCGTCATTCTCCGACCCCCCGCCGGGTCGGAGAATGGCCGTTGGCCGCCGTGAATCCCGCCCCCGCCCCCGCCGAAGTCTCCGCTCCCGGAGATTGGGCGGGGGCGGGAATCCGGCCGCGCCGGTTGGCGGGACCCCCCGCTGGATTCTCCGGCCCGGATGGGCCGAAGTCCCGCCCAGGAATTGCCTGTCCCGCCGGCGTAAATCAAACCTGGTATTTACCGGCGGGACCAGGCGGCGTGGGCGGGCTCCGGGGTCCTGGGGGGGGGCGCGGGGCGATCTGACCCCGGGGGGTGCCCCCACGGTGGCCTGGCCCGCGATCGGGGCCCACCGATCCGCGGGCGGGCCTGTGCCGTGGGGGCACTCTTTCCCTTCCGCCTCCGCCACGGTCTCCACCATGGCGGAGGCGGAAGTGACTCTCCCCACTGCGCATGCGCGGGAAACTGACAGCGGCCGCTGACGCTCCCGCGCATGCGCCGCATTTCCGCGCCAGCTGGCGGGGCAACAAACGCCATTTCCGCCAGCTGGCGGGGCGGAAATCCCTCCGGCGTCGGCCTAGCCCCTCAATGTTGGGGCTAGGCCGCCAAAGATGCGGAGACTTCCGCACCTTTTTGCCGGCGCGATGCCCGTCTGATTTGCGCCGGCTTTGGCGCCAGTCGGCGGGCATCCCGCCGTTGGGGGAGAATTTCGCCCCTGATTAGAAAACTTGTGTCAGGTTTCCCTGAAAACATGGAGCTCTGCAGCAATAAGAAGTTTGATCGAATAGCAATGTTGAGATACGATCATTATTACTGGGATTAGTTAAGGCTAAGTACAAATTTGAGGCCTCTCAGTTCATACTATAAGTCTCAAACATTAAAGTGCTGGGCCACAATGGTATTTTTACACAAGGTTGGGATAACTTTAATTTTTTAGTTACAAGTGAAACTTAATTGTTCAAAGAAGTTAATCAGATTGAGTATTTTAAACGTTCTGATAAAAGGACAGCTTTTAAGAAATCCAGCACTGGTGTGATGGACTAAATGGTCTACTACCTGCTTTAAAATTTTATGGGGATAAAATGCATTTTCAGCTGGGGTGCAGATAAGATGGTTAGCCAACTGATAAATGCTCTACATAATTTTCCTTTCCATTGACTTTGATGGGGAGGGAAATTAAGCATCTTGTACAATGGACAGCTACTGTCCATGTTATGGCCCTGCCAAAGTTGAATTTAACCACCATGATTCTAGCCCAGAAGTATACAAATTCTGCACATTAAAGCTGAGGCTTAGAAAGTGAAAAGAAAAGTAGAAGGGATGTACAGCATTTAAAGAAATAAAGTGCTTTAATTTTTTTTTCCAATTAAGGGGCAATTTAGAGTGGCCAATCTACCTACCCTGCACATCTTTGGGTTGTGGGG
The DNA here is from genome assembly GCF_047496885.1 of Scyliorhinus torazame. Taxonomy (NCBI): domain Eukaryota; kingdom Metazoa; phylum Chordata; class Chondrichthyes; order Carcharhiniformes; family Scyliorhinidae; genus Scyliorhinus; species Scyliorhinus torazame. The sequence continues at coordinate 150,893,255 of NC_092721.1, read as the reverse complement.
GTCAGATCCATGCAGACACGGGGAGAATGTGCAAACTCCACATGTACAGTGACCCGGGGCCGGGATCGAACCTGGGTCCTCGGCGCCGTGAGGCAACAGTGCTAACCACTGCACCACCATGCCGCCCAGAAATAAAGTGGTTTGACTGTCACTTTCTGTGCGGAGTCTGTATGTTCTCCCCGTGTCCGCGTGGGTTTCCTCTGGGTGCTGCGGCTTCCTCCCACAAGTCCCAAAAGATGTGCTGTTAGGTAATTTGGACATTCTGAATTCTCCCTCCGTGTACCCGAACAGGCGCCGGAATGTGGCGACTAGTGGCTTTTCACAGTAACTTCATTGCAGTATTAATGTAAGCCTACTTGTCACAATAAAGATTCTTATTATTAAAAATATGCCTGGGCAGCACGGTGGCGCAGTGGGTTAGCCCTCACACTGCTGAGGTCCCAGGTTCGATCCCGGCTCAGGGCCACTGTCCGTGTGGAGTTTGCACATTCTCCCCGTGTTTGCGTGGGTTTCGCCCCCACAACCCAAAGATGTGCAGGCTTGGTAGATTGGCCACGCTAAATTGCCCCTTAATTGGGAAAATGAATTGGGTACTCTAAATTTTTTTTTTTTTAAAAGAAAAAACAAACAAAACAAAAAAATGTGCCTTTCGGTGGAATGCCAGAATGGGAATATCAGAATTTAAAAATCTGGAAAATTTGAAATATGTAAAAAAATTAAAATACATTCTAAGGACGAGATTTTCCGACCCTGTCCACCACTGGAATCATCTGGTCCCGCCAAAAGTCAATGGACATTTGGCTAGGCTGCCGAATCTTCCACGGTGGATCCCCCCATGACAGGGCTGGAAACATCCAGCCTAAAAAAATACTTTCCTGGCTTTTTAAATAACTTATTTGAGCACATGGGCAAATATTGAAATGTTGTAATTGAATAAGTATTTACTAAGGCTAGGAGAAACAATTTATTCCATTTATTGCCAAAAAAGATTTTCAGTAAATTAAAATTTAATTTAATTGCCCATTTAATTTATATTATCAGTTCTGAACTAGTTTTATGCATTGATTTAATCTTCTTCATTCTATTATGTCTCGCATGTAATAGCGAAAACATAAATATGTGAAAAATGAGATGCGATATAAAAAGCCACTTAGTATGTTGTAAGTCATTTACTGGGGGTTAGTTTTTTCAGGATTGACAGATAGTGACACATATTACAAATAAAATTATTTATATATAAATATAAAGAAACATAGTCAGCAGAGCATTTTAAATATTAATGGGACTGTTCTACCTCTGAGTCGCCCTTGTTGATATGATGGTATGAATTTAAGAAATGTATCAGTTTACACCTGTATCATCTTCACACTGGCATTGAATTCAAAATGAACTGTATTAAAAGGTAGGGCAAAGAGAAGCTTTTAATGTAAAGCAAGTATAATAATTCCATTTTAGAACTTAAAAACAGGGTAAAAATACTTTCATTTTGTGCTATCAATTCTGATCTTTTGAACTTAAGGAAAGATAACAAATCCAAAAAGGGTGTACATTAAATTTGGAGTTAGCTGTTTAGAGTTAATTATTTTTCACCGTCATAAGCATGGGATCTAAAGCCCTTTAGTTTTAAGTGATTTATTTTCAAAATAAGGGGTTTTATGGATTGTTTTGGCACCTGCACCAGTTGAGGTTGATTTGGCCTTCTCTGTCAACTGCATAACATTATTTTTTTCAGATATATGTGCTGGAAACTAATCTTTCTCTCGTCCCAATTTCTCCTGTGACACTGAGCTGTGTCATTTTTTTCTAATTCAGTATTGTTGCCATAGACACGGGGTTGTGGTACTCTTGATTTAATGCATTTATATACTGTACTGCACTAAGCTTATTGTTTAAAGCTGTATTCACCCAGTGTTTTGAAGATTTACATTTTTAATGGCTCATTTATGTAATCCCATAAATAAAACACCAGAAAAAAGCATCCCCACACAAATGAATGTGAATTGGGGTTTGACAAGCTGTTGGAACAGGTCACAGAGGGCCTCAGCTGCAGGGCCTTGATTGGTATTGGCTATGTAACCACTGTGGCAATGGACTTAAGACCACCCAGTCAGCCAAAATGGTGTTTTACTGAGCAACAGTAGGATGGTGCTATAGTTCACTGTCCCCTTTTTAAAAAAAGAATATGGAGTTCTACAGCAAAACCATTGCAGTATAAGACCCATTTACCTTATTGCTTTGACAGCTGCACATTTCAACCAAAAGTTCACATGATTAGCTTTTCTTTTTGCTGACTGTTCAATTTTTAATTATACTGTCGAAAAGGGCTCTGTGGTGGTTAATTCTTAGTAAAACGCATAATTATAATTTATTAGACACCTGCTAAAGAGCATTTTATTTATCTGCAGTTAAAATAGCTTTGATTATTATATCCTACAACACGATGAAAGTTTAGAACTCTTCCAATACGCAATTTTGCCTTTCGTTTAAATTTGCCTAGCTCTGATTTTATTACCCTGACCCGTTCCACATCTCAAGTATGAAAATGCAGTTTATTAATGTTGCAGTGAATTTTTGCCTTTGTAATCAAGCCACCATATTATAGTTTCCTATTTCTAAATGCTTGTATAATTTGGGATTCAGAATTTTAATTTGGAATAAACAATGTGGGAAATACATGGACCAATAAGCAACTGTTACCCTGATTTGAACTGAGTATTGAAACAGAGCTGTTTTCTAACATGAAATGTATATTTAAATTACGATTTAAAGGTGGTTGTTTGTTTGTCTGCTTGCAGGATCAAAGCAAAGCATCCATTGCTTAAAACCTAATTCTAATTGCTTTTTCTAGTCAAACATACAGGGGACGACTTTTAGCCCGCATTAGCCATCAACGAGAATGGCGATGAGAATGCAAATTACAGTGAGAATCAGGAAACGCGATTCTCGCTGGTGAGATCATGATTTCTGCTTTTCAGGCTCCTCACGTAACAGGAATGCCCCCACAGAAAGTTGGAAACCTCACTTAAATACATTAGCACCTTATTAGTGAGCCACTGAGACATTCCCCCCTCACTGAGTATTCATCGGGTGCCAGTGTGACATCACGCTGGCGCAATTTACAGAAGCTTTATAAAAACAAGAACGTGGTGACCTCACCTCCAAAGGGGATATCGGAGGTGAGCGCTCATATTGGCATCACCTTCCAGGATGCCAATTGCAGATGGGGTCACTTAAAGGTCTTAGCAGCCCTTCATGACAGTGAGGGTGGTGTCCACAGTGGAGACCTTGTCGCAGGATGTGCACTCCATGGCGGGGGATCTCCACTTCATAGTTCAGCTCATGACCTCCCATCGCTAAGGGCATAAGCTCCATGTTACAGGGTTTCGACTGCAAGGTGCAGGCACTAGTGAGAATCCACTAGTGTCAGCGTCAGAAGATGAGGTGGTTTCTGGATCTCATTCCATTCTCGGCTGTCCCTCTATCCCATGGAGGAGCCTAGGGGTCCTGAGCTCCTGAAGGGATGAGGATAAGCAGGCGCCCAGCCAAGAACCTTCTCCCCAAGGAGACCCTGGATGTCCAGCCTATCTGACATCCCCCTCCCTGTGAGCGACACACCTCCAGCCCCGCACACCGATGAGGGCAGTGCTGCAATACCCGTGCAGCCCAAAACCCCGACCCTCACAGTCCAGGCCCCCCAAGGGATACCCTCCAAGGTCATCTCAGGCAACAGGGCATGGAAGTCAGCAGACCGACTCTTCCTCAGCTGTGTAGCGGGAGGATGAGGAAGAGTAAATGATGCACGATCAATAACTCCCGAAGCGAGATTGTAGGACAACTGAAGGCTTTATTGAACTAGATGTTTCCCCCAGCAGCGCAGGTATAGAATGCAGCAGCTAGCGAAACACAGACTCTTATACTCCGCCTTACTGGGCGGAACAAGCAGGCAGGCTTCACCAATGATCTTACAGTATCAGGTACCTCCAACATCAATGATCTAACAGCATCAGGTACCTCCAACCTAGGTACCGTAATACCCCTAATACCAACTACCACATTCATCCCCTGTTAAAAAAGAGTCCGGCGGGGGGGGGGGGGGGGGTGGGGGGGGGGGGGGGGGGGGGGGGGGTGTCTCGCGTTGTACGGTGGTGGAGGTTATGGCAGTACCCATCGATGGTACAGTGTTTTGCCTTTTTACATGTCACACAAATTATTTACAGGTATTTATTTACAGGTACATTTCATAATGAAGCTATTCGTCGATCGGGGGCCCTGTTGTCCTCTGTGATCATCGCAGTCTCGGCGGTGATGCAGGCGCTGACTCGGGCATCGGTGACTCCGGGAGCGGGGCGTCTTCAGCTTCATCACCCCTGGGTGGGACCAGTGGAAGGACTGATCCCCCTGGGACGGGGGCAGCCGTGGGGTGCGCCGCTGGGAGGGTGTGTGGGTTGGTGGGGGGGGGTGTGGGTGAGGATCCAGCGGGCGCCAGGTCCCGGAGGGAGACCGTATCCTGCCGGCCGTCGGGGTATGCCACATAGGCGTACTGAGGGTTAGCATGAAGGAGGTGTACCCTCTCAACCAACGGGTCCGACTTATGCGCCTGCGCGTGTTTGCGGAGCAGAATGGGTCCCGGAGCTGCCAGCCAGGTTGGGAGCGAGGTCTCGGAGGAGGACTTCCTAGGGAAGACAAGGAGACGTTCGTGAGGTGTTTCGTTGGTCGTGGTACACAGTAGTGATCGAATGGAGTGGAGTGCATCGGGGAGGACCTCATGCCAGCGGGAGACTGGGAGATTCCTGGACCGTAGGGCCAGTAGGATGGTCTTCCAGACCGTTCCGTTCTCCCTCTCCACCTGCCCGTTTCCCCGGTGATTGTAACTGGTCGTCCTGCTGGAGGCAATGCCCTTGCTGAGCAGGAATTGACGCAGTTCGTCGCTCATGAAGGAGGACCCCCTATCGCTGTGGACGTAGGTGGGGAAACCAAACAGGGTAAAGATGCTGTGGAGGGCTTTAATGACGGTGGCAGCGGTCATGTCGGGACAGCGGATGGTGAACGGGAACCGGGAGTACTCGTCAATCACGTTCAGGAAGTACGTGTTGCGGTCGGTGGAGGGGAGGGGCCCTTTGATGTCCCTGCTGAGGCGTTCAGAGGGGCGGGAAGCCTTCACCAGGTGCGCTTTTTCTGGCCTGTAGAAGTGTGGCTTGCACTCCGCGCAAATTTGGCAGTTCCTAGTGACGGTCCTGACTTCCTCGATAGAGTAGGGCAGGTTGCGGGTTTTGATAAAATGGAAGAAACAAGTGACCCCCAGGTGGCAGAGGTCATCGTGAAGGGTCCGGAGTCGGTCCACTTGTGCATTGGCACATGTACCGCGGGATAGAGCATCAGGATGCTCGTTTAGCTTCCCGGGATGATACAAGATCTCGTAGTTGTAGGTGGAGAGCTCGATCCTCCACCGTAAGATCTTATCGTTCTTTATCTTGCCCCGCTGTGCATTATCGAACATGAAAGCTACCAACCGTTGGTCACTGAGGAGCGTGAATCTCCTTCCGGCCAGGTAAATGAAATGAAATGAAATGAAAATGAAATCGCTTATTGTCACAAGTAGGCTTCAAATGAAGTTACTGTGAAAAGCCCCTAGTCGCCACATTCCGGCGCCTGTTCGGGGAGGCTGGTACGGGAATGGAACGTTGCTGCTGGCCTGCCTTGGTCTGCTTTAAAAGCCAGCGATTTAGCCCTGTGCTAAACCAGCCTCCAATGCCGCACAGCTTCTACTATGGCTTGGGTCTCCTTTTCAACGGAGGAATGGTGGATTTCGGAGGCATGGAGGGTGCGTGAGAAGAAGGCCACGGGCCTGCCTGCTTGGTTGAGGGTGGCCGCCAGAGCTATGCCGGATGCATCGCTCTCGACTTGGAAGGGAAGGAACTCATCGTTTGCATGCATCGTGGCCTTTGCGATGTCTGCCTTTATGCGACTGAAGGCCTGGCGAGCCTCTGCCGACTGCAGGAAAACTGTGGATTGGATTAGTGGGCGGGCCTGCTGGGCGTATTATGAAAAAACCTCAGGCAACGTTTCAAGGCCTTGGAGCAGTGTGTGAGGGGAAACCCCATGAGGAGACGCATGCGTTCGTGGTCGGGGCCTATGACTCCATCGTGTACTACGTAGCCGAGGATGGCTAGACGATCGGTGCTGAATACGTATTTCTCCTTGTTATAGGTCAGGTTAAGGAGACTGGCGGTATGGAGAAATTTGCGGAATTTGGTGTCGTGGTCCTACTGGTCGTGGCCGCAGATGGTGACGTTGTCGAGGTACGGAAACATGGCCCGCAAACTGTACCGGTCAACCATTCGGTCCATCTCCCATTGGAAGACCGAGACCCCATTTGTGACACCGAAGGGAAGCCTTAGGAAGTGGAAGAGCCGCCCATCTGCTTCGAATGCAGTGTACTTGTGGTCGTCCGGGCGAATGGGGAGCTGGTGGTAGGCAGATTTGAGGTCCACCGTGGAAAAGACCCTGTATTGTGCAATCTGATTGACCAAATCAGGTATGCGGGGGAGAGGTTACGCGTCGAGCTGCGTATACCTGTTGATGGTCTGACTATAATCGATGACCATCCTGTGCTTCTCCCCGGTCTTTACAACCACTACTTGAGTTCTCCAGGGGCTGTTGCTAGCCTCGATAATACCTTCCTTCAGTAACCGCTGGACTTCCGACCTGATGGAGGTCCGATCCTGGGCACTGTATCGTCTGCTCCTGGTCGCGAAGCTGCAGACTGTGAGAGGGGGTATAGGGCCGCCGAATTTCAAGGTTAAGCTCTGGAAATTACATTGGAAGTCCAATCCCAGTAGTGTGGCAGCGCAGAGGTGAGGGAGGACGTGGAGTCGGAAATTACTAAACTCTCTTCCCTGGACTGTGAGGTTAGCTATGCAGTACCCCTTGATCTCTACAGAGTGAGACCCAGAGGCCAGGAAGATTTTCTGGTTAACTGGGTGTATAGGGAGGGAGCAGCGCCTTACCGTGTTGGGGTGTATAAAGCTCTCTGTGCTCCCGGAGTCGATCAGGCAGGATGTCTTGTGTCCGTTGATGAGTACAGTCGTCGTAGCGGTCAAAAGAGTTCGGGGCCGAGACTGGGCCAGAGTCACCGAGGAGAGTCGTGGCAGAAGCTGATGGATTTCCTCGGGCGGTGTGCGGTCATCTGAATCGGGGTCTTGAGACTCCAGCCAAGGTGGCGGCACCCACAGGTCGCACATGGCTGGGTGTGGGCAAGATGGCGGCACCCACAAGTCGCAAGTGGTCTCTGGGGAACAAGATGGCGGCGCCCACAGGCCGCACGTGGCTTGCAATGACGGTAATGGCGGCGGCCCCGGTTCGCCCCCGGAGACAGCGGCGACCGCCCAGGTCTGGCATACCGCCACGAAATGCCCTTTTTTCCCACAGCCCTTGCAAGTTGCGGAGCAGGCCGTACAGCGTTGGCTTGCCCGCAAAATTAACATCAGGGCCCCCCGAGGTTGCATGGCAGCTGCGCGGCACAAGCTTTTGGGGGGATGCTTCGGAATTGGCTGCGGGTGGGGTCCACGCTGCCCATGGGGCTGCCGCGCGGTCTGGGACGTACACTCGGGCGTTGCGGGAGGCTACGTCTAAGGAGCTTGCGAGGGCCTGTGCCTCCTTGAGACCTAGCGTCTCCTTTTCCAGCAGCCGCTGGCGGATCTGAGAGGACAGCATACCTGCAATGAAGGCGTCCCGGATTAAAAGTGCGGTGTGCCTGTTGGCTGAAACTTGCGGACAGTCACAGTTCCTACCTAGTACCAGCAGTGCGCGGTAGAATTCGTCTAGCGATTCCCCCAGAATTTGTCGTCTGGTAGCTAGCAGATGTCAGGCGGAAACCTGATTTACTGGACGAATGTAGTGTCCTTTCAACAGGGTCATCGCGGCCTCGAAACCACCCGCGTCCTCGATGAGCGTGTAGATTTCTGGGCTCACCCTTGAGTGGAGAACTTGCAGTTTCTGGTCCTCCGTGGGTGTAGGTGTGGCCGTCCTGATGTATCCGTTGAAACACGCCAGCCAGTGTTTAAAGGTCGCCGCTGAGTTTTCTGTGTGGGGGCTAAGTTGCAGACACTCCGGCTTGATGCGGAGCTCCATTCTTCACATCCAGTTCAATAAATTGATGCATGATCAATAACTCCAGAAGCGAGATTGTAGGACAATTGAAGGCTTTATTGAACTAGATGTTTTCCCCAGCAGCGCAGGTACAGAATGCAGCAGCTGGAGAAACACAGACTCTTATACTCCGCCTTACTGGGCAGAACCAGCAGGCAGACTGCACCAATGATCTTACAGTATCAGGTACCTCCAACACCAATGATCTTAAAGCATCAGGTACCTCCAACCTAGGTACCGTAATACCCCTAATACCGACTACTCCTGTTAAAAAAGATAGGCACCCTGTGGGCACGGATGAACCTAGACACTGTTACTGATAAGTCACCATTGTAACATTGCAATTATAATAAAAATCACTTTCTTCACCCATATGAATCCTCCTCCATGTTATGTCATGCCACCATGCTCTGCAAATCCCCACGCAAACCAGGCACTTCATCACTGTGCAGTGTGTGAATGGCAGCGCTATAACTCCCCACACTGATGATACGGTAAAGATGCATCACTGCCAGCATGGGATTTGATGTCATAACAGATACAATGCCATGTTAATGACCCTGTCTTCACAATTTGGGACAGGGTAGGTGGTCTCCTCTTTTGCTCTTTCCATTAGGGTAATAATGTAATTGAGCTGTATTAAAGAGACACCAACATTTAACTGTCAATTAAACCAAATTGAAAAGAAACTTATCAAATTAAGTTAAAATTTGGTTCCGACTATCACTGGTGCGAGGTCCAATTTCTCTGGCTTATCGTGGAGCGTCTCAATTGTATCACTAAACTCAGTGTACTCCGTTTCTGTGGATATATGAATGCAGCCGCAGAAGAGAGACAGGAAGTCATACTGAATGATGCGTTCGGCTATGCAGTGCCTGGATCTGTTGATGGCAGTTTGACCAGAACGAGGAGCAGCTTATGAAGCAGTCCATCTCCCTGTGACTCTGGTTAAAATTCTGTTGCATAGGATGCTCCAAGAAATTGTCTCCACACTAAATTCCCAATGGAAAGGGGGAGGACTCCTGAAAAATGAGTCCTCCTTTGGGTGGCAAGGTGGTATGCCAACACGGGTCTGCATACCGGATATTGATAAACAGGAACAGCCTGTGTAGGGACTCCCTCTGTGCAATATGGAAAAGTGCACAGTACGTTTCTGAGAAACAGGTCAAGTTGTGAGGCATTAGCTCTTGCAGAAGGTTTTGGAGTTTTCTGCCGATAGGAAATTTCATCCAAAGGGGAGGTCAGGTTGGTTTGAATTACTCAACAAGCTCGAGATCCTTGACAGGCCCAGCAGAACCAGGGCCAAGTGTTTATTTTAGTGTCCCGATGGCTTGACTAATGAGTTGAATGCTGCACTAGAGCACAAGGTCTGCCAGTTCCTCTGGCAATATTCAGCCTGCTCCTTCACCATCCAGTATGTCCCTGGTGCTGGTCATATTGCCAGCGAGTGCTCTCTCTTCTGCCAGCCACATGAAACTGCTCAAAAGAAGTGTGGATTCCTGCACAGGGCCTCCTGAAGGATGGGGCAATACTCTGGCCGAGGCCACTGTGTCCCAGGCTCTGATCAGTTCCTCCTAAAAGACAGGAGGCTTCTGCATTAAGGCACTGTTTCCTCCAAGGTTTTAAAACGGGATCTGCATGTCATAATTAGAGCACAAGCATTTGGCAGAAGAAATACATTACCTGAGCACATTATATAAAAGGATTCTTGATGTACAAATATCTCTGCAAGGTGTGAAGACAGAAGTCACAGTCTGGACACAAAAGCACATCCGCTTGGTCCACCTTCTAGGTAAGAGACTCAGGGGCACTGTAGTGACTCAATCCTTTGTTTTGTCGATGTGCTTTCTCTGTATTTTGGCAAAAGACCCAAAGTGACCAAATACTGCCACAGCATAGAGGCAACCAGCTGATTTATAAATTACCCCTTTAGGACAGCAGTTGGAACATTTCTGTCCAGTGACTTAGGTGAGCTGTGGCTTTGGCTTCCAGATCTTGCCAGTTGGACAGCCAGGATTTCTTGTCAGGGCTAAGGAAGACTCCTTGGGAGAAGAGGTGAGTGCTGCCCCAGCAAAATTCCTCAGCTCCACCAACAGCAACTACAATTAGACGATAAGACATAGGAGTGGAAGTAAGGCCATTCGGCCCATCGAGTCCACTCCACCATTCAATCATGGCTGATTTCAACTCCATTTACCCGCTCTCTCTCCATAGCCCTTAATTCCTCGAGAAATCAAGAATTTATCAACTTCTGTCTTAAAGACACTCAACATCCCGGCCTCCACCGCCCTCTGTGGCAATGAATTCCACAGACCCACCACTCTCTGGCTGAAGAAATTTCTCCTCATCTCTGTTCTAAAGTGACTCCCTTTTATTCTAAGGCTGTGCCCCCGGGTCCTAGTCTCCCCTGTTAATGGAAACAACGTCCCTACATCCACCCTATCTAAGCCATTCATTATCTTGTAAGTTTCTATTAGATCTCCCCTCAACCTCCTAAACTCCAATGAATATAATCCCAGGATCCTCAGACGTTCATCGTATGTTAGGCCTACCATTCATGGGATCATCCGCGTGAATTTCCGCTGGACCCGCTCCAGTGCCAGTATGTCCTTCCTGAGGTGTGGGGCCCAAAATTGTTCACAGTATTCTAAATGGGGCCTAACTAATGCTTTATAAAGCTTCAGAAGTACATCCCTGCTTTTATATTCCAAGCCTCTTGAGATGAATGACAACACTGCATTTGTTTTCTTAATTACGGACTCAACCTGCAAGTTTACCTTTCGAGAATCCTGGACTAGGACTCCAAAGTCCCTTTGCACTTTAGCATTATGAATTTTGTCACCGTTTAGAAAATAGTCCACGCCTCTATTCTTTTTTCCAAAGTGCAAGACCTTGCACTTGCCCACGTTGAATTTCATCAGCCATTTCTTGGACCACTCTCCTAAACTATCTAAATCTTTCTGAAGCCTCCCCACCTCCTCCATACTACCTGCCCCTCCACCTATCTTTGTATCATCGGCAAACTTAGCCAGAATGCCCTCAGTCCCGTCATCTAGATCGTAATATATAAAGAGAACAGCTGTGGCCCCAACACTGAACACTGCGGGACACCACTCGTCATCGGTTGCCATTCTGAAAAAGAACTTTTAATCCCAACTCTCTGCCTTCTGCCTGACAGCCAATCGTCAATCCATGTTAGTACCTTGCCTCGAATACCATGGGCCCTTATTTTACTCAGCAGTCTCCCGTGAGGCACCTTATCAAAGGCCTTTTGGAAGTCAAGATAGATAACATCCATTGGCTCTCCTTGGTCTAATCTATTTGTTATCTCTTCAAAGAACTCTAACAGGTTTGTCAGGCATGACCTCCCCTTACTAAATCCATGCTGACTTGTCCTAATCCGACCCTGCACTTCCAAGAATTTAGAAATCTCATCCTTAACAATGGATTCTAGAATCTTGCCAACAACCGAGGTTAGGCTAATTGGCCTATAATTTTCCATCTTTTTCCTTGTTCCCTTCTTGAACAGGGGGGTTGCAACAGCGATTTTCCAATCCTCTGGTACTTTCCCTGACTCCAGTGACTTTTGAAACATCATCACCAACGCCTCCACTATTTCTTCAGCTATCTCCTTTAGAACTCTAGGATGTAGCCCATCTGGGCCCGGAGATTTATCAATTTTTAGACCTCTTAGTTTCTCTAGCACTTTCTCCTTTGTGATGGCTACCATATTCAACTCTGTCTCCTGACTCTCCGGAATTGTTGGGATATTACTCATGTCTTCTACTGTGAAGACTGACACAAAGTACTTATTCAGTTCCTCGGCTATTTCCTTGTCTCCCATCACAAAATTACCAGCGTCATTTTGGAGTGGCCCAATGTCAACTTTTGCCTCCCGTTTGTTTTTAATGTATTTAAAGAAACTTTTACTATCATTCCTAATGTTACTGGCTAGCCTACCTTCAAATTTGATCCTCTCTTTCCTTATCTCTCTCTTTGTTATCCTCTGTTTGTTTTTGTAGCCTTCCCAATCTTCTGACTTCCCACTACTCTTTGCCACATTATAGGCTTTCTCATTTGCTTTGATGCATTCCCTAACTTCCTTTGTCAGCCATGGCTGCCTAATCCCCCCTCTGATAACCTTTCTTTTCTTTGGGATGAACCTCTGTACTGTGTCCTCAATTACTCCCAGAAACTCCTGCCATTGCTGTTCTACTGTCTTTCCCACTAGGCTCTGCTCCCCATCGATTTTCGACAGTTCCTTCCTCATGCCCCTGTAGTTACCTTTATTTAACTTTAACACCTTTACATCTGATTCTACCTTCTTTCTTTCAAATTGGAGATTGAATTCGACCATATTATGATCCCTGCCTCCTAAGTGCTCCCTTACTTTAAGATCTTTAATCAAGTCTGGCTCATTGCATAACACTAAGTCCAGAATGGCCTGTTCCCTCGTGGGCTCCATCACAAGCTGTTCCAAAAAGCCCTCCTGTAAACATTCAATGAATTCCCTTTCCTTGGGTCCACTGGCAGTATTATTTACCCAGTCCACCTGCATATTAAAGTCCCCCATGATCACTGTGACCTTGCCTTTCTGACATGCACTTTCTATTTCGTGGTGCATCTTGTGCCCCTGGTCCTGACCACTATTAGGAGGCCGGTACATAACTCCCATTATAGTTTTTTTGCCTTTGTGGTTCCTCAACTCTACCCACACAGACTCCACATCATCCGTCCCCATGTCGTTTAGTGCTATTGATTTAATTTCATTCCTAATTAACAAGGCAACCCCGCCCCCTCTGCCCACCTCTCTGTCTTTTCGATAGGTTGTGAATCCCTGGATGTTTAAATGCCAGTCCTGAACCCCCTGCAAACATGTCTCTGTGATGCCTACCACATCATACCTGCCAGTCACAATCTGGGCCACAAGCTCATCTACCTTGTTCCGTACACTGCGCATTTAAATATAGCACCTTTAATTCTCGATTGACCGTCTCTTTTTGTTTTCTTAGTGTGGTGGATCTTGGTTTACTGAGCCTTTCCATATACTGTGTCATATTTTGTGGGATGGGGACTATTGTAACCTCTCCTGAGTTCTGTCTTTTTGTGCTTTTTTGTATTCCTAAGCAGCTACGCATCACACTGATTACTTCACCTCTTGGTTCCCTGACTTTCCCTTCCCCCCCCAATCTTTAGTTTAAAGTCCTATTGACCACCCTATTTACTCTTTTCGCCAGAACACTGGTCCCAGCTCGGTTCAGGTGGAGACCATCCCAACGGTATAGGTCCCCCCTGTCCCAAAACTGATGCCAGTGTCCCATGAAAAGGAACCCTTCATTCCCACACCACTCTTTCAGCCAAGACTTCCCTTATTCTTGCCTCCCTATGCCAATTTGCACGTGGCTCGGGCAGTACTCCGGAGATTATGACCCTTGAGGACCTGTTTTTTAATTTGAATCCTAGCTCTTTATAATCTCTAAACAGGTCCTCTTTCCTAGACTTGCCTATGTTGTTGGTACCGACATGGACCACAACAACTGGATCCTCCCCCTCCCTCTCCAGTATCCTTTCAAGCCGGTCAGAGATGTCCCGCACCCTAGCACCGGGCAGGCAACATACCATGCGGGACTCTTTATCCTGCTCACAAAGGATACTATCTATCCCCCTGATAATAGAATCCCCTACAACTACAACTTGCCTATTTACTCCCTCCCCTTGAATGGCCTGTTGAACCATGGTGCCTTGGTCAGCTGACTCATCCTTCCTGCAACCCTGTTCGCCATCCACACAGGGAGCAAGTGCCTCATACCTGTTGGACAGAGTCAAGGGCTGAGGCTCCTGAGTTTCTGACTACTGGTTCCCTTTACCTGCCTGACTTGCAGTCACACCCTGCTGTCCCTGGCCACTAGCAGGATTTAAACTACTTACTCTGACATGTGTGACTGCCTCCTGAAACACAGTGTCCAGGTAAGTCTCCCCCTCCCGGATGTGCCTCAGTGTTTGAAGCTCAGACTCTAGCTCATCAACTCTGAGCCGGAGCTCTTCGAGCAGCCAACACTTACTGCAGATGTGGTCGCTGCAGCTCGCAATGGGATCTACCAGCTCCCACATCAAGCAGCTCAAGCACATCACCTGACCAGCCATCACTAATTAATTAATTAGTTTAATTTAAGTTTATGGTGGGGGCAGCTTCAGCCAATCAGACACTACCCTGCACTTTTAACTGAAAAACAGCACAATTACATTAACCACTTACCTTTCCTGGTTACCTTACTGCACCAAACTAGCAAATTCTCACTGTCTGTATCTCTCTCCGGCTGTGTCTCCTTGACCTGCGCAATGCTCCCAGAAATCACTTGCGCACCGCTCCCGCTGAAATTGCTGCAGACCCATCAAGATTTCAGAATGTTTCTCATAGTTGACCCATGAGAAGGACACAGTGGAGTGCTGGCACTGGCACACCCTCCTCAAATCAACAGGATCAGAGACAAAGAGGATGATGTCATTGGCATAAGCTGAGAGGACAATCTCTCTGACTCACTCTGCAGAGCAAATCTTTTCTGTAACAGACAGAGGAAAGATCCATGCAGATGGATATGGGGAATTCCCAATTCCTGTTCTGAAGTAAAAAGGCACCATCAAAGATCCATTAACATTAGTTCGACACTTAACATCTACGTAAAGAAATCGGAAAAAGAGCTGAATTCCGAAGTGATATTCATGATCCACTATGTTGAATGCATTCTCTCAATAGAAGTAAATGAATGTGACTGATAGACTTGCCCTCAGATAACAGTTGGCCCAGCTCCTGGACCAGGTGGATATTGTCCAGTCTCTGACTGTGTAGGACTGATTAGGATGAATTAGGTGGGCCAGAATGGTACCAAGATGAGTAGACGTGGACCTGGCAATGATTTTGTAGTGGGAGACCAGGTGCCAGTTCTTAAGCAGGTGGAGATCATCCTTCTTGGGTAGCAGGATGACAATTGCCCTATGCCAGGGGAGATCATTTCCCCAGTCAGTAAAGTAATCTCACAGAAAGGGGTCTCAAACACATATTTGGTTCCTTATTTGCATATGCAAAGGACCTAGTCAGGTGTGGATAAAGGACACCACTTGTCATGGTGCACATATTTGCCCAGAAAATTTGCGCATCCTTCCTATCTGCCATATTGGGAACTTTAAAGCGAGCAGTGAAAACATTGTTTTGTGAGGGCCACGAAGAATCCAGCATGAGTTTTAAGGCTACAAAGAAATAACATTTATTTACAATAACATATATATATATATATATACACAACAGCAGCAGCAACTTCGCTTGCTGCTCACTCCTTCCTGCTGGTTCCAAACTGGCCAGCTTTATTTATACAGGGAGTCTGCGAATGATTTCTCCGCCCCCCTCATTGTGGACGCTCATACTCTCACAGGATTGTGGGATTGTCATTAGTCCCCAGCCAATGGTAAGCAGGCAGGTTATAACATCCCTCCCCCCCAAAGTCCAAGGAATCCACCAAAGACCCTGGCGAAGGAGGGCGTCGGACTTGTTTTGCCGCAGGACGGACACCATTTCCACCAGGCGCTGGATCAGGCAGCGTGTAACGAGACAGAGACCGGCGCTTCCGTGAAGAACGGCGTAACGGTTGTACATCCAAGGCCCGTGGGCCAGCGGATTCCCCCTCTGATGCGTCCTGTGTCTCCATCTCGGAGTCACAGTATGCTGCCTCCATCATCTTGGCGTCTCTTTCTCCACGCGGTTCTGTAACGACCTGCGCAGGCTTTGAGTGAGGCACCAGAGGAAGATTGTGAGGACTACTTGCCATTGTCTCTGGTCTCTGTGGCTGTAGAAATGAGCTCCGGGGGCGGGAAATCTTTGGGAGGGATAGTCTTCTGGACCGAACGTGGTCTACATGTTTGCGCTGGAGACGACCCTGTGCTTGCACCTGGTAAGATATAGGGCCCGTTTGGCAAAGGATTACGCCAGGGACCTACTGGGCACCACCAGCAAAATTCCGAACGAACACTGGGTCACCGGGCGCAAACTGCCGAATCGGCCGATGCCATTCTTGTGCGCGGTGTACTTTTGCACTGATGTCCGTGAAAACCATGCTAAGGCGGGTGCGAAGTCTCCGGCCCATTAGGAGTTATGCGGGAGCTACCCCTGTCACTGCATGGGGGTGGTCCTAAACGAAAACAAAAAGCGAGCCAGTCTCGTGTCCATTGACCCGGAAGACTGCTTCTTTAGGCCTCGTTTGAATGTCTGCACTGCACACTCTGCCAACCCATTTGAAGCCGGGTGGTAAGGGGCAGTGCGGATATGGCGTATGCCGTTCATTTTCATGAACCTCGCAAACTCCTCACTTGTGAATGGAGTGCCGTTATCCGTGACCAGCACCTCAGGGAGGCCATGCGTACTAAAAGACAAACGCATCTTCTCAATTGTTGCGCAGGACGTTGTGCCTATGCACCTCTAGCCATTTAGACTGGGCTTCGATTAATAAAAGGAACATGGATCCTTGAAAAGGCCCGACGAAATCCGCATACAAGCGCGCCCAAGGCCGTCCTGGCCATTCCCAGTGATGTAGCGGCTCGGCCAGCGGAAGCTTCTGATGCTCCTGGCAAATGGAGCAGTTTTGGGCCACCTTCTCAATGTCGGTGTCAAGGCCTGGCCACCAGACATAACTCCGGGCCAACATTTTCATTTTGGTCATACCTGGATGCCCATTGTGCAAGTCTCTTAGTATCAGCTCCTGGCCTTTTTCCGGGACAATCACACGCGTCCCCCACAAGAGGATGCCGTCTTCCACGCTGAATTCTGACAGCTTGGAGGAAAATGCCCGCAACTCGCCTGGGAGCTGTCTATGCTGCCCATCATACAGGACTATGTGCCGAACCTTTGACAGGACTGGCTCCGCCTGGGTCCACTCACGGATCTGTGATGCCGTGACAGGCAAGGTGTCCATAAAATTTAGGGTTGCCACCACCTCACCGGTCGTGGGGGTCGACATGGGGCCGGTCGATAAAGGTAATCGGCTCAATGCGTCGGCATTTGCTATCTGCGTACCTGGTTTGTGCTTCAGAGAATACTCGTACGCAGCGAGCAACAAAGCCCAGCGCTGGATCCATTCAGAAGCAATGGGCGGTATTGGCTTATCCTCTCTGAAAAGTCCCAGCAGAGGCTTATGATCAGTTACGATAGTGAAGTGGCGGCCATACATGTACTGGTGGAAACGTTTCACCGCAAAGACTACCGCCAGGCTCCCCTTCTCGATCTGCGCGTACTTTCTTTCTGCTGCAGTCAATGTGCGGGAGGTGTAAGCTATCGGCCCCGTTCTCCATCGTGTGGGACAGGACGGCCCCAATACCATACGGAGATGCATCACATGTGACGAGCAAAGGCTTTCCAGGATCATAGTGGGTTAGCAACCCAGACGACGACAATTGTTGTTTCACCCGCCGGAAAGCGGTTTCTTGCGGCTGACCCCCAAACCCAGGTGTGATTTTTCTTTAGCAGAAGGTGCAACAGGGCCAGCGTAGTTGCCAGATTGGGGAGGAACTTCCCGTAATAGTTTACGAGGCTGAGAAAAGAACGAAGATGCAAAGTGTCAGTCGGGGCAGGGGCCTGTTGAATCGCGCGCACCTTCTCTGTGACGGGGTGCAAACCTTCGCGGTCCACCCGCTAACCCAGGTAGACTACTTCCTTCTCCTGAAAGACGCACTTTGTGCGACGTAAACGAAAAGCGTCTAAGGACAGCCTCCAGATTTTCCAAATGTTCCTGCTCCGACGTCCCTGTGATCAAAACGTCATCTAAGTAGACAGCGACACGCGGTAAACCTCTCAAAATGCCCTCTATAACGCATTGAAAAATAGCGCAGGCAGAGGATACTCCAAAGTGCAAACGTGTATATTCATACAGGCCCCGGTGTGTATTAACCATTACATATGGTCAGGAGGCAGGGTCCAGCTCCAACTGCAGGTAGGCGTAACTCATATCTAATTTTGTGAACGAGAGTCCGCCTGCAAGCTTCGCGTAAAGATCCTCTATGCGAGGCATTGGATATCGGTCGAGTCAGGAAGCCGTATTCACTGTAAGTTTATAGTTGCCGCACAAGTGATCTGTGTCATCTGGCTTCATTACAGGTACAATTGGTGCTGCCCAGTCAGCGAAACGGACGGGCCTGATAATACCCAAAGTCTCCAAACGAGTGAGCTCCCCTTCTACCTTCTCGAGCAAGGCGTAAGGCACCGGGCGCGCCCGGAAATAGGGCGGCGTGGCTCCTGGTTCAACTTGGATACGGGCTACGGCCCCTGTTATTTTCCCCAAACCGGGATGGAACACATCTGGGTATCGTCCTAGCACCTCAGTCAACCCTACAGAAAATGTTTGGAGGATGTGCTGCCAGTGCAAACGCAAATGGCGCACCCAGTCCCGACCCAACAGGCTGGGCCCATGGCCGCGCACCACGATAAGTGGGAAACGCCCCTCCTGGCATCCATAAACAACAGGGGTCATCGTAGTTCCTGCAATGTCCAATGGGTCCCCTGGGTAGGTGGCCAACCTGGCCTGTGTGTCGGTTAATGTAAGGGTCTGTACACCCTGCTTGATGTGGTCGAATGTCCTCTGGGCGATCACGGAGAACGTTGCGTCAGTGTCCAACTCCATCTCAAGCGGGTGACCATTGACCCGTACGGTTACCTTAATGGGGGCCACACGGGGAGCTGCCACAAAATGCAGCTGCAGGCAGTCGTCCTCCGTCTCCACGTCCTCAGGAGTAGTCGCCGCAGGTTCATCCACATGGAAGGTACGACCCCTGGGCTGGTCCCAGTTTCGGTCGGAATGACGGTGCCTCTGGCGCCCCCAGGACCGGCGTCCGTGACGGGGTCGGCGCCTACAAGTCAGACACGGACATGGCACCTCATCCATTGGTTCTGGAGAAGGCTCCCTTCGGGGAGGAATGTCCGACGGCCACTGGCGTCGATCCAGACGTCGCCTCGCCCAACGTACCACAGGAGTGCGGGGGGTTGTTTTCGGACGGAAGGGGTTGCGCCCCAAGGCATGCACCTCCATTTCCTGTAGCTCCTGCACTCCTCGTTCTGCGCTCTCTCGGGACAATACTATTTGGATGGCCTGTTGAAAAGTCAATGTTGGCTCAGCTAACAACTTTCTCTGGGTGGCCACATTGTTAATACCGCAAACCAAACGGTCGCGTAACATTTCTGACAAGGTCTCATCATAGTCACAGTACTCCGCAATCCTGCGTAGCCTGGATAGAAAGTCAGCAAGGGATTCTCCTGGAGTCCTCTCAGCGGTATTAAACCGGTAACGTTGGACTATCGTGGACGGGGTTGATTTAAAATGTTGCCCCACTAAATTCACAAGTTCATCAAACGTTTTGGTGTCCGGCGCAGCTGGGTACGTAAGGCTCCTAATCACCCCAAATGTATGCGGGCCGCAGGCGGTGAGCAATATGACCACCTGGCGCTCGTTTTTGGTGATGTTGTTTGCCTGGAAATAGTAATGCATCCGTTGTGTGTACTGGTTTCAGCTTTCCAGCGCAGCATCAAAAACATCCAAATGTCCATACAGAGGCATGGTGTAATAGAAAACAACTTCCAAACTGTATCCAACAAAAATCCAGGGAGGTGGCTTCAGCAGTGTAGATCTTCTGTGCTTAAAAGGGACTTTGTGTGTCAATGAGACCATCATAGTTTAAGATATGCTTTGTAATCCATGCTAATCCAAAATCTGTGTGTAATTGTTAAAGTAAAGGGCGAGTAAAGGAGTATTGTATTATAATCCCTTTTTTTCATGTTTATTACATGTTTATTTCTTTGGTTTTAAACTAATTAGCGGTCTCTGTTCCTCCGCGTTTTATTAAAAAATTAAAATTTAAGGGCCGGAATTCTCCTGTCGTTGCGATTCACTTTTTCTGTCGGGTTTCACAGTGGTGTGGGGTGATTACAATGGGAAATCCCGTTGACAAGTGGCGTCAAGACAGAATCTGACCATCAGCGAATGGCGCACAGCCAGGAAACACGCGGCTAGGGAACCGGAGAATCACGCCCATGGTTTTTTGAGCTAGGGTTCCATTCTAGGCTCTTCCCTTACAGTGAAACATCAGCAGGGATTGGAAGCACGGTAGCACAGTGGGTAGCACTGCTGCTTCACAGCTCCAGGATCACAGGTTTGATTCCCGGCTTGGGTCACTGTCTGTGTGGAGTCTGCACGTTCTCCCTGTGTCTGCGTGGGTTTCCTCCGGGTGGTCCGGTTTCCTCCCACAAGTCCCGAAAGCCGTGCGGTTAGGTGAATTTGATATTCTGAATTCTCCCTCTGTGTACCTGAGCAGGCGACTAGGTGCTTTTCATAGTAACTTCATTGCAGTGTTAATGTAAGCCTACTTGTGACAATAAAGATTATTATTATTATCACATGGTAATTTTATTCAGTTACACGGAATGCAGCAAGCAAGAAGTGGGGAAGGGGGTGGATGGTGAGAGGGTGTGAGTAGGCAAGAAATGGGAGAGGGGGAAAGAGACGGAGTAGAGTAGACGAGAGGAACTGGGGGAGGAGCAAACATGAAACAGCAGCAGCCCTCATGAAAAAGGTAATCTTAAAAAACTTTATGTTATTGTGCTGACCATTTGTTACACCACAGTTCTGCCACCAATACCTGCCCAGCACCGGGTCACTTAGCACTGACAAATGGATCCTTAACTTGCTGTTGGGCCCATCCTTAGTATATGCAAAGCGGCTAATACCTGTATAATGCAACTGTCTAGGATGCCTGATAAACATCCAAGTTAAATATGGATTTGGATGTACTAAATGCCCCATTGGGATGCAGATCAAAGACCTGGAAAATTGGCATTTTTGCCCATTTCCCACCCGAAGAATCTGCATCGCAAGGACCAATTTGTGTTTGAGTCCAAAGCCTTGAAGGATCTTTTTTCTGCCAACCAATTGTTTGCTGGTAGGGTAAACTGTCGTTGCTGTTTGGCGATACTGATGTAGTTATAATGTGCTGCAGTGATTTATCCATGAATGATCAGAACCCATTTAATGCACAAACAAATCATCTATGGATTAACTAAAATCTCTTGGCTCTTGTGGCTTTCAAACTCACTCCTGCTGGTAATATGCATTAACATACAGGCCTTTCACTAATTAAGTGATGCATGAATGAGGTCCCCAGCACTTACACTCTATATTTTTTGCATTATTTGGAAAATTAATTTTAACGGTGGAAATAATGACAAAGATTTATAAAGTAAGCAGTGAATATGAGCAGATGTTCCTGTTCCCTGATATCTCCGTGAGTAAATGTACTCGCCTTTGCAACAATTGATTAATAGGAGAGGCAATGATGTAGTGGTATTGTCACTGGACTAGAAATCCAGGGACCCAGAGCAAATCCCCCCAAAGCAGATGGCAAAATATAAATTCAATAAAAATCTGGAATTAATAGTTGACCATGAAACTTATTGTTGATTGTTGTTAAACAAAAACCCATTTGGTTCACTAATGTCCTTTAGGGAAGGAAATCTGCCATCCTTAACTGGTCTGGCCGACATGTGACTCCAGATCCACAGCAATGTGGTTGAATCAAATGCTCTCTGAAATGGAGGGCAGTTAGGAACAGGCAATAAATACTGGCCCAGCCAGCGACACTCATTTGAAAAATAAATATTTTTACAAATCATCTAGACATGGGGGTCCTAGCTGATCTCAGTTACAATAGGGGTAGGGATGCTACAGATTCCATCACTGCTCCTGACCCAAGGAATGTAAAACTCAGCTAGGCTAGTTCAAGGATTAGTGATCTACGCTGGCCAGTGAACATAAATTTTTATTATCAAAAACATTTGTATAACAAGAACTGAACTTGCATTGAAGAGGGAGGTAAAAGTTACGTTCTTCCATTCAACATAAATCTAAGCAAGCTTGGTAAAGTAATAATGTTGGTTCTTTATTTGAAGGCTACATACAAATAATGTTAACTCGGAGGCTAAGAATACAGGTTTGACTTCGACCTTCTGCTGCTGTAGACTGGGTACAAGTCATGGGACGACTGCATTACATCCTGTTAAGGTGGTAGTGATTGATAGCAGTTTAAGATACATCCCCTTAAAGGTACATATATATTATAGCATAACACTTAAGGAATGATAGACATTGAGAAAATCTAGTTTTCATATGGAAATTCATAAATGCTGGACAAGAAAAGATTCACTAGTTCATCTAGTCTGTCCTACATTGTTGCAATGTCCTATGCATCACAACTCTGATAGTTCCTAACCTAGGACTAAAACCTAGAGCCATGTAACTTTTTAGTAAAGTGAGAAACCAGATTAAAAACCCAGGAAATTTAAGGGGAAAATTTTGGAAAATTTCTCTCCAGTTCCTTCAGTCAATCAAAACTAATCCAGGAGACCACAGTGATCCCAATGTAACTTCCAGGGTACCAACCTTTTTACGAGTGATCACTGTCCCAGTCAGAAAGGGGTCCAGCTCTCTCAGGAAGGAACAAATTCAGCATTCACTGCATCAGCTGACAACCTGCTCCACTGATTCACTATTCTCTGGGGAAAAAATAACTATCTAACATCTAAACTAGTTCTGCCCTGATTAACTTGTAAGCGTGATTCCTGGCCACCCCCACCACCCTGTAACTTATTCAGCTGAAATAATTGGTTCATAGACACAATCTGGTCTGTTTTTTATTTAATAAACCTTAATAAAAATTGTCTAAGTCAACACTTCCCAAAAGTATATAGATCTTGGAGTGAAAGGGAAAGTGGTTGGTGATTATGGGATTAATGCTTGCTCTTCATTCTCAATGCAAACAGCACGACACCTGTGTGCTGCCTGCTACCTTGCAACCTGCTTCATGCAGCCAGCATGAAACATGCTATTTGTGTGACTACACACTTCAGCAGGGGTTCCAAGTTTTAAACAAATACTTTATTAAAGATTTCATAGATAACACACATGATCTAAACTACAACACAACTCTTAAAATGGTTCAAACATGGTATATTTGTTGTGCTAATAACATAAAAGATCAGAAAAAAAGAAAAACAAGCAACAACAGCTACACCAGTCCCCCCAACCCTCCTAGTTCCACAATTAAACCCTAACTCCCGCCCTTCACAGCTAATGGTAATTAACTCTTTGACGTATGAGATAAATGGCTGCCACCTCAGGTAGAATCCCTCCACCGATTCCCCAATGGTGTATTTGACCTTTTCCAGGTATAAAAGGTCCATAAGATCACCCAACTTGGCTGAGGCACGAGGTGGAGCGGAAGCTTTCCATCCCAGCAGAACACGCCTTTGGGCTATTAACGAAGCAAAGGCGATAGCATTCGTCTTCACCCCTGTCCTCAGCCCCGGCAAGTCCGATAGCTTGAAAATGGCCACCAAAGGATAAGGCTCCAGATCGATGTTCAGAACCGCTGACATGGTGCTAAAGAAGTAGATCCAAAGTATTACCATCTTTGGACATGGCCAGAACATGTGGGTATGATTGTTGGACCCACAAGAGCACTGCTCACAGCTGTCCCCCACTTCAGCAAAAAACTCGCTCATCTTAGTTTTGATTAGATGAGTTCTGTGTACCACATTGAGTTGTATCAGGCTGAGCTGTGCGCAAGAGGTGGAATTACTCTACAAAGGGCATCATTCCACACATCCTCATCTAGAATGGGTCCCAACTCTTCCTCCCATTTCGCCTTCACCCGATCAAGCGGCACAGATTCCAATGAGATGGTCTGCTCATTGATATTGGAGATCTTATTCTCCCAACCCTCGCCAACCGTAAGGTTTCCTCCAACAGGGAGGGTTGCAGTGCTAAGGGGAAAGCAAGGCAAGAACTAATTGGCACAATTGAAAGTAGTGGATAATTGGAATTTTGCTGAAAACTCCTACCATTTGGTGAACCGTCCCTCCATAAATAGGTCTCCAAGGCATTCTAGTCCCTTCCCTTCCCATGCCTTAAAAGTCAAATCCAGACCCGATGGCGCAATCAAATGTTTCCCGTATACAGCTTGTAATGTTGTCTGAGCTGCCTCCACATCTTCAATGTAGAAATCACCACCGGGTTCGAAGTATACTTGGATTGGATTGGATTTGTTTATTGTCACGTGTACTGAGGTACAGTGAAAAGTATTTTTCTGTGAGCAGCTCAACAGATCATTAAGTACATGAAAAGAAAAGGAAATAAAGAAAATACATAATAGAGCAACACAAGGTACATAATGTAACTACATAACACCGTCATCGGGTGAAGCATACAGGGGTGTAGTGTTAATGAGGTCAGTCCATAAGAGGGTCTTTTAGGAGTCTGGTAACAGCAGGGAAGATGCTGTCTCAGAGTCTGTTCGTGCGTGTTCTCAGACTTTTGTATCTCCTGCCCGATGGAAGAAGTTGGAAGAGTGAGTAAGACGGGTGGGAGGGGTCTTTGATTATGCTACCCGCTTTCCCCAGGTAGCGGGAGGTGTAGTTGGAGTCAATGGATGGGAGGAAGGTTTGTGTGATGGACTGGGCTGTGTTCACGACTCTCTGAAGTTTCTTGCGTTCCTGGGCCGAGCAGTTGCCATACCAGGCTGTGATGCAGCCCGATAGGATGCTTTCTATGGTGCATCTTCACTGGAGAGAATGGGATTAGATCCCAGAGGATTGATCCCTTACACAAAGTTGCCTCCATCCTTCCCCATATGGTATCCAATTCCCTATACTACCCCAACATTGGCTGCCCAGTAATACATGAGGAAATTGGGTAGTGTCAAGTCCCCTGGCTGCCAGCCCCTCTGGGGGTACTCCCTGCAAATTCTTGGTGCCCTACCCGCCCACATGAAGGAACTCACTGGCTTGCTCATCTTCGCCAAGAACGATTTAGCAAGAAAAATAGGGTAGAATTGAAACAGAAATACGAATATTGGCAGAGTATTCATCTTGATCATCTGGACCCCACCCCCGGGGGTCAATGAGAGGCTACCCCAGCTCTTCAAATTGGATCCCACCCTACCCAACTGACTTGTAAAGTTTAACTTATGAAGCGTAGACCAATCATGTGCCACTTCGACACCCAGATACTGGAAGCTACCTCTGGCCCGGTGGCAGGGTAATACTCCCAGATTGGCTCCCCTTACTGGGGGATTAACCGGAAAATATTCACTCTTATCCAGGTTTAACTTATTACCCGAGAAGGAGCCGAAGCACCTCAGCAGCTTCATAATCTCATCCATGGAGGAGACTGGAGCCGTGACACATTATAGCAGGTCATCAGCATATAGAGACATGGGGCTGCATTCTCCGTTTTTGGGACTATGTCCCCACGCCGTTGTGAAAACTGTAGTCTTTTACGGCAGGAAACTGGTGTCAAAAGGCCACAGATTCACAGCCTGACTGGGGGCTAGCAGGCAGCTGTCGTCAAGATTGCAGCTCCAGTTGCCGATACGGCCCTCCGCACTTCCGGGTCAGAGGCCGCGCATGCGCACGGTGGCGGCATCCAGCGGCTGTGCCATGCTCCATGGCGGACTCAGCCGGCGGACATGGACCGGCGAAATAGTGCCCCGCATCGGCCACTCGCCCGACCCAGACCACCCACACACATAGCCCCCAGTCCCGAATGAAGCCCCCCATGCCCTCCGATTGGCCCTCCCCCGACTGTGGCGGCCCTGGACTGAGTCTGCAGCCGCCTCGCGAGGTTCCCGAACAGCAGGACCAGATTAGAACCACGCCGTCGAGAATTCAGCCAGTCGGGGATGGAGCATCCCAGGGCGGGCCTGAGGCAATGGTCTGAGGTGGAGGATACTCGGTGGATACTTCCCGAGTACGCCGCTTTCGGGGGGTGGAGAATAGCGGAACCGGCGCAGGTTCCGATTTCGTGCGGGAAAACGGATTCTCTGCCCCGTCGACGAACGCGATTTCGGCATTGGGGTGCGGAAAATCCAGCCACTTATGTTTCCTTCCTCCCCGCGCACCCCCTCCCCCGATGTATTCCTCTCCATTCCCTCTGAAGACCTCAATGGTATCGCCAGGGGTTCTATCGCCAGGGCAAAAAGAAGTGGCGACAATGGGCACCCATATTCAGTGGGAAGCATCCCGAGCTTGTCGCATTAGTGCTAACACTAGCCATGGGGGCCCTAGACAGAGGCCACACCCATGAAATAAATGTCTGCCCGAATCCAAACCTCCCAAGCACCTCAATGAAATATTCCCAATCCACCCTGTTGAATGCTTTCTCTGCATCCATAATCACCTCCGGCTCAGAGGCCGAAGAAGGTGAGAGGACAACATTCAGAACCTGCCGTATATTAGCAGGCAGTTGCAGCCCCTTCACAAATCTATGAAACTATATCCGGACACACGGCTCTAAATGCAAAACCAGCAGCTTAGCCAATACCTCGTCATCCATATTCAGCAGCGAAATGGCCTCTAAGAACCACACTCCATGGGGTCCTCATCTTTCCTTAAGGTAAGGGAGATGGAGGCATGTGAAGTGTACTAGGCAGGGAACCTCGAGCTAATGCCCTACAAGACACAATTCAGGAGTGTAATGGAATACTTTCCGCTTGCCTGGGATGAGTGCAGCTCCAACAACACTCAAGAAGCTCGGCACTATCCAGGACAAAGTAGCCCTCTTGATTGATCCCCCTTCCACAAACATTCAAACCCTCCACCACCGTCGAACATTGGTAGCCGTGTGTGTCATCTACAAGATGTGCTGCAGTAACTCACCAATATTCCTTAGACAACACCTTCCGAACCCATGAACACTACCATCTAGAAGGACAAGAACAGCAGATACCTTGAGATTATCCTCCAAGTCACTCACCACCCTGACTTGGAAATATATCGGCACTCCTTCACTGTCGCTGGAACTCTCTCTCTAACAGCCTAGTGGATAAACGTACGCCTCAAGGACTGCAACAGTTAAGAAGGCAACTCACCACCACCTCCTGAAGTGAAACTAGGGATGGGCAATAAATGCTGGCCTTACCAGTGACGCCCAAATACCGTAAATGAATTTAAAAAAAAGAATGATTTTTAAATTGAACAGCTCCGTCGGAATAACCTGGTGTTCCAATCTCAACATGATCTCCAGAAATATTATGGTATTATGGTCCGTCTATATGAATTTTCTGCGGGATTACTGGCAACATAAATCTCAAAATTTTGTACAAAGAGTACCAAGTTTAACATCTCTTTTTCAATAGTGTAATTTTTCTATGGGTGACAATTTAATTTCCTTGGCAGCAAGGTAGCACATGGTTTACACTGTTACTCACAGGGCCTGGGTTTGATACCCAGCTTGGGTCACTGTCTGTGCGGAGTCTGCATGTTCTCCCCGTGTCTGCATGGATTTTCTCCTGGTGCTCCGGTTTGCAATCTGAGTATAGTTTTATTCATATAGCGGCTAGTTGAATGCATATAGCTAATAGGCAAAAATATTAAAAGTGTCTTGACTGTGGGAACCTAGTCATTTTCCCATATAATGAATTAACCATTGTATTCCACTGTATTCAGTACTGAGAATGGATTATTATCTGGCTAATCAACTAATCAATTTTTGCTAGATCCCTGCCAAACTGTGAAACATGAGAAGTGTGAGAAAACATATCCAGTACTTTTCCTAAGACTGCATACGCTGACGCTAAGCTAGTTTTGATCTTAAGAAATGTCCAATGTTTGATTAATAAGTAATTCTCTACGTAACAGACATTCATTTGAACAAACCAGGAGGTCTCAGCTGAGAATTAGAAGCCAATGAAAGTAAATGAGGGGTTTATGTTTAAAGTGATTTATTTATTCAGTTCCTATTCAAGTGTATACCAGGGAGTAACTAACAATAAAGTCTTACTTTTGACACCTCCCACCAACTGGACTACCGATTCTTATTTGAAGATAAGAGTCCCTACACTCCCACAAGTCCCGAAAGACGTGCTTGTTATGTGAATTGAACATTCTGAATTCTCCCTCAGTGTACCCAAATAGGCGCCGTAATGTGGCGACTAGGAGATTTTCACAGTATCTTCATTGCAGTGCTAATATAAGCCTACTTTTGACACTAATAAAGGTTATTATTATAAACAGCCTCTAGATGGGGCAGCACGGTGGCGCAGTGGTTAGCACTTCTGCCTCATGGCGCCAAGGACCCAGGTTTGATCCCGATCCTGGGTTACTGTCCATGTGGAGTTTGCACATTCTCCCAGTGTTTGCATGGGTTTCACCCCCACAACCCAAAGATGTGCAGGATAGGTGGGTTGGCCATGCTAAATTGCCCCTTAATTGGAAGAAATGAATTGGGTACTCTAAAATGTTTTTTTTTTTAAATAATAAAATATATAGCCCTCAGGTTTCTCAATGCCAAGTTCATCTTCCCGTAACAATATGACTCCCACATCAATGTCACTAACATCCACAGCCATTTTAAACTGCTTGGTGTAGTTTAGTGCAGCTAACAGTGGTTTTGTTGTTAACATAGCTTTTAAACGATTGAAAGCCATTCAGCAGTCTTCGATCCAATTAAAGTGCTTGCTCTTCTTTAAAAGCTCTGTGACTGGTGCTACCACCCACCACTTCTTTCAAAATCTGAAACTTCTCCTCTCATTTACCAGCACTTCCCTGCATTTAACACACATGGGCTTTGCACCCAGATTTGCATTGGCACAATTGACAAAATTAAAGTTCAGCACAAATTTACAATAGAATTCGCTCATTCGCAGAAACCTTAAAATCTCTTTTCTTGTGGTGGGTTTTGGAAAATCCCAAATAGCCTGTATTTTTGCATCTCCTGGGGCCATTTGACCATGTCCCACAATATGTCCCAGATGTGAAATTTGTGTTTAGCAAATTCTCTTTTTGCTAATTTAATGACGAGATTGATTCTTTTCAAGGGGTCAAACAGTTATTTTAAGTCAACATTTTTCAAATCGCTTATGTCAACCGGCCAATCTTTGGGTCCCACAGCTGTCGATCTTCGGGACACATGCCAACCGACCTTTGCGACACACTCCATGTTTGCTTACCTTTAATACAAAACAGAGCCTGCTTGGTCCTCACGATCTCACTCAAATCAGGTTCAAAGGAGGAGAGGGCAATGTGCATATCAGATGGAGACTTCACCCAGTTCCTTTGTGCCGTCTTCATCTTTATGAAAATGGAAAATCCAACCTCGCACATGAAGGTCATTGTGAAGGGAAATGGCAGCAAAATGCCAGTTATACTCAACGTTGGATACTCCTGGGAGATGCTACACCAGAATGCTAACAGCCTCATGGGCTTTTGGTGTGGTTTTAATATGGTATTACAAGTCAGCTACAGCAGCATATTCTTTTAATTTGGAGTTAGCTCTAAGTTATAACTGACTCTGGGGTCTCAACCTCAAAAGGGTTTTTTCACCCACCACTTCTTTCAAAATCTGAAACTTCTCCTCTCATTTACCAGCACTACCCTGCATTTAACACACATGGGCTTTGCACCCTGATTTGTATTGGCACAATTGACAAAAGCAAACCTCAAGAAATCATCTTTATACTGCTTTGTTCCCGAGTTAAGTTAGGCTGTTAACCAGTGGCCCTGGAGCTCTGTACAGAGCTAACACTAAACTAAAATAAAACAATCTTTATTGTCACAAGTAGGCTTACATTAACACGGCAATGAAGTTACTGTGAAAAGCCCCTAGTCGCCACATTCTGGCGCCTGTTCGGGTACACAGAGGGAGAATTCAGAATGTCCAAATTACCTAATACTGTCTTTCGGGACTTGTGAGAGGAAACCGGAGAACCCGAAGAAAACCCATGCAGACACGGGGAGAATATGCAGACTCTGCACAGACAGTGATCAAAGCGGGAATTGAGCCTGGGACCCCGGCGCTGTGAAGCCATAGTGCTAACCACTATGCTACCGTGCTGACACTACTGCACTTGCACTCCTCTGTCCTGCCTGGACTATCCTGAGCAGTACTCTCCAGGAGATTCTGTTGTAAGGTACTGGCCAATAGGTAAACTACCTATCGAGTGTCTGGCCATCTCTTACGTTGAAGAAAACCATTCATCTTCACAGTCCACTTGCTTTGCCTGCCAGCAGTTGGAAAATGGAAGCAACACTGCTTCTTATTTGGCGCCAAAAGCACGGACATACCTGGAAGGAACTTGATGTCAAGTGTGCCACATGACTTGCTCCCTGCTTCCACTTCTGGCCAGAAGATGCCAAAAAGCCTCATTTATTTTCATTTAAAAGGCGGCAGTGAGAGGTCTTCCTGGGAAGATGGGGCCTGTATAAGAAGGACGGGTTACACCTGAACTGGAGGTGTGCCAATATGCTGGCTGGGAGGTATGCTCGTATGGTTCAGGTGGGTTTAAACTAATGTGGCAGGAGGGTGAATAAAGAATAAAAAACAAGTTGCTGCATTTTAACTTGATGTGTTCTCTCTTTATCTTTTTTTCTTTCCGTCATTGCAAACTCTGTATTTCCAAAGCTTTCTCTTTCTTCTCATTCCCTTTGGAAAGCTTCCGCTTTGTCTCTTTCTTGCATTTCTAATTCCTTCATTTCTATTTCTCTTTGTAATTGAATTTTAGCTAATTCAATTTCCCCACTTCTCGAAGTACTGGGTTTGTCTACCACCGCTGATATTTTTTAATGGGTTGCTATGCTTTCAATTATTTAGGTTTCTTAGCCCTTATAAATAATCCAAATTCCAAATTATCTGCTAATTCCATCAATTTAGCTTTAGATACACTTTTCAAAATTACGACGGTTATATTGTCTACTTCCAAATATGATCACTCACGATGAAGGAGCCATGCTCCGAAAGCTAGTGATTCTATATAAACCAGTTGGACTTCTTACTCTACTTCCAAATAAGCCTGGGCTAGAGCAGGAGCCATTTTTGCAGTCTCCTTATTTTAAATAACACTTTCCCACTTGGTTCCACGTTTCCTCACTCTCGTTACATTTAAAAATTCACAATTCGAAAGGAATTATGTCTTTTAAAATCCCTGCCAAGATCCCTGAATTCTGTTAAGAACCCCGCTGATGTTATCTGTAAGAATATCCAAAACCAGTGAAAACAGCGCGAGAGCAGAGTGAGCCAGGACAGTGAAAACAGCGCGGGAGCTGAGTGAGCCGGGACATTGAAAACAGCGCGGGAGGTGAGTGAGCCGGGACAGTGAAAACAGTGCGAGAGGTGAGTGAGCCGGGAAATTGAAAACAGCGCGGGAGGTGAGTGAGCCGGGAAATTGAAAACAGCGCGGGAGATGAGTGAGCCGGGACATTGAAAACAGCGCGAGAGGAGAGGGAGCCGGGAGATTTAAAAAGCGCGGGAGATTTAAAAAGCGTGGGAGATTTAAAAAGCGCAGGAGCTACGAGTCAGAGCGGAGATTTTAAAAGATCGCGGCCTAGTTTCGGGAGCCTTTTGGAGGAGGAGGAGCAGTCTCTGTCAGGGAGAGAACCTGAGAACATCTAAGACACTCAGAAGGCAAGTAAGTGATTTTTACTCATTTTTACTTTTATACCTTTTTCAAATTGTGTGTCGGGGGGAAACAGAAAAGCTGTGACCTGAGTGGCTGGTTGGGAATCTACACTAAATTTAAAAAATTAACCATTGGTAACTAATTAAACATAATTACTTAATTATAATTTAGAGGGGTATCTCAGCCAGAGATCGGAGAGTACTATATTTAGCTTTCGCATTTATATTAGAAATCTAGTGCTAGGAAACAGATAGTTAACAGTAACTTTGAAAAAAAAACATTTTTAAAATTTAAATTTAAAAAAAATTAATTGACGCAATGTCAGTTAGAGGGGTGCAGTGCTCTGACTGTGAGATGTGGCAGGTCCGGGAGGCTTCCAGCGTCCCGGATGGCTTCATCTGCAGAAAGTGCACCCAACTGGAGCTCCTCACAGACCGCATGGTTCGGTTGGAGCCGCAATTGGATGCACTTAGGAGCATGCAGGTGGCGGAAAGCATCATAGATCGCAGTTATATAAATGTGGTCACACCCAAGGTGCAGGCAGAGAAATGGGTGACCACCAGAAAGGGCAGGCAGTCAGTGCAGGAATCCCGTGTGGTTGGCCCCCTCTCGAACAGGTATACCCCTTTGGATACTGTCGGGGGGGATAGCCTATCAGGGGAAAACAGCAGCAGCCAGAGCAGTGGCACCACGGCTGGCTCTGATGTTCAGAAGGGAGGGTCACAGCGCAGAAGAGCAATAGTAATAGGGAACTCTATAGTCACGGGCACAGATAGGCGCTTCGGTGGACGTGAAAGAGACTCCAGGATGGTATGTTGCCTCCCTGGTGCCAGGGTCCAGGATGTCTCAGATCGGGTAGAGGGCACCCTGAAGGGGAGGGCAAACAGGCAGAGGTCGTTGTACATATTGGTACTAACGACAAAGGCAGGAAGGGGCATGAGGTCCTGCAGCAGGAGTTCAGGGAGCTAGGCAGAAAGTTAAAAGACAGGACCTCTAGGGTTGTAATCTCGGGATTACTCCCTGTGCCACGTGCCAGTGAGGCTAGAAATAGGAAGATAGAGCAGCTAAACACGTGGCTAAACAGCTGGTGTAGGAGGGAGGGTTTCCGTTATCTGGACCACTGGGAGCTCTTCCGGGGCAGGTGTGACCTATATAAGGAGGACGGGTTGCATCTAAACCGGAGAGGCATAAATATCCTGGCCGCGAGGTTTGCTAGTGTCACACGGAAGGGTTTAAACTAGTAT
Organism: Scyliorhinus torazame; assembly: GCF_047496885.1. Taxonomy (NCBI): domain Eukaryota; kingdom Metazoa; phylum Chordata; class Chondrichthyes; order Carcharhiniformes; family Scyliorhinidae; genus Scyliorhinus; species Scyliorhinus torazame. The sequence goes on along the minus strand of NC_092721.1, from coordinate 150,860,388 downwards.
GGCAGGGGGGTGGGCACGGGAGCAATAGGTCAGAAGGTGAGAGCATTGAGGGAAAACTAGGGAATAGGGACAGTGGGGCTCTGAGGCAGATCAGACAGCGAGAAGTTGCTGAACACAGCCGGTCTGGTGGCCTGAAGTGCATATGTTTTAATGCAAGAAGTATTACGGGTAAGGCAGATGAACTTAGAGCTTGGATTAGTACTTGGAACTATGATGTTGTTGCCATTACAGAGACCTGGTTGAGGGAAGGGCAGGATTGGCAGCTAAATGTTCCAGGATTTAGATGTTTCAGGCGGGATAGAGGGGGATGTAAAAGGGGAGGCGGAGTTGCGCTACTGGTTAGGGAGAATATCACAGCTGTACTGCGGGAGGACACCTCAGAGGGCAGTGAGGCTATATGGGTAGAGATCAGGAATAAGAAGGGTGCAGTCACAATGTTGGGGGTTTACTACAGGCCTCCCAACAGCCAGCGGGACATAGAGGAGCAGATAGGTAGACAGATTTTGGAAAAGAGTAAAAACAACAGGGTTGTGTTGATGGGAGACTTCAACTTCCCCAATATCGACTGGGACTCACTTAGTGCCAGGGGCTTAGACGGGGCAGAGTTTGTAAGGAGCATCCAGGCGGGCTTCTTAAAACAATATGTAGACAGTCCAACTAGGGAAGGGGCGGTACTGGACCTGGTATTGGGGAATGAGCCCGGCCAGGTGGTAGATGTTTCAGTAGGGGAGCATTTCGGTAACAGTGACCACAATTCAGTAAGTTTAAAAGTGCTGGTGGACAAGGATAAGAGTGGTCCTAGGATGAATGTGCTAAATTGGGGGAAGGCTAATTATAACAATATTAGGCGGGAACTGAAGAACATAGATTGGGGGCGGATGTTTGAGGGCAAATCAACATCTGACATGTGGGAGGCTTTCAAGTGTCAGTTGAAAGGAATTCAGGACCGGCATGTTCCTGTGAGGAAGAAGGATAAATACGGCAATTTTCGGGAACCTTGGATAACGAGAGATATTGTAGGCCTCGTCAAAAAGAAAAAGGAGGCATTTGTCAGGGCTAAAAGGCTGGGAACAGACAAAGCCTGCGTGGAATATAAGGAAAGTAGGAAGGAACTTAAGCAAGGAGTCAGGAGGGCTAGAAGGGGTCACGAAAAGTCATTGGCAAATAGGGTTAAGGAAAATCCCAAGGCTTTTTACACGTACATAAAAAGCAAGAGGGTAGCCAGGGAAAGGGTTGGCCCACTGAAGGATAGGCAAGGGAATCTATGTGTGGAGCCAGAGGAAATGGGTGAGGTACTAAATGAATACTTTGCATCAGTATTCACCAAAGAGAAGAAATTGGTAGATGTTGAGTCTGGAGAAGGGTGTGTAGATAGCCTGGGTCACATTGAGATCCAAAAAGACGAGGTGTTGGGTGTCTTAAAAAATATTAAGGTAGATAAGTCCCCAGGGCCTGATGGGATCTACCCCAGAATACTGAAGGAGGCTGGAGAGGAAATTGCTGAGGCCTTGACAGAAATCTTTGGATCCTCACTGTCTTCAGGGGATGTCCCGGAGGACTGGAGAATAGCCAATGTTGTTCCTCTGTTTAAGAAGGGTAGCAAGGATAATCCAGGGAACGACAGGCCAGTGAGCCTTACTTCAGTGGTAGGGAAATTACTGGAGAGAATTCTTCGAGACAGGATCTACTCCCATTTGGAAGCAAATGGACGTATTAGTGAGAGGCAGCATGGTTTTGTGAAGGGGAGGTTGTGTCTCACTAACTTGATAGAGTTTTTCGAGGAGGTCACTAAGATGATTGATGCAGGTAGGGCAGTGGATGTTGTCTATATGGACTTCAGTAAGGCCTTTGACAAGGTCCCTCATGGTAGACTAGTACAAAAGGTGAAGTCACACGGGATCAGGGGTGAGCTGGCAAGGTGGATACAGAACTGGCTAGGTCATAGAAGGCAGAGAGTAGCAATGGAAGGATGCTTTTCTAATTGGAGGGCTGTGACCAGTGGTGTTCCACAGGGATCAGTGCTGGGACCTTTGCTGTTTGTAGTATATATAAATGATTTGGAGGAAAATGTAACTGGTCTGATTAGTAAGTTTGCAGACGACACAAAGGTTGGTGGAATTGCGGATAGCGATGAGGACTGTCAGAGGATACAGCAGGATTTAGATTGTTTGGAGGCTTGGGCGGAGAGACGGCAGATGGAGTTTAATCCGGACAAATGTGAGGTAATGCATTTTGGAAGGTCTAATGCAGGTAGGGATTATACAGTGAATGGTAGAACCCTCAAGAGTATTGAAAGTCAAAGAGATCTAGGAGTACAGGTCCACAGGTCACTGAAAGGGGCAACACAGGTGGAGAAGGTAGTCAAGAAGGCATACGGCATGCTTGCCTTCATTGGCCGGGGCATTGAGTATAAGAATTGGCAAGTCATGTTGCAGCTGTATAGAACCTTAGTTAGGCCACACTTGGAGTCTTGTGTTCAATTCTGGTCGCCACACTACCATAAGGATGTGGAGGCTTTAGAGGGTGCAGAAGAGATTTACCAGAATGTTGCCTGGTATGGAGGGCATTAGCTATGAGGAGCGGTTGAATAAACTCGGTTTGTTCTCACTGGAACGAAGGAGGTCGAGGGGCGACCTGATAGAGGTCTACAAAATTATGAGGGGCATAGACAGAGTGGATAGTCAGAGGCTTTTCCCCGGGGTAGAGGGGTCAATTACTAGGGGGCATAGGTTTAAGGTGAGAGGGGCAAGGTTTAGAGTAGATGTACGAGGCAAGTTTTTTACGCAGAGGGTAGTGGGTGCCTGGAACCCGCTACCGGAGGAGGTGGTGGAAGCAGGGACGATAGTGACATTTAAGGGGCATCTTGACAAATACATGAATAGGATGGGAATAGAGGGATACGGACCCAGGAAGTGTAGAAGATTGTAGTTTAGTCGGGCAGCATGGTCGGCACGGGCTTGGAGGGCCGAAGGGCCTGTTCCTGTGCTGTACATTTCTTTGTTCTTTTGTTCTTTGATAACTAGAAACAATACATAGTGATGTATTTGTGAGGAATTATGTACAACCCAGTGAGGAACCAGACGAGTCATTGTGTAAACAATTAATAAAGAATATTTATTCAAGTAAAATAAAAAAACACATGACAAAAGACTAATATACACTCTGAACCATATTATCTCTGTTGACCTCTTGTTCTAAAAATATACCCACATTTTTAGAACAAGAGGCTTCACTACTAAGTTGCCGTTGCTCTCCCTAATCTGGGCTATTTCCCGCATGGCTGCCTGCTTTCTCAGCTGGTGTGCCAGCAGGCGGCTTTGTCTCTGTGTTCGTACAGTTCCAATGCCTGGTGGAGTGGTGCACTGCTTTCCTCGTGGAGAGCAGGTCAAAGTCCATCTAGCTTTTTCCTCTACGCCAGACGCTCTACAGTCAATGCCCTGGAGTATCGATGGTCTACTTCCAGTATGGAGTCAACTAGCTGTTGCCTGGCCCCCCTTTTCCCCCCTGCTTTGCAAGTGATAATTTCTCATGATCGCAGCCTTCAACGCCTACCAGACCGTGGGAGGCGAGACCTCCCCATTCTGGTTATTAGTAACATACTCGTCTATGGCCTGTGATATTTTCTCGCAGAAAACCTTATCGGCCTGGACGGCCATATCCAACTTCCATTGGGCACATCCATATAAAGTGGAGCTTGGTCGGAGATTATGATCGCAGAGTATTCCGCTCTTACTAGCCCTAGAACCACCAATTTCCTCACTACAAAGAAGTTGATCCTTGGTACTTTTGGTACTTGGGAGAACTCCTTCCTCTACGCCAGATGCGTAGAGCATAGAACATAACAGCGCAGTACAGGCCCTTCGGCCCTCGATGTTGCGCCGACCTGAGAAACCACTCTAAAGCCCATCTACACTATTCCCTTATTGTCCATATGTCTATCCAATGACCATTTGAATGTCCTTAGTGTTGGCGAGTCCACTACTGTTGCAGGCAGGGCATTCCACGCCCTTACTACTCTCTGAGTAAAGAACCTACCTCTGACATCTGTCTTATATCTATCTCCCCTCAATTTAAAGGTATGTCCCCTCGTGCTAGACATCACCATCCGAGGAAAAAGGCTCTCGCTGTCCACCCTATCCAATCCTCTGATCATCTTGTATGCCTCAATTAAGTCACCTCTTAACCTTCTTTTCTCTGACGAAAACAGCCTCAAGTCCCTCAGCCTTTCCTCATAAGATCTTCCCTCCATACCAGGCAACATTCTGGTAAATCTCCTCTGCACCCTTTCCAATGCTTCCACATCCTTCCTATAATGCGGCGACCAGAATTGCACGCAATACTCCAAATGTGGCCGCACCAGTGTTGTATAGCTGCAACATGTCCTCATGGCTCCTAAACTCAATTCCTCTACCAATAAAAGCTAACACACCGTACGCCTTCTTAACAACCCTCTCAACCTGGGTGGTAACTTTCAGGGATCTATGTACATGGACACCGAGATCTCTCTGCTCATCCACACTGCCAAGAATCTTACCATTAGCCCAGTACTCAGTCTTCCTGTTATTCCTTCCAAAATGAATCACCTCACACTTTTCTGCATTAAACTCCATTTGCCACCTCTCAGCCCAGCGCTGCAGCTTATCTATGTCCCTTTGTAACTTGTAACACCCTTCCGCACTGTCCACAACTCCACCGACGTTAGTGTCATCTGCAAATTTACTCACCCATCCTTCTACGCCCTCCTCCAGGTCATTTATAAAAACCAGTGGCCCCAAAACAGATTCTTGTGGTACACCACTAGTAACTGGACTCCAGTCTGAACATTTCCCATCAACCACCACCCTTTGTCTTCTTCCAGCTAGCCAATTTCTGATCCAAACTGCTAAATCACCCTGAATCCCATGCCTCCGTATTTTCTGCAGTAGCCTACCATGGGGAACCTTACCAAACGCCTTACTGAAATCCATATACACCACATCAACTGCTTTACCCTCATCCACCTGTTTGGTCACCTTCTCAAAGAACTCAATAAGGTTTGTGAGGCACGACCTACCCTTTACAAAACCGTGTTGTCTATCTCTAATCAAATTATTCCTTTCCAGATGATTATACATCCTATCTCTTATAAACCTTTCCAAGATTTTTGGAAAGTAAGGCTCACTGGTCTATAGTTACTGGGGTTATCTCTACTCCCCTTCTTGAACAAGGGGACAACATTTGCTATCCTCCAGTCTTCTGGCACTATTCCTGTACACAAAGATGACTTAAAGATCAAAGCCAAAGGCTCAGCAATCCCCTCCCTAGCTTCCCAGAGAATCCTAGGATAAATCCCATCCTGCCCAGGTGACTTATCTATTTTCACACTTTCCAGAATTGCTAACACCTCCTCCTTATGAACCTCAAGCCCTTCTAGTCTAGTAGCATGAATCTCAGTATTCTCCTCGACAACATTGTCTTTTTCCTGTGTGAATACTGACGAAAAATATTCATTTAGCACCTCTCCTATCTCCTCGGACTCCAAGCACAACTTCCCACTACTGTCCTTGACTGGCCCTACTCTTACCCTAGTCATTCTTTTATTCCTGACATATCTATAGAAAGCTTTAGGGTTATCCTTGATCCTACCTGCCAAAGACTTCTCATGTCCCCTCCTGGCTCTTCTTAGCTAGGAAGGACCTAAAGAGAGAGCTAACTTGTAACTCTCGAGTGCCCTAACTGAACCTTCATGTCTCATCTTTACATAAGTCTCCTTCTTCCTCTTGACAAGTGTTTCGACTGCTTTAGTAAACCACGGTTCCCTCACTCGACCACTTCCTCCCTGCCCGACAGGTACATACTTATCAAGGACACGCAGTAGCTGTTCCTTGAACATTTCCATTGTGCCCATCCCCTGCAGTTTTCCCCTCCATCCGATGTATCCTAGGTCTTGCCTAATCGCATCATAATTGCCTTTCCCCCAATATAACTCTTGCCCTGCGGTATATACCTATCCCTTTCCATCACTAAAGTAAACGTAATCGAATTGTGGTCACTATCACCAAAGTTCTCACCTACCTCCAAATCTAACACCTGTCCTGGTTCATTACCCAGTACCAAATCCAATATGGCCTCGCCTCTCGTTGACCTATCTACATACTGTGTCAGGATAGAGCAGAATACTCCTCCCCTGGATGAGTGAATCGCCATGGGTCCACTACCCCATCTACTCCATGAATGTACTGAGTTATTTTGCCATGTTGGAGGTCTTTCCCATTTTGGGATTTGCCCTGTCTGTCCGTGGGTTGTGTACACAGTTGATGTTTCCCCCCGCCATGATTAATCGGTGGGTGTCTATGTCTGGGGTTTCCATCATGGTCTTCTTTATAAACTCAGTGGCATCCCAGTTGGGAGTGCACACGTTCACCAGAACTGCCGGCGCCCCGTCTAGGACACCGCTGACAATGACGTACCGTCCCCATGGTCCATAACCGTCCTTGTCGCCGCAAAGGCCATCCTCTTGTTTAACAGTATGGCTATCTCATTGGCCTGCGTCCCGTTGTAAGATTTGTAGGTCTGTCCCACCCAGCCCTTTCTTACCTGCAGTCAGTCCTTCGCTCACGTGAATTTCTTGGAGGAAGACAATGCCGGCTTTCATACTTTTCACTGGGCTGTTAAATACCCTGACGTTCCAGGTGACTATCCTGATGGGTTTTTTTTTTTGTCTACTCCGCTCCTGTAGGATCAACCATACTTACCTTGTGGACGCATCCTTGCACCCCCAAGTTTCTCTTTGTTAGGAAGCCGTCCAAGATGACCGCAGTCGCCTTCTCGCCATGAGGTTGGGTCCCTGCGCTCCGGGATATCCCTTTGTCCAGGGGGCACCCAACAAGGCCGTCAACTGTGAGTACGTCATGTGGGTGGGCCTCTGCATTTCAGGGATTCCCTTTGTTCAGGGACACTCCAAAGTGATGGCTTGCAGTGCCATTTTGTTCCAAGTCGCTACGTGTGGCCTGTTGTAGCCAGCCTACTTGTTCCTTCTTTACTCATATTTCCCTTGTGCTGTTCTTCACTCCCCTTGTCTTCTTCCCCCCCCCCCCCCATATCTTGTTGCCGCCACCTCCCTTCTCCCTGTTTCTTCCCCTAGCACCCCCTCCCTCGTCAGGCACCTTCTCCTTTGCGGGTGATGCGCTGCCTCTCTCTCCTGCACGGTTCCCGGTGCTAGCTACCCCACTAGTTGAGAGTCCTCCCATCACCCGTTTACTGAGCTTCTTCTCCGCCATTCCCCTCACCTTCTTCTATGCTCTGCTGTCCTTGTTCCTATCTTCCTCTTTTTTTATCACTCATCCCCAGAATGAGGCAGTGCAAGCCCTCGTAAAGTGGTTGGCATGTTGGTTCAGTTGGCAATTCAAGCATTAGAAAGTAAACAATAAGTGTCTTTTCATCGTTGCCCTGCTGCCACTTCTCTAGTCTGTTCTCTGAGACGAACTTGGCCGCGTCCGCAGGGGCCGTGACGAAGTGCTCCCTACCTTGGAACGGGACCCAGAGCTTGGCTGGGTACAGCATCCCAAACTTTACTCATTTTTTGTACAGCACAGCCTTGGCTTTATTAAATTCCGCCTGGTGCTTGGCCAGGTCTGCTCCAATGTTTTAATAAATCGGTATCCAGTCACCTTACCAGTTACAGATTTTGGTTCGTCTTGGCTAGCACAGGATTCGTTCCCAGCCCTGGTACCGGTGCATTTTGGCTATTATCACCCTCGGCTGCTTCCCAGCTTTGGGCGAAGCGAACGGTGTGCTCTCTCGATTTTCGGTGGTTGTGGAAGCTATCCCTTCCACCAGGTTGCCCAGCATTTGGGACACAGTCTGTGGGGTTCCTAACTTCAATTCCCTCTGGCAGGCCCACAATCCAAATGTTCTGACCTCAACCAGTTCTCCTGGTCTTCGATTTTTCCGTTCAAATTCCCGTGTCGCAACCAGCCTTGCCACTTCCTTCTCCAGGGCAACAACCCGATCCCTGCTCTGTTGCAGCTTTTTCCAGCTCCTTGATCATTTTCTCCTGCGCGTCCAGTCATCTCTCTGCCTTGTCTAGGGTACACCTGCATGGTCGCCAGAGCTTCGGCCACAGCACCCTTGACTGCAGCTTGGATGTCTGATTTTGTTCCTTCCCTATGCTTTTTGAATTCTCTTGAAGGAAACACCCTTCACCCATCCCATGGTGTGGATGGGCTTCTCATGTGGCAGGACGTCCCTCTCGCTCTGGCGATGCCTGGGCTTCGCCCGGCCCGGTCGTTTGTTTGTCCAGGCTTTTTCCACTCCTGGTTTCCACATGTCCTCTGGAATGGCTGCTAGCTGGCATTTTCCTCTCGTCGTGTTGTTGGGAGTGGTGAGAGGATTTTATTTTTGGTGTCAGCGGGCTTTTTCAAGTGAAAAGAGCCTATTTTTCATGTTCGTGGGAGGAGAGCCACCTGATGTGTGACTTCTCAGCACATCAAAATCACCATAAATCTGCCATGCATTTAACTAACTGACCTGCTTAACCCTATACTAATTTGTACGTGGCTCAAGTAGTAATCAGGGTCCTAGTTATTAATTTAGAACCTAGCTCCTCAAAATCCCTCCACAGGACATCATTCTAAGTTTTATCTATGTTTTGGTTTCTACATGTACTTCAACAGGTAGTACATGTACAACAAGTACTTCAACTCCTCCTCCACCTTCTTAAATATAAAACGCGTGCCATCGATTCTGCACATGTGGATGATAATATTAATTTGAGATGATACGAACAGATCCCATGTAACCAATTCATTAAAAACATTATGCTGGTTAATTTTCCCCAAGACAAATGTTTGATGTTTACATGGACACAAAAGCACTTTTGTTAATGTTGTTTCTTATGTTATACTTGACCTAATAAAATCATGTTATGTTCCTTCAACTTCAGCAGCAAATTCCACAGGGGCAGAGACACTCTGAATACTGTACATCTTCAACTACATGTTTCAGTGTGAAAAGATACATGACACTATATGAAGAAATTATTTATTGATAAATATGTAATGCAGTTTTAGTGTAAACAGAACTAATACGCTGAACCTGACCAGTCTGGCAAAAGTTATGTTCATACAGAGTTTTGCAGCAAAGTACAACCCATTACCAGTAATTGAAAAGTAGTCAATGGCTAGGATTTTCCACTTCTGCTCTAACCAGCTCATAATTTCCCTGTCCATTAAAAGGAATGGGATACAAATAGTGGGCCGGTTAGCATATCATAAAACCCGACCAGGATGTACACCAGGAAGTTTCTTCAACTTAGTCTTTTAAAACAACAAAAAAGTTGCAAAGTATATATACAAACTCCATAATGATACTACAAAAATAATTATGTTTTCTAAATGACCACTGCACCATTTTTGTAGTATGTTAAGAATTTTCTTTATATACAGAATATTTCTGCATTCATTTTTACATTTCCTGCTTCTATTTTCCACTATTGAAAGTAGAGGATCAACTGAACACTATGATTTGTACATCAAATACTGTATCCACTTAACAGTTCTTCATATGACACTGTATATTATAGACACAAGTGTAATGTTTGCATGAAATGTTATCTGGTTAATCTGGTTGGTGTGCTCGAAAACTGCCCGTGAAGAAGATATTTGTCAGTTGTTCCTGTTCTAGATCAATGTCTGAAATTCATTAAAGCAAGAAATCATTCTCTGTTCTAACTGGAGCTTGTTTTTATAGTTTAATCACCGTTGGTGCTCTGTTGATGCAAAAGATTTTCAATAATCATTTGTGCCCTTATATTTTTTAGTAGTTCTCTTCGAATCATTTTTCCGTGGAGAAGGAGACCGGTTAGATTTCATCCTACTTTTTGATCCTTGTTTATAGGGTTGAAAGCTGTTTTCGTGATTCTTTTTCTTTTTCCTGTGTTCCTTTTCTTGTAGATCTAAATCCTCAGCCTCTTCCCTTTGTCTACGGTCATATGTTTGTCTTTGAGATGGTATAGCATTCTTAAGGGTATTGATAAGAAACCGTTTGTTAGCTCCTGGCAGAGGACACTTCATCCTGTTAAAAAATAAAAACAGAAATATTTTACTGTTCAGAGAAGGAGGAATACAAAAAAATAAATTAACTTTAACTTAATTTCCTGTTCCATCAAGACTTATTTTTTGCTTAAGTCATTGAATGAATAAATCTCCACTGGGTGGAGCAGCTTAGTTCTTTCTAAATAACTTAGTGAAACAAAATCTGCTACAAGAAATTATACTTCTATCGCGCTTTGAACAATGTGAACATTTTGAAGTTGTTTTATTAATGGAATAATGGATAATGTGCAGGAAGTGGGGAAGGTAGGTTGGGGAGTTGACCAATGGCAGGAATGAAATTGGTTTGGACAAGACCTTCAATAGTAAGAATGTTAGAGGCTTTTAAAAAGGATTTTATGGATTTCTGGTGGTGGCATGTAGGAGTAAGTCGTATGTTGGGTGGCTCCTGCTCGAGGCTTGTTTTTTTGGAGTGTAATGCCCGGTCCCAGGGGCAATTTTTTGACAATCAAATGCATAAAGGAGGAGGGAGATATCAAAAAACCAGAAGAAGGGAGTGAGTGAGGGTTCTCCGTCGAGTGACAGGGCCAGCCTGGTAGCTGGCAAGGTGGCGGAGGTCGAGTCGCAGGGTGGGGCTGCACTGCTTACGACAGAAAAGATGACCGAGGTGATGGCTTCGGAACTGGGGAAGCCAGTTCGAGAAGCACATGGAGGTGATTTAGGAAGGAGATAATGGTGGCGTTGAAGGTGTTGGTGGAAGAGGCAATTGCCCCGGTAAAGGAAGCTGTGTCAAAGACATCGGCCGAGGTGCGGGAGCAGGGCGATAAAATGAAGGGAATGTAGGAAGCTATGTCGCAGCACAGCGATCGGCTCACCTCTATGGGGGAGGAGCTGCAGAGAGTGGTTGAGGCCAACAAGGGCTGTGAGTTAAATTGGAGGATTTGGAAAATAGATAGTGGGCCTGTCCGAGGGGGTGGAGGGCCCGAGGCCAACTGAGTACTTTGCCAAGATGTTGGCAGAGTTGTGGGAAAGAGAGAGGATCCCTCCCATACGAATTGGTTCGGGGTCATCGGTCGTTGCGGCCTGAACCAAAGGCGAATGAGCCGCCAAGACCAGTGATTGTTTGCTTCCACAGGTACCACGTGAAGTAGAAGGTCCCGAGTTGGGTGAAGCAGAAGCGAGAGGTGCAGTCAACTGGAGCTGGTGTACGTATATACCAGGACTTAACCAAGGGTTTGGCGAGGAGGCGGGCAGCCTTCGGCCGAGTGAAGTCTGCTCTGTATAACAGTGGTGTGTGGTTCAGCGAAGTGTACCCAGCGAAGTTGAGGGTGACCTATAACTCCAGAGACTTTTACTGCCAGACGGTGGAGGCGACGGAGGCATTTGTGAAGGCAGAAGGATTGGGGCAGAAGTGAGGAACGGGATTGAGGACTGGTCTTGGACCGAAGGGAGGGGATTTGGAAGAGTATATATAATTCTATTTTTTACTTCATGCTGTTAATGGGTTAAATGGGGTAGAGTTGTTGTTTTGGATAAGGTAAAAGAGATGTGTGGGGTGGGGGGGGGGGTTCGGTCTTCATTTTTTGTAGCGACAGTTTTTATGGGGTCTGTATGTTTGCACTGGATATGTTTGTTTGAGGGGGATATGTATTTTCTTGTTGTTTTTCCTGGGACCGGGGCCCCCATACTAGCAAGCTTAAGTCAGCAGGTGAACGGAGGTGTCGTGGTGGTGGTGGTGGTGGGGGGTTCGGACATTGGAATCTGGTGAGGCTTCGAAGGGCCTAGGTGTGAAAAGGGGGGGGGGGGGGAAGAGAATCAATACTGGGTGAGGTGTTTGAGAGAGGAAATGGATGGGGGGGATTTTGGAAGGGGTTCGATGGTAACAATGGGAGGGGGCAGTTGTAGCTACTGTGGCTGTCCTACAGGAGACACATTTGAGGGTGAAAGATCAGGTGAGGCTCAGGAAGGGCTGGGTAAGCCAAGTGTTTCATTCAGGATTTGACAGCAGGGCACGGGGGATAGTGGTGTTGGTCGGTAAGAGCGAGGTTCCAGCTGAAGGTGGTAGCAAACCAGGGGGGTAGATATGCGATAGTAACAGGGCATTGGAGGAGAGGTTGGTGGTGTTGGCAAGTGTGCATGGCCCTGCAGGATTCGTGAAGAAGGTATGTGGGGCCATTCTGGAATTGGATTCGCACGGGTTGATAATGGTGGGCCTGGAACTTTGTGCAGGAGGTGCTGATAGTGGTAGTGGGTGGGCCTGGAACTTTGTGCAGGAGCCAAGGCTGGACAGCTTGCAGCCACGCTCGCTTGCTCGAAATTAACTCTCCCCTGACCATTGCTTTCAGTGCCTCCCAAACCGTACCTGCCGAAACCGCCCCAGTTTCATTAATCTCAACATACCCCCGGATGGCCTTCCTCACCCTCTCACACACCTCCTCCTCTCCTTCCTCACCCTCTCAGACACCTCCTCCTCTGCTCACAGTCCCACATCCAGTTTCCATTGTGGGTGCTGCCCCCCCACCCCCCCCTTGCTCACTCGTAAATCCACCCAGTGCGGGGCATGATCCAACACCATTATTTTAAAAAATATATATATTTTATTCAAGTTTTTTGGCCAAACATAACAATACGTAGTGTTTCTTTTACACAACAATAAAGCAATATAAATAACCGTGGCCAGTTTTAAACAAATAAATAAGTAATATATAAACAAAAACAAAACACAATACTAAATGGCAACTGCCTTGTCCAAAATAAATACTCTCCAAAAATACAATCCAACAATCCAATATACAATTACATATACCAAATACCTATACATATACAATAACATCCCTGAGAGTCCGTCCGATTCCTCCCCCCCCCCCCGCCCTCCCCCCCGGGTTGCTGCTGTTGTCTACTTCTTTTCCATTCCCTCTATCTTTCTGTGAGGTAGTCGACGAACGGTTGCCACCGCCTGGTGAACCCCTGAGCCGAACCCCTTAACACGAACTTAATCCGTTCTAACTTTATAAACCCTGCCATATCGTTTATCCAGGTCTCCACACCCGGGGGTTTGGCTTCCTTCCACATTAACAATATCCTGCGCCGGGCTACAAGGGACGCAAAGGCCAACACGTCAGCCTCTCTCGCCTCCTGCACTCCCGGCTCTTCTGCAACCCCAAATATAGCCAACCCCCAGCTTGGTTCGACCCGGACCCCCGCCACCTTCGAAAGCACCTTTGCCACCCCCACCCAGAACCCCTGTAGTGCCGGGCATGACCAGAACATGTGGGTGTGATTCGCTGGGCCTCGCGAGCATCTCGCACACCTATCCTCTACCCCAAAAAATTTACTAAGCCGTGCTCCAGTCATATGCGCCCTGTGTAGCACCTTAAATTGTATCAGGCTTAGCCTGGCACACGAGGACGATGAGTTTACCCTACATAGGGCATCAGCCCACAGCCCCTCCTCAATCTCCTCCCCCAGTTCTTCTTCCCATTTCCCTTTCAGCTCATCTACCATGATCTCCCCCTCGTCCTTCATCTCCCTGTATATGTCCGCCACCTTACCGTCCCCCACCAATGTCTCTGAGATCACTCTATCCTGCACTTCCTGCGTCGGGAGCTGCGGGAATTCCCTCACCTGTTGCCTCGCAAAAGCCCTCAATTGCATATACCGAAATGCATTCCCTTGGGGCAACCCATATTTCTCCGTCAGCGCTCCCAGACTCGCAAACGTCCCATCAACAAATAGATCTCTTAGTTGTACTACCCCAGCTCTTTGCCATGCTCCAAATCCCCCATCCATTCTCCCCGGAACGAACCTATGATTGTTTCTTATCGGGGACCGCACCGAAGCTCCCGTCCCTCCCCTATGCCGTCTCCACTGCCCCCAAATTTTCAATGTAGCCACCACCACCGGGCTTGTGGTGTATTTCTTTGGTGAGAACGGCAACGGCGCCGTCACCATTGCTTGCAGGCTAGTCCCCCTGCAGGACGCCCTCTCCAATCTCTTCCACGCCGCTCCCTCCCCTTCTCCCATCCACTTACGCACCATTGAAACATTGGCGGCCCAGTAGTACTCACTTAGGCTCGGTAGTGCCAGCACCCCCCTGTCCCTACTACGCTGCAAGAATCCCCGCCTCACTCTCGGGGTCTTCCCAGCCCACACAAAACTCATAATGCTCTTCTCAATTCTTCGTGATCACCACCGGGAGGCACTGGAACACAAAAAGGAATCTCGGGAGGACCACCATTTTAACCGCCTGCACCCTACCTGCCAATGACAGGGACACCATGTCCCATCTCTTGAAATCCTCCTCCATCTGTTCCACCAACCGTGTTAAATTAAGCCTATGTAATGTACCCCAATTCTTGGCTATCTGGATCCCCAGGTACCGGAAGTCCCTTGTTACCTTCCTCAACGGCAAATCCTCTATCTCTCTGCTCTGCTCCCCCGGATGCACCACAAATAACTCACTTTTCCCCATGTTCAGTTTATACCCTGAAAACTCCCCAAGTATCCGCATTATCTCTGGCATCCCCTCCGCCGGGTCCGCCACATACAACAACAAATCATCCGCATACAGAGATACCCGGTGTTCTTCTCCCCCCCTAAGTACTCCCCTCCACTTCCTGGAACCCCTCAGTGCTCTGGCCAGGGGTTCAATCGCCAATGCAAACAATAACGGGGACAGAGGACATCCCTGCCTCGTCCCTCTATGGAGCCGAAAATAGTCAGACCCCCGTCCATTTGTGACCACGCTCGCCATCGGGGCCCTATACAGCAAATGTACCCACCTGATATACCCATCCCCAAAGCCAAATCTCCTCAACACCTCCCACAAATAATCCCACTCCACTCTATCAAATGCTTTCTCGGCATCCATCGCCACCACTATCTCCGCTTCCCCCTCTGGTGGGGGCATCATCATTACCCCTAGCAGCCTCCGTATATTTGTATTTAGCTGTCTCCCCTTCACAAACCCAGTTTGGTCCTCATGGACCACCCCCGGGACACAATCCTCTATCCTCATTGCCATTACCTTGGCCAGAATCTTAGCATCCACATTCAGGAGGGAAATGGGCCTGTATGACCCGCATTGCAGCGGGTCTTTTTCCTTCTTTAGGAGGAGCGGTATCGCTGCCTCTGACATAGTCGGGGGCAGCTGCCCCCTTTCCCTCGCCTCATTAAAGGTTCTCATCAGTAACGGGGCCAGCAAGTCCAAATATTTCTTATAGAATTCAACTGGGAATCAGTCTGGTCCCGGGGCCTTCCCCGCCTGCATGCTCCCAATCCCTTTCACTACTTCCTCCGTCTCAATCGGTGCTCCCAGCCCCACTCTCTCCTGCTCCTCCACCTTAGGAAATTCCAGCTGATCCAGAAAGCACATCATTCTCTCCTTCCCGTCCGGGGGCTGCGCTTCATATAGTCTTTTATAAAATGCCTTGAACACTCCATTCAGTCTCTCCGCTCCCCGCTCCATCTCTCCCTCCTCATCTCTCACCCCCCCTATCTCCCTCGCTGCTCCCCTTTTCCTCAGTTGGTGGGCCAACAACCTACTCGCCTTCTCCCCATATTCGTACTGTACACCCTGTGCCTTCCTCCATTGTGCCTCTGCATTACCCGTAGTCAACAAGTCAAATTCTACATGTAGCCTTTGCCTTTCCCTGTACAGTCCCTCCTCCGGTGCCTTCGCGTATTGTCTGTCCACCCTCAGAAGTTCTTTCAACAACCGCTCCCTTTCCCTACCCTCCTGCTTTCCTTTATGTGCCCTTATTGATATCAGCTCCCCTCTAACCACTGCCTTCAGCGCCTCCCAGACCACTCCCACCTGTACCTCCCCATTATCATTAAGTTCCAAGTACCTTTCAATACACCCCCTCACCCTTAAACACACCCCCTCATCTGCCAATAATCCCATGTCCATTCTCCAGGGTGGAAGATGTTGTTTTTCTTCCCCTATCTCCAGGTCCACCCAGTGTGGAGCATGATCCGAGATGGCTATAGCAGTGTACTCCGTCCCCGTCACCTTTGGGATCAGTGCCCTTCCCAAAACAAAAAAATCTATTCGTGAAAATACTTTTAGTGTACATAGGAGAAAAACGAAAACGCCTTACTCCTAGGTCTACTAAATCTCCAGGGATCTACTCCTCCCATCTGCTCCATAAAATCCTGAAGCACCTTAGCTGCAGCCGGCCTCCTTCCGGTCCTGGACCTCGATCTGTCCAGCCCTGGGTCCAGCACCGTATTAAAGTCTCCACCCATTACCAACTTTCCCACTTCTTGGTCCGGGATTCGTCCTAACATACGCCTCATAAAATTGGCATCATCCCAGTTCGGGCCATACACGTTCACTAATACCACCGCCTCCCCATGCAGTTTGCCACTCACCATCACGTATCTGCCCCCACTATAGTCTTTGCCTCAAACATTACCCGCTTCCCCACTAGTATGGCCACCCCCCTGTTTTTTGCATCTAGCCCAGAATGAAACACCTGCCCCACCCATCCTTTGCGAAGTCTAACCTGGTCTATCAGCTTCAGATGCGTCTCCTGAAGCATAACCACATCTGCCTTAAGTTTCTTTAGGTGTGCGAGTACCCGTGTCCTCTTTATCGGCCCGTTCAGCCCTCTCACATTCCACGTGATCAACCGGGTTGGGGGGCTCTTTACCACCGCCCCCCCCCCCCCTTGACGACTAGCCATTTCCTTTTTCAATCCAGCTCCTCACCCGGTTCCCACGTAGCTGTATCCCCCCCGGTGGCGCCGCCCCGCCCCGACCCCCCCCTCCCATGCCAGCTCCCCCTTCTCCCCAGCAGCAGCAACCCAGTTAACCATCCCTCCCTCCCACCCCCGCTAGATCCCAAGCTAGCGTAATTGCACCCCCCATGTTGCTCCCAGAAGTCAGCAAACTCTGGCCGACCTCGGCTTCCCCCCGTGACCTCGGCTCACACTGTGAGAGGCCCCCTCCTTCCTGCTTCCCGCCATGATTACCATAGCGCGGGAACAAAGCCCGCGCTTCCCTTTTGGCCCCGCCCCCAATGGCCGGCGCCCTCAGCTCCTCGTCCTCCCTCACCCCCTCCCCCACGACATGGGGAAGAGAGAGAAGTTACAGGGTCGCAGGTTTAACAACTTGGGAAGTCCTCTCTTCCCCCTTTTCCCCCCCTTCATCCCACAAATTCACCCCCCCACTTTTGTCCCAAACGTTCTTTTTCTGGCCCGCTCACTCCAGCTTCTCCTCGACAATAAATGTCCACGCCGCGTCTGCCGTTTCGAAGTAGTGGTGTTTCCCTAGATGTGTGACCCACAGTCTTGCTGGTTGCAGCATTCAGAATTTGGCCTTCCTTTTATGCAACACCGCCTTGGCCCGATTAAAGCTTGCCCTCCTTCTCGCCACCTCCGCACTCCAATCTTGATATACGCGGATCACCGCATTCTCCCACCTACTGCTCTGAGTTTTCTTTGCCCATCTGAGGACCATCTCTCTGTCCTTATATCGGAGAAATCTCACCACTATTGCTCGAGGAATTTCTCCAGCCCTCGGTCTTCGCGCCATAACCCGATAGGCTCCCTCCACCTCCAGTGGACCCGTTGGGGCCTCCGATCCCATTAACGAGTGCAGCATCGTGCTCACATATGCCCCGACGTCCGCCCCTTCTGCACCTTCGGGAAGACCAAGAATCCTTAGGTTCTTCCTCCTCGCATTATTCTCCAGCACCTCCAGCCTTTCCACACATCTTTTGTGTTGTGCCTCGTGGATCTCCGTTTTCACCACCAGGCCCTGTATGTCGTCCACATTCTCAGCAGCCTTTGCCTTCACGACCCGAAGCTCCTGTTCCTGGGTCTTTTGCTCCTCCTTTAGCCCCTCAATCGCTTGTAATATCGGGGCCAACAGCTCCTTCTTCATCTCCTTTTTGAGTTCATCTACGCAACGCCGCAGGAACTCTTGTTGGTCAGGGCCCCATATTAAACTACCTCCTTCCGACGCCATCTTGCTTTGTGCCTGCCTTCCTGGCCGCTGCTCTAGAGGATCCACCGCAATCCGGCTACTTTCCTCTCTTTTTTCAATCAGTGTCCAGGGGCGATTCCCTTCTGGATTACCGCAGTGTTATTTGCCGTTAAAATTGCCGATGGGGCTCCTATTAAGAGCCCAAAAGTCCGTTCCACCGGGAGCTGCCGAAACGTGCGACTCAGCTGGTCATCTCCGCACCCGGAAGTCATCCGACACCATTATTGCCGAATACTCGACATCTACCAAGTCTGACAACAACGTCTTGACTACCACAAAAAAATCTATTCGGGATGTACACCTGGTGCACATGGGAGTAAAACAACAATTCTTTCGCCCTCAGCCTCCCAAATCTCCATAGACCCATCCCCCTCCCCATGTGCTCCATGAACCCCCAAAGCTCCTTAGCAGCAGCCGACACCCTCCCTGACCTCGAGTTCGACTGGTCCAATCTCAGATCCAGGACCATATTAAAGTCCCCCCGCCCCATATCAGCTGATGAGATTCCAGGTCCGGAATGTTCTCCAGCACCCGCCTCATAAATTAACATCGTCCCAGTTCGGGGCATAGATGTTGACTAACACCATCAGCATCCCCTCTAACTTCCCGCTTACCATAATGTACCTCCCCCAATAGCCGCCACTATATTTCCCACCTCGAACGCCACCCGCTCCTTGACCAAAATCGCCACCCGCTTTGTTTTAAAATCCAACCCCGAATGATATAATTGCCCAACCTATCCCTTCCTCAGCCTAATTTGTCCCCCATCTTCAGGTGCGTCTCTTGTAGCTTGGCCACATCCGACTTCAATCGCTTTAAGTGTGCGAACGCAAGGACCCTCTTGACTGGCCCATTCAATCCTCGCACATTCCACGTTACGAGCCTGCCCCCACCCCCCCCCACACCCGCCGATCAACCATAGTCCCACTTGGGCCAGCCTCCGGCCCATGTTTTCACAGTAACTTCATTGAAGCCTACTTGTGACAATAAGCTATGATTATTATGTCCCACTCCTCCCAGGCCTGCCCTCGGGTGCCCACCGTCATCGATCCTCCTTCCCTTACACTTAAAATACTCATCTCCTGTCAGCAATACTCCCCCCACCCCCAGCAACAACCCCTGCCCCCATCCCCCCCCAGCTAGCCTGGTACCCCCCGCTGATACCCCTCCCCCACTCGAACATGAGTGCAAACAAACCAAAAACAGCCCCTCCCCAAGCCCAAACAAAGGAAACAACCCCCCCATTTCTTAACAAAGGACAAAGAACAAACCTGAAGACAAAAAAGAAATGGCCCCAAACATAAGTTAACAGCAACAGCACAGCATCTCCAGCATCTTGCTAGTCCATTGTCTCTGACAAATTCTACCCTCTCCTCCGCTGAACCAAAGTACAATTCCCGGCCTTCATAGGTCAGCGACAGACGTGCCAGGTACAGTAGCCCTTACTTCACCCTTCTTGTAGAAGGCTGCCTTGGCCTTGTTGAAGCTAGCTCTCCTCTTGGCCAACTCTGCACCCAGGTCCTGGTACACTCAGATTTCACTGCCCTCCCAGGTGCAGCGCCTCATCTACCTGGCCCACCTCATAATTCGCTCCTTCTCCAGGAACTGGTGCAAACATTCCACCATCGCCCTCGGCGGCTCGTTCCCCTGGGGCTTGCTCATCAGCGCGCGGTGCGCTCGATCCACCTCCAACGGCCGTGAAAATGCACCCTCTCCGAGCAGCTTCTCCAGCATCCTCCCCACATATGTGCCAGCATCGGCTCCTTCACTCCCCTCCGGCAGGCCCACGATCCTTATATTCTGCCTGCGTGACCAGTTCTCTTGGTCTTCAACCTTCTCCTGAAGCCGCCTCTGCTGATCGCGCATCAGCCCCATCTCCACTGCCATCGAGGCAAACTGCTCCTCATGTTCCCCTGCCACCTCCTCAATCTTCTGGATCACCTGACTCTGGGCTGCCAGCTTAGTTTCCATGCAGTCACCCACCGCCCTGATCGAATCCGCCACCCGGGCTAGGTCCTCCAGACTCTCCTTCCGTTGCTAGGTGAACTCCTCGTTTAATGAGCTCACCAGCTGGTCCATCGACCACTGAAGCGACAGGGTCGCCCCCTGCCCCTCCGCCATCTCCACATGCGTCGCAGGCACTGGAGCAGCTCCAACCAACTGATTCCCCTCTTTTTCGACAGGTTCTGGCCCTCATTTCCTTACATCAGAGTCAATCTCTTCCGCTCACTCTCCTGCGCCTTTATTCCACCTCACAACCACATGTTAACCGGGAAAAGATCCTAAAAAACCACCACGAGCGAGAGCCACCAAATGTGCGACACTCACTCTATGGTCGCCACCGGAGGTGCATGAATTATATTTCTATATGCTCTCCCAGCTTCAATCTTTGGTGGGGAGATAACACAAAGACAAAGACATAATTGCAATTCTCGAAATACTTGAGTGCATTCCATAAGAACATAAGCAATAAGAAGAATAGACCATTTGGTCCTTTAAGTCTGCTTCGCCATTCAACATGATCATGATTAATCGGATTGTAGCTTTAGCATCATATCATAGAATCATGGAATCTTGACTGTGCTAAAGGAGGCCATTTGGCCTATAGAGTCTGCACCAACCCTTCGAATGAGCACTCTAGCCATGGTCACTCCCCCATTCACCCCACCCTATCCCCGGAACCCCATAACCTAACCTGCACATCCTTGGACACGAAGGGGCAGTTTATCATGGCTTAATCTACCTAACCCGCACATCTTTGGACTGTGGGAGTAAATCAGAGCACCCTGAGGAAACCCATGCAGACAGGGAAAAATGTACATACTGTGACCCAAGGCTCGAATTGAAACCAGGTTCCCAGCGTTGTGAGCCCGCAGTTCCATCCACTGTGCCACCATTTAGATCCATCATCCTTCCTCTGTCCCCTAATCGTTGACTTCCTTGAAGATCAAAAATCTGTCTAAATCAGCGTTGAATATATTCAATGGTCCAGTCTCCACTGCTCTCTAGGGTGATGAATTTCTTTTTTTTGTTTTAAATTTAGAATACCCAATTCATTTTTTCCAATTAAAGAGCAATTTAGCGTGGTCAATCCACCAACCCTGCACATCTTTGGGTTGTGGGAGCGAAACCCACGCAAACACGGGGAGAATGTGCAAACTCCTCATGGACAATGAGCCAGAGCCGGGATTCGAACCTGGGACCTCGGCGCTGTGAGGCAGCAGTTCGAACCACTGCCACCGGCTGATGAATTCCAACGATTAATGACCCCCGCCATTTTGGTTCGATCTCAACAAAGCTGCAGTATTGGAGAGTGTTATAATCACAGCATGGTGACTGCACATAAAAGCTTTGTGAAGACACAGGCCAGGATAGTGCTCAAATAAAGTGCTTGTGAGTAGACAGATCCTTTCTGGTGATATTGCAGCTCATAGCCTGTCAGTTACATGAGTTGGACAGAGTGTCAGTTCCATAAGTTGGATAGAGTGTCAAGAGTACCAGCCTCGAGTTAGTTCAGTCGGGAAAGGCGCATGACCAGAGTGTGGACTTGATCCATAGCGAACAAGGGAAAGTTAAACAAAAGAATTGGGCCAAATGCCCCATTATTACTGATGAATTTGGGAGATACTTAAACAATAAATTGAAAAAAACATGGAGGAGGAATCCATCAAATCTATACGGCAGATCAACCTCAAAACCACTCTTATCACCTCAGTTCATGACTTAACAAATTATCCAGAATGTTCAGCAAAATAGGTTTCAAGAAAGCTGCAACATTATGCCTGCAGGAAAATGCATGTCTGTCAACTGATCGGATCGCAAATGCCAGCAGCTGGGTGGCACGGTGGCACAGTGGTTAGCACTGCTGTCTCACGGCACCGAGGACCCGGGTTCGATCCCGGCCCTGGGTCACTGTCTGTTTGGAGTTGCACATTCTCCCCATGTCTGCGTGGGTCTCACCCCACAACCCAAAGATGTGGGGCGAGAGTCTCCACTCCTGCGCTGGTTGGGAGAATCGCCCGGGCCGCCAAAATTTCCCGGGACGCCGGTCCGACACCCTCCCGCGATTCTCCCAAGCGGCGGGAACGGCCCGGTCGAGTTCCGCGAGCCGTAGAATCGCCGGAGACACCCAAAATGGCGATTCTCCGGCATCCCCGCTATTCTCAGGTCCGGATGGGCCGAGCGGCCAGGCCAAAACAGCGGGTTCCCCCCGACGTCCACACCTGGTCGCTGCCGTCGGGAACAGTGCGGGAACACTGGGGGGGCGGCCTGCGGGGGGGCGAGGGGGGATCCTGCACCGGGGGGTACCTCAAATGTGGGGTGGCCCGCGATCGGTGCCCACCGATCGTCGGGCCGTCCTCTCTGAAGGAGGACCTCCTTCCTTCCGCGGCCCCACTAGATCCGTCCGCCATCTTCTTGCGGGGCGGACTTAGAGAAGACAGCAACCGCGTATGCACGGGTGACGCCAGTTATGCGGCGCCATGCGCGTCCTCTATGCGGCGCCGCCTTTACGCGGCGACAAGGCCTGGCGCGTGTAGATGACGCGGCCCTGATCCTAGCCCATTGTCGAGGCCTGAATCGTTCGGGATCGGGGCCGTTTCGCGCCGTCGTGAACCTCGACGGCGTTCACGACGGCGTGGCCATTTCGGCGCAGGAGTGGAGAATCCTGCCCGTGCAGGCTATGTGGATTTGCCACGCTAGATTGCCCCTTAATTGAAAAAAAAGTAAATGCCAGCAACTATAAGCAATGGCGAAAGATTCCAGATCATAGAAAATTTGGAGAGCCATCAAAGGATGGTCAGATTTAATTCACGAACACGCGAGACCATTTTGGCCTTACTGGGATGGGCTAGGCATCTCCTGGGGAGTCATTTTTAAAAGCAAGCAGGTCATCATACCAGAATCTTTGTGACCGTATATTTTTCAACAACTTAATCACTCATACATGGGTATAGATTGGATGAGAAGACTTGCAAGAGAGGCAGTGAACAAGACATTGAAATCATTGTCAAGAAATGCGATACATGGCAGGAGCATATGTGAAGTCAGCAGAAAGAAACACTCATTTCACGTGACGTTTCTACCGATTCTCGATCCAAAATTGTACCCGACCTCTTTCATTTCCATGGCTACTTTACCAAGTAAACCATTATTTTAAAATTGCACAACTGCCACGGACACTCGTGCTGTTTTCAGTTTATTTGGTGTGCCAAGAAAGATCATTGCAGATAATAGTCTGCAATTTATTGGTAATCCGTTTCAGGATATGTGTAAGAAGTTGAATATCGATCACACTCCTTCTCATTACCCTAAATCCAAAGGCCTAGCTGAACAAATGATTTGTATGATGAAACCCCCAATTCTCAAATGTAGACAGACTACAAGAAAGACCTACACATTGCAAAGTTACATCTGAAAGTAACACAGTGTGCAACTATTTGATCACCGGCAGAGCTGAGCATAAAAATTTACCTATTCTTACCCGTTCAGAAACTAGAGAACAACTTTTAAAACTGCAGATAAAGATGGCCATGAATTAAATACAGGTACATAATTACCAAGTTTACAGTTGTGACAGCAAGATTGCTTCCAGGATCTCACAGAAGATAGGTGACAATCTGCCAAAATGACAAGGATTTGTTCAGAACCAAGATCCTATGAAGTCATTACACACAAAGGCACAATGGTCAGCTGTATCTGAGAATAAATCAGATCCATTTCAGCTCTTCAGTCAACGTACGGTCATTGTATCAAGGACAGAATCCCAAATGCAACCAGAAACAACATCCAATAATGACAAACCCACAGATCACACAAAGACTATGAGCAATTAAAGAAATCTCCAGACAAGGTTATCATTAAAAGTTCTGAGTGTGCTAACAGATTGTCTCTACACTTTTGACACACAGATTAATTCATAGATGGTAACTAAACATGAACATGTACTGTAAATAGTTATACTCCTTTGGAAGCATCTAGAAAACGGGAGATGTTGTAATATGCTTTTAAGGGACAACAGCATGTCATCACAAGAAGGGAAGTCCAACAGGTTTGTTTCAAATCACGAGCTTTCAGAGCACTGCTCCTTCCTCAGGTGAATGAAGAGGTAAGTTCCAGAAACATATATATATATATATATATATGGACAAAGTCAAAGATGCAAGGCAATGCTTTGAATGCGAACATTTGCAGGTAATTAAGTCTTTACAGATCCAGAGATAGGGGTAATCCCAGATTAAAGAGGTGTGAATTGTCTCAAACCAGGACAGTTGGTAGGATTTTGCATGCCCAGGCCAGATGGTGGGGGATGAATGTAATGCGACATGAATCCAAGGTCCCGGTTGAGGCCGTACTCATGTGTGCGGAACTTGGCTATAAGTTTCTGCTCGGCGATTTTGCGTTGTTGTGCGTCCTGAAGGCCACCTTGGAGAACGCTTACCCAGAGATCAGAGGCTGAATGCCCTTGACTGCTGAAGTGTTCCCCGACTGGAAGGGAACATTCCTGCCTGGCGATTGTCACGCGATGTCCGTTCATTCGTTGTCGCAGCGTCTGCATGGTCTCGCCAATGTACCATGCTTCGTGACATCCTTTCCTACAGCATATGAGGTAGACATCGTTGGCCGAGTCGCACGAGTATGTCTTTGTCTATACCTCTTCATTCACGCGAGGAAGAAGCAATGCTCCGAAAGCTCGTGAGTTGAAACAAACCTGGTGTTGTAAGGTTTCTTACTGTGCTCACCCCAGTCCAACGCCGGCATCTCCACAAGAAGGGAAGTGTCATGTGACCCAGTTTCAGTATGGGCGTGAACAGAACCTAGTACAGCTCTGATGTCTTCAAGCTTTCGATCCATGCATTTATGTTCTCATGTACCTGGTCTCAATAAATGAATGCACATGTTCACCCAATTCCTTGTGCATGATTGGCGCCTTTATAGCATTATAAAAAAGACATGTACATTGTAGCATATCACTCCTTAAATAAGGCAACCAAAAGTATATGCATATTCCAGGTTTAGTCTCACCTATACCTTGTACGGTTGTAACAACACTTCGCTACTTCTATACTCCATTCCCTTTGCAATAAATGCCCTTTTCCATTTGCCTTCCTTATTACTTACTTTACCCACGGCCCTCGCGCGCCGGCTTGCTCCGGGCCAGGTCAATTTGCTGTCAGGCTGAATGCCGGAGAGTTGTGATTAGGGCAGGGGATGGGTGAGGGTTCAGAAGTCTGGCACGTTACACCGTGACATATCACCTAGCCAGCCTCACATTACATATGTACAGTGCTGTATTATTCATGATATTTCAGTTACTGCACTGCTCATATTATTTTGAAAATGGAATAAAAATATGAAATGTCATCACAGTTAGCATATTATATACTTTGGAAATGCTCCCATTAATTTTCTGTTTTAATTGTGCCGGCCGTCACAAACTATCTGTATTCGGCCAACCTTTAGATGATTAGCACCAGGTGAACCAGATGTGACTTGATATGGTAGCCATGATAATGAAAAAGTGATGAATGTAAATAATCTGAGGCTGGGTCCAGAATATTTAAAGTGATGAGGTTGTGACAATTTCCATTGGCAGCTTGTTCCTCTCTGGGATTATCCTTGGGAAGAAAGATCTTTGATACACTGTCTTGGAAATAAATGGTCTTTGTAAGTTTGTGTAGATGCCCTGAATGTTAGTCATTGCGAGTGGGCACCAGGTATTTGTTTCTGTTAATTCAAGGGGCAGCACGTTGGAAAATGGTTAGCACAGTTGCTTCACAGCTCCAGGGTCCCAGGTTCAATTCCTGGCTTGGGTCACTGTCTGTGTGGAGTCTGCACGTTCTCCGTGTCTGCGTGGGTTTCCTCCGGGTGCTCCAGTTTCCTCCCACAGTCCAAAGATGTGCAGGTTAGGTGCATTGGCCATGATAAATTGCCCTTAGTGTCCAAAAAAGGTAGGTGGGGTTACTGGGGATGGGGTGGAGGCGTGGGCTTAAGTAGGATGCTCTTTTCAAGGGCCGGAGCAGTCTCGATGGGCCGAATGGCCACCTTCTGCACTGTAAATTCTATGATACCTGCATGCTTACTTTCTACGATGTACAAGAGCACCCATATCCCTAAGTACCACAACATTCTCTCAATTTAAATAATATTCTGCCTTTCTATTCTTTCCACCGAAATGGAAAACTTTACTTTTTTTCTCATTATCCTTCATCCGCCAAATGTTTGCCTGTTAATTTAACCTATTTATATTCCTTCGTATATTATGTGCCCTCCTCACAACCTGCTTTCCTATTTATCTTTGCATCATTAGCAAAGTTGGCTAAAATACAGTCTGTCCCTTCATCCAAGTTATTAATAGAGATTGTAAGTAGTTAAGGCCCCAGCACTGATCCCTACATCATCCTATTAGTTATAATTTGCCAATCTGAAAATTACTCATTTATCCCGACTGGGTTTCTGTTAGTTATCTAATCCTCTCTCAGTGCTAATACATTAGTTCCAACACTGCCTTTATCTTGTGTTGTAAGACTTCTACATGACACCTTATCGAATGTCCTTTGTAAATCCAAATACACTACATGTGCTGATTCCCCTTTATCGGTACCGGTTGTTACATTCTCAAAGAATTACATCCTCAAAGAATTATAATGTATGTGCCAAACTTGATTTCTCTTTGATAAAATCATGTTGACACTGCTTGATTGTATTTTGATTTCCTAAATGTCTTGCTACTACATCCTTAATAACGGATTCCAGCATTTTCCCAAAGACTGATGCTGGACTAACTGCCTATAGTTTCCTGCTTTCTGTCTCCCTACTTTCTTTATTAAAAAAATATTTTTTATTAGAGTTTTTCCATTTTTACAAATAACGCAGCAAACTCTCAAAACTGGTATAGAGCAGCATGAATAATTCTCCAAATATGAATGCAGAAAAAGTCAGAAAGGCACCAACGTAGTTGGTTATTATGCCCAGCGCTTCAATTTCTCCAAAAAGGAACACTGAAAAACAAGCGAGGGCTTGGGAGAAAAGAGGAAAAAGCCATGAACACGTGGCTACATGGTGCACACCTGTCGGTGAAGCATGTTAAAAGCAAAGAATAAAGAAAAGTACAGCACAGGAACAGGCCCTTCGGCCCTCCAAGCCTGCACCGACCATGCTGCCTGTCTAAACTAAAATCTTCGACACTTTCGGGGTCCGTATCCCTCTATTCCCATCCTATTCATGTATTTGTCAAGATGCCCCTTAAATGTCACTATCGTCCCTGCTTCCACTACCTCCTCCGGCAGTGAGTTCCAGGCACCCACTACCTGCTGTGTAAAAAAAAAAAAAAAAAACTTGCCTCGTGCATCTCCTCTAAACCTTGCTCCTCGCACCTTAAACCTATGTCCCCAAGTAATTGACCCCTCTACCATGGGAAAAAGTCTCTGACTATCCACTCTGTCTATGCCCCTCATAATTTTGTAGACCTCTATCAGGTCGCCCTTCAACCTCCTTCGTTCCAGTGAGAACAAACCAACTTTATTCAACCTCTCCTCATAGCTAATGCCCTCCATACAAGGCAACATCCTGGTAAATCACTTCTGCACCCTCTAAAGCCTCCACATCCTTATGGTAGTGTGGCGACCAGAATTGAACACTATACTCCAAGTGTGGCCTAACTAAGGTTCTCTTCAGCTGCAACATGACTTGCCAATTTTTATACTCAATGCCCCGGCCAATGAAGGCATGCATGCCGTATTCCTTCTTGACTACCTTCTCCACCCGTGTTGCCCCTTTCAGTGGCCTGTGGACCTGTACACCTAGATCACTCCGACTGTCAATATTCTTGAGGGTTCTACCATTCACTGTATATTCCCTACTTGTATTAGACCTTCCAAAATGCATTACCTCACATTTGTCCGGATTAAACTCCATCTGCCATCTCTCTGCCCAAGTCTCCAAAAGATCTAAATCCTGCTGTATCCTCGGACAACCCTCATCGCTATCCGCAATTCCACCAACCTTTGTGTCGTCTTAAAACTGACCAATCAGACCAGTTACATTTTCCTCCAAATCATTTATATATACTACGAAGAACAAAGGTCCCAGCACTGCTCCCTGCGGAACACCACTAGTAACAGCCCTCCAATCAGAAAAGCACCCTTCCATTGCTACTCTCTGCCTTCTATTACCTAGCCAGTTCTGTATCCATAATGCCAGCTCACCTCTGATCCCGTGTGACCAAGAACAAAAAGAACAAAGAAAAGTACAGCACAGGAACAGGCCCTTCGGCCCTCCAAGCCGGTGCTGATCATGCTGCCCGACTAAACTACAATCTTCTACACTTCCTGGGTCCGTATCCCTCTATTCCCCTCCTATTCTTGTATTTGTCAAGATGCCCCTTAAATGTCATTATCGTCCCTGCTTCCACCACCTCTTCCGGTAGCGAGTTCCAGGCACCCACTACCCGGTGTAAAAAACGTGTCTCTACTTTAAACCTTGCCCCTCGCACCTTAAACCTATGCCCCCTAGTAATTGACCCCTCTACCCTGGGGAAAAGCCTCGGACTATGCCCCTCATAATTTTGTAGACCTCCATCAGGTCGCCCCTCAACCTCCGTCATTCCAGTGAGAACAAACCGTGTTTATTCAACCGCTCTTCATACCTAATGCCCTCCATACCAGGCAACATTCTGGTAAATCTCTTCTGCACCCTCTCTAAAGCCTCCACATCCTTCTGGTAGTGTGGCGACCATAATAGAATACTATACTCCAAGCGTGGCCTAACTAAGGTTCTATACAGCTGCAACATGACTTGCCAATTCTTATACTCAATGCCCCAGCCAATGAAGGCAAGCATGCCGTATGCCTTCTTGACTGCCTTCTCCACCTGTGTTGCCCCTTTCAGTGACTTGTGGACCTGTACACCTAGATCTCTCTGACTTTCAATACTCTTGAGGGTTCTACCATTCACTGTATATTCCCTACCTGCATTAGATCTTCCAAAATGCATTACCTCACATTTGTCCGGATTAAACTCCAGCTGCCATCTCTCCACCCAAGTCCACAAACAATCTAACTCCTGCTGTATCCTCTGACAGTCCTCATCGCTATCCGCAATTCCACTAACCTTTGTGTCATCTGCAAACTTACTAATCAGACCAGTTACATTTTCCTCCAAATCATTTATATATACTACAAACAGCAAAGGTCCCAGCACTGATCCCTGCGGAACACCACTAGTCACAGCCCTCCAATTAGAAAAGCATCATCCATTGCTACTCTCTGCCTTCTATGACCTAGCCAGTTCTGTATCCACCTTGCCAGCTCACCCCTGATCCCGTGTGACTTCACCTTTTGTACTAGTCTACCATGAGGGACCTTGTCAAAGGTCTTACTGAAGTCCATATAAACAACATCCACTGCCCTACCAGCATCAATCACCTTTGTGACCTCCTCGAAAAACTCTATCAAGTTAGTGAGACACGACCTCCCCTTCACAAAACCATGCTGCCTCTCACTAATACGTCCATTTGCTTCCAAATGGGAGTAGATCCTGTCTCGAAGAATTCTCTCCAGTAATTTCCCTACCACTGACGCAAGGCTCACTGGTCTGTAGTTCCCTGGATTATCCTTCTTGCTACCCTTCCCTTGCTACCCTTCTTAAACAGAGGAACAACATTGGCTATTCTCCAGTCGTCCGGGACATCACCTGAAGACAGTGAGGATCCAAAGATTTCTGTCAAGGCCTCAGCAATTTCCTCTCTAGCCTTCTTCATTATTCTGGGGGTAGATCCCATCAGGCCCTGGGGACTTGTCCACCTTAATATTTTTCAAGACGCCCAACACCTTGTCTTTTGGATCTCAATGTGACTCAGGCTATCTACACACCCTTCTCCAGACTCAACATCCACCAATTCCTTCTCTTTGGTGAATACTGTGCAAAGTATTCATTTAGTACCTTGCCCATTTCCTCTGGCTCCACACATAGATTCCCTCCCGTGTCCTTCAGTGGGCCAACCCTTTCCCTGGATACCCTCTTGCTTTTATGTACGTGTAAAAAGCCTTGGGATTTTCCTTAACCCTATTTGCCAATGGCTTTTCCTGACCCCTTTTAACCCTCCTGACTCCTTGCTTAAGTTCCTTCCTACAGCCTTATATTCCACAGGCTTAGTCTGTTCCCAGCCCTCTAGACCTGACAAATGCCTCCTTTTTCTTTTTGACGAGGCCTACAATATCTCTCGTAATCCAAGATTCCCGAAATTTGCCATATTTATCCTTCTTCCTCACAGGAGCATGCCGGTCCTGAATTCCTTTCAACTGACATTTGAAAGCCTCCCACATGTCAGATGTTGATTTACCCTCAAACATCCGCCCCCAATCTAGATTCTTCAGTTCCTGCCTAACATTGTTATAATTAGCCTTCCCCCAATTTAGCACATTCGCCCTTGGACCACTCTTATCAGTGTCCACCAGCACTTTAAAACTTACTGAATTGTGGTCACTGTTCCCGAAATGCTGCCCTACTGAAACTTCTACCACCTGGCTGAGCTCATTCCCCAATACCAGGTCCAGTACAGCCCATTCCCTGGTTGGACTATCTACATATTGTTTAAAGAAGCCCTCCTGGATGCTCCTTACAAACTCTGCCCCGTCCAAGCCCCTAGTACTAAGTGAGTCCCAGTTAATATTGGGGAAGTTAAAGTCGCCGATCACAACAACCTGTTGCTTTTACTCCTTTCCAAAATCTGACTACCTATCTGATCCTCTATGTCCCGCTGGCTGTTGGGAGGCCCGTAGTAAACCCCCAGCATTGTGATTGCACCCTTCTTATGCCTGATCTCTACCCATATAGCCTCGCTGCCCTCTGCGGTGTCCTCCCGCAGTACAGCTGTGATATTCTCCCGAACCAGTAGCGCAACTCCTCCACCCCTTTTACATCGCCCTCTATCCCGCCTGAAACATCTAAATCCTGCAACATTTAGCTGCCAATCCTGTCTTTCCCTCAACAGGTCTCTGTAATGGCAACAACATCATAGTTCCAAGCTGTGTTACATAGCTTATGGAAAACTCTTGGAGCAAGTTAGACATTACGGAACTGATATATTTGAGCTAGGGGCCCCATACTTTTCGGAATGCATCAGATTTGGATCAGAGAATACAGGTTAGGAATTTCATTGGGACACATTCCAGGAACAGGGAATATTCTTCCACGCTGCAAATGATAGGATAGGATACAGCATTTTTTCATTAGTGTCAATTATCTTTTTATCTGGGAGCTCCATAATTAAGAACAAAGGATCAAATTCAAAGGCTATAATCGAATATCTTCTGAAGCTCTAGTACACCAAACCAGTGGGATTTAATTTTGACACAGGACCAAACACATTGGATGCGATTTAACCACGGCATTGTGCCCAGTGTGGCTCTGGGCACGCCAGTTAAATAGTGGGAAAGGCGTTTGCCTTTTAACCGCTCACTCCTGTTGGAGAGTTCAGGATATCGTTCAAATATGGCGAGCATATCATTGATCCCAATTTGTATTCATTTCCATCTCATTAGCGAGATTAAAGTAGAATATAATGGCCACCTGGGAATTAACCAGCTCCCCAGGGAGAAATAATGTGGCTGTCGTTTCGTACTCCTTTTTAAAAACATGAATCTGGCACAATGGCTGCTATGGGGAACTGAGGAGGTGAGTAGCCGTTTCCATCTTTGGCCATGCAGCTTAAGGGCAGTGGAGATCCAGGTTGGGGGCCGCCCCCGGGCTGGAGGGAGTGAGGGGCTTATCGTCTTGTGAGCCATCTTTAAAGACTGTAGGTACCCACAACAAGGGCAACTACAGCTGTTGCCTTGGTTATATGCAGACGGTCACTTTAACTACCTTTGATTGTGAGCAGCCTCTAGCTTGGGCAGCACGGTAGCACACGTGGCTAGCACTGTTGCTTCACAGCGCCAGGGTCCCAGGTTCGATTCCCCGCTGGGTCACTGTCTATGCGGAGTCTGCACGTTCTCCCAGTGTCTGCGTGGGTTTTCTCCGGGTGCTCCGGTTTCCTCCCACAGTCCAAAGATGTGCAGGTTAGGTGGATTGGCCGTGCTAAATTGCCATTAGTGTCCAAAAAGGTTAGGAGCGGTTATTGGGATAGGGTGGAAGTGAGGGCTTAAGTGGGTCGGTGCAGACTCAATGGGCAGAATGGCCTCCTTCTGCACTGTATGTTCTATGTATCTATGTATCTTTACAGCTGAAGGCTATTGTTAATAAGGAATGGACCGTGTTAGATGTGCGAGCACTTCACAGCTGCAGGTTTGCGGCCCTGCTGGTGGCTGCAAATGCCTAGAGGCTGTTGTTGTTGTTTCAATTCTTTTCTGTAGCCGGAAAGAAGGACAATGTTTTCTAAAATACCTTGGTCCGGGAACACCGGGCTCAGGTGGACGCACGAGTCCAGAAGGCAATCTGGTTTGAAGCAAGAAGATACTGCGGGATCTGGTGTGTGACATTGATCCAAATGGCCCACCTGATGCTGGAAGTCAGGAATGTTCAACTGCACCTTGAGCGCCAGTGGAATATGTGGATGCCAGGATTTAGTTCCGGTAAGATTGGGCCATGTGGGAGGGCCTGCACAGATGCGGCTCCTGGACAGAGAATGGCATATGTGGAACAAGTAACACATTGATGAACAGATCATTTCTATGGTAAAGTTCTTGACCTGATAACACATTCTCTCGCTTATCCTCAGTTTCTGTTGAAGAACCTGTCAGGGGTGTTTTTTTTTGTGTGAGAATGAGCTGATATAGCTTTATATTGGTGCCAATATGCAAACAAGGCATTTCCTTGTTGTTTAATGGCTAGTGTGATATGTAGAATGTTATGTAGTTGATTTTCAAATCTTTGTTGCTGTTGACTGTTTAGTAAACAAAATATTTTCAAGTGGATTCTTGTGGGTCCACGTGCAGTGTCTCAAACAATGATTATTGCATCGCATTTCAATCAATCCTTGAAGCCTGAACAGTTTGCCTGAACTCTAGAACATTGTTTTTCAAACTTTTTTTTCCAGGGACCCATTTTTACCAACTGGCCAACCTTCGCGGCCCACTCCAGCCGACTGTTGCAACCCACGCTGGTTGACCGTCGCGACCCATGCCTGTTTTTTAAAAAAAGTATTTTATTGAAAATTTTTGGCCAACCATCACAGTACATTGTGTATCCTTTACACAGTAATATCACAATATAAATAACAATGGCCAGTTTTATAAACAAGAAATAAATAATATATAAACAAAAAACAAGACTAAATGGCAACTGCCTTGTCCCAGATAAATATTCTCCAAAAATATGTTTTAACAGTCCAATATACAATTATCTATAACAACAACCTGTACATATTATACTTATATATTAACATCCCTGAGAATCCCTCTGGTTCTTCCCCCGCTCCCCCCCCCCCGGTTGCTGCTGCTGTCTTCTTCTTTTCCAATCCCTCTATCTTTCTGTGAGGTATTCGACGAACGGTTGCCACCGCCTGGTGAACCCTTGAGCCGATCCCCTTAGGACGAACTTAATCCGTTCCAGCTTTATAAACCCTGCCATATCATTTATCCAGGTCTCCACACCCGGGGGCTTGGCTTCCTTCCACATCAACAGTATCCTGCGCCGGGCTACTAGGGACGCAAAGACCAAAACATCAGCCTCTCTCGCCTCCTGCACTCCCGGCTCTTCTGCAACCCCAAATATAGCCAACCCCCAGCTTGGTTCGACCTGGACCCCCACTACCTTCGAAACCACCTTTGTCACCCCCATCCAAAACCCCTGTAGTGCCGGACATGACCAGAACATGTGGGTGTGATTCGCTGGCTTTTCGAGCATCTTGCACACCTATCCTCTACTCCAAAAAATGTACTGAGCCGTGCTCCAGTCATATGTGCCCTGTGTAACACCTTAAATTGTATCAGGCTTAGCCTGGCACACGAGGACGATGAGTTTACCCTACTTAGGGCATCAGCCCACAGCCCCTCCTCAATCTCCTCCCCCAGCTCTTCTTCCCATTTCCCTTTCAGCTCATCTACCATGATCTCCCCCTCGTCCCTCATTTCCCTATATATGTCTGATACCTTACCGTCCCTCACCCATGTCTTTGAGATCACTCTGTCCTGCACCTCCTGCGTCGGGAGCTGCGGGAATTCCCTCACCTGTTGCCTCGCAAAAGCCCTCAGTTGCATATGCCGGAATGCATTCCCTTGGGGCAACCCATATTTTTCGGCCAGCGCTCCCAGACTTGCAAACGTCCCATCTACAAACAGATCTCTCAATTGTGTTACTCCTGATCTTTGCCATGTTCCAAATCCCCCATCCATTCTCCCCGGAGCAAACCTATGATTATTTCTTATCGGGGACCACACCGAGGCTCCCGTCTTTCCCCTATGCCGTCTCCATTGCCCCCAAATTTTCAGAATGCCACCACCACCGGGCTTGTGGTGTATTTCTTCGGTGAGAACGGCAACGGCGCCGTCACCATGGCTTGTAGGCAAGTCCCCCTACAGGACGCCTTCTCCAATCTCTTCCACGCCGCTCCCTCCTCTTCTTCCATCCACTTACATACCATTGAGATGTTGGCGGCCCAGTAGTACTCACTCAGGCTCGGTAGCGCCAGCCCCCCCTATCCCTACTACGCTGCAAAAATCCCTTCCTCACTCTCGGGGTCTTTCCGGCCCACACAAAACTCATGATACTCTTCTCAATCCTTTTGAAAAAAGCCTTCGTGATCACCACCGGGAGGCACTGAAACACAAAGAGGAATCTCGGGAGGACCACCATTTTAACCGCTTGTACCCTCCCTGCCAGTGACAGGGATACCATGTCCCATCTCTTGAAGTCCTCCTCCATCTGTTCCACCAACCGCGTTAAGTTTAACCTATGCAATGTACCCCAATTCTTGGCTATCTGGATCCCCAAGTAGCGAAAGTCCCTTGTTACCTTCCTCAGCAGTAAGTCCTCTATTTCTCTGCTCTGCTCCCCTGGATGCACCACAAACAGCTCACTTTTCCCCATGTTCAGCTGATATCCTGAAAATTCTCCAAACTCCCCAAGTATCTGCATTATCTCTGGCATCCCCTCCGCCGGGTCAGCCACATACACCAATAAATCGTCCGCGTAAAGAGATACCCGGTGTTCCTCTCCTCCCCTGAGTACTCCCCTCCAGTTCCTGGAACCCCTCAATGCTACTGCCAGGGGCTCAATCACCAGTGCAAACAATAATGGGGACAGAGGAAATCCCTGCCTCGTCCCCCTATGGAGCCGAAAATACGCAGACCCCCGTCCATTCGTGACCACGCTCGCCATCGGGGCCCTATACAGCAGCAGTACCCATCTAATATACTCATCTCCAAAGCCAAATCTCCTCAACACCTCCCACAAATAATCCCACTCCACTCTATCAAATGCTTTCTCGGCATCCATCGCCACCACTATCTCCGCTTCCCCCTCTGGTGGGGGCATCATCATTACCCCTAGCAGCCTCCGTATATTCGTATTCAGCTGTCTCCCCTTCACAAACCCAGTTTGGTCCCCATGGACTACCCCCGGGACACAATCCTCTATCCTCATTGCCATTACCTTGGCCAGAATCTTAGCGTCTACATTTAGGAGGGAAATAGGTCTATAGGACCCGCATTGCAGCGGGTCTTTTTCCTTCTTTAGGAGAAGCGATATCGTTGCCTCCGACATAGTCGGGGGCAGCTGTCCCCTTTCCTTCTCCTCATTAAAGGTTCTCATCAGTATCGGGGCAAGCAAGTCCACATATTTCCTATAAAATTCGACTGGAAATCCATCCGGTCCCGGAGCCTTCCCCGCCTGCATACTCCTAATTCCTTTCACTACTTCCTCTATCTTGATCTGTGCTCCCAGTCCCACCCTCTCCTGCTCCTCCACCTTAGGAAGTTCCAGCCGGTCCAGGAAGCACATCATTCTCTCCTTCCCATCCGGGGGCCGAGCTTCGTATAATCTTTTATAGAATGCCTTGAACACTCCATTCACTCTCTCCGCTCCCCGCTCTATCTCTCCTTCCTCATCCCTCACTCCCCCTATTTCCCTCGCTGCTCCCCTTTTCCTCAATTAATGGGCCAGCAACCTGCTCGCCTTCTCCCCATACTCATACTGTACACCCTGTGCCTTCCTCCACTGTGCTTCTGCAGTACCCGTTGTCAGCAAGTCAAATTCTACGTGTAACCTTTGCCTTTCCCTGTACAGTCCCTCCTCCAGTGCCTCCGCATATTGCCTGTCCACCCTCAGAAGTTCTTGCAGCAACCGCTCCCGTTCCCTACTCTCCTGCTTTCCTTTATGTGCCCTTATTGATATCAGCTCCCCTCTAACCACTGCCTTTAGCGCCTCCCAGACCACTCCCACCTGGACCTCCCCATTATCATTGAGTTCCAAGTATTTTTCAATGCACCCCCTCACCCTTAGACACACCCCTTCATCTGCCATTAGTCCCATGTCCATTCTCCAGGGTGGACGCCCTTCTGTTTCCTCCCCTATCTCCAAGTCTACCCAATGTGGAGCGTGATCCGAAATGGCTATAGCCGTATACTCCGTCCCCCTCACCTTCGGGATCAACGCCCTTCCCAAAACAAAAAAGTCTATTCGCGAATAAACTTTATGGACATAGGAGGAGAAAAACGAAAACACCTTACTCCTAGGTCTGCTAAATCTCCGCGGGTCTACTCCTCCCATCTGCTCCATAAAATCTTTAAGCACCTTGGCTGCAGCTGGCCTCCTTCCAGTCCTGGATCTCGACCTGTCCAGCCCTGGCTCCAGCACCGTATTAAAATCTCCCCCCATTACCAACTTTCCCACCTCTAGGTCCGGGATGCGTCCTAGCATACGCCTCATAAAATTGGCTTCATCCCAGTTCGGGGCATATACGTTTACCAAGACCACCGCCTCCCCCTGTAATTTGCCACTCACCATCACGTATCTGCCCCCGCTATCCGCCACTATGGTCTTTGCCTCAAACATAACCCGCTTCCCCACTAGTATAGCCACCCCCCTGTTTTTCGCATCTAGCCCCGAATGAAACACCTGCCCCACCCATCCTTTGCGTAGTCTAACCTGGTCTATAAGTTTCAAGTGCGTCTCTTGTAACATAACCACGTCCGCCTTAAGTTTCTTAAGGTGTGCGAGTACTCGTGCCCTCTTTATCGGCCCGTTCAGCCCTCTCACATTTCAGGTGATCAACCGGGTTGGGGGGCTTTTTACCCCCCCCCCCCCTTGTCGATTAGCCATCCCCTTTTTCCAGCTCCTCACCCGGTTCCCACGCAGCTGTGTCCCCCCAGGCGGCGCCCCCCCCACCCACCCCACCCCATTCCGGCTCCCCCCTCTCCCCAGCAGCAGCAACCCAGTAACTCCCCCCTCCCACTCCCCCCCGCTAGATCCCTCACTAGCGTAGTTACACCCCCCATGTTGCTCCCAGAAGTCAGCAAACTCTGGCCGACCTCGGCTTCCCCCCGTGACCTCGGCTCGCACCGTGCGACGCCCCCTCCTTCCTGCTTCCCTATTCCCGCCATGATTTTCATAGCGCGGGAACAAAGCCCGCGCTTCCCTTTTGGCCCCGCCCCCAATGGCCAACGCCCCATCTCCTCCACCTCCATTCCTCCCTCCACCACCACCTGTGGAAGAGAGAAAAGTTACAGCATCGCAGGATTAATAACATAAAGCTCATCTTTCCCCCCCTTTTTCCCCCCTCTTCGCCCCCCACACTCGCCCCACTACTTTGTTTCAAACGTTCTTTTTTAGTAACCCGCTTATTCCAGTTTTTCTTCCACAATAAAAGTCCACGCCTCATTCGCCGTCTCAAAGTAGTGGTGCCTCCCTTGATGTGTGACCCACAGTCTTACCGGTTGCAGCATTCCAAATTTTATCTTCTTTTTGTGAAGCACCGCCTTGGCCCGATTAAAGCTCGCCCTCCTTCTCGCCACCTCCGCACTCCAGTCTTGATATACGCGGATCACCGCGTTCTCCCACCTACTGCTCCGAGTTTTCTTTGCCCATCTAAGGACCATCTCTTTGTCCTTAAAACGGAGGAATCTCACCACTATGGCTCTAGGAATTTCTCCTGCTCTCGGTCCTCGCGCCATCACTCGGTATGCTCCCTCCACCTCCAGCGGACCCACCGGGGCCTCCGCTCCCATTAACGAGTGCAGCATCGTGCTCACATATGCCCCGACGTCTGCTCCTTCTGCACCTTCAGGAAGACCAAGAATCCTTAAATTATTCCTCCTCGCGTTGTTCTCCAGCACCTCCAATCTTTCCACACATAGTTTATGGTGTGCCTCGTGCATCTCCGTCTTCACCACCAGGCCCTGTATATCGTCCTCGTTCTCGGCAGCCTTTGCCTTCACGACCCGAAGCTCCCGCTCCTGGGTCTTTTGCTCATCCTTGAGCCCTTCGATCGCCTGTAATATCGGGGCCAACAGCTCCTTCTTCATCTCCTTTTTAAGCTCTTCCACGCAGCGTTTCAAAAACCCGTGTTGTTCAGGGCCCCATATTAAACTGCCACCTTCCGACGCCATCTTGGGTTTTGCTTGCCTTCCTTGCCGCTGCTCTAAAGGATCCACCGCAATCCGGCCACCTTCCTCTCCTTTTTCCATCCGTATCCAGGGGGGATTCCCTTATGGTTTACCGCACAGTGCTTTTAGCTGTTAAAATTGCCGTCGGGGTTCTTATTAAGAGCCCAAAAGTCCGTTCCACCGGGAGCTGCCAAAACGTGCGACTTAGCTGGTCATCGCCGCACCCGGAAGTCCGCGACCCATGCCTGTTGACGTTCGCCACCCACGCCGCCCCAAACTTTGTGACCCACCATTTTAATTTGCCTTTAATGCCTGCTTGGGCCTCACGGGCTCAAGTGTTTTGTCATTTAATGTTACATTTCTGTATGGGTTATTCATCAGAGGCCCTGGAGCTCACACCAGCACTGCGTTGCCCGGTTTTGGACTCTCCTGAAGAGCTCACACCACAACTGCTTTGTCCTGCTGTGGATTCTCCTGAGCCACTCAGTCCAGCAGGTTTAGTTCTGAGATCCTGGCCTGTTTGAGTCTCTGGCACTCTCTTTCTTATTACAAAATGATCCATTAAAAATGTTTCAGTCCTGTTGCTGGTTTGCTGCTGACAAAATGGAGAAATCGCAATCGCGCCCAGAGCATGTGACGTCAGTGTTTGAGGCACATGACCTGCTCTCTGCACTGCTTCAGGCAAGAAAACTGATTGAATTTTTAAAAAATCTTCTTCTGAGTCATCGAGCTGACAGCAGGAGGAGGCGGTGCTTCTCGCTGGGCTCCGGGCATGCACACTGCTGAGCGGGCACGCATACACAGCACACATGCAATTTTAACACCGGTCACAGCCCTAATTTTTAAAGCTGCTCGCAGTCAGCATTTCTAAAAGCTGGCTGCTGCGGCCATTGTAGTTTAATTCCCGCGATTCTAAACACTGCGATGGATAGCTCCATGACCCTCCCGACATCCACTCGCAAGTCAGAACCCTGACTTTGAAAGTGACTGCTCTAGAAGCATCAGCACCTTAAAGGCAGCAGCAAACAATCAAACATCCAAGGGCGGGGCTTCAGCACTGGAGATATCATTATGACCAAAGGGTATTGTGCCGATCAGGGGTGGGCACCTGAGCACAGTCTCCCTAATGTTCCCGGCAGTGGTCTGGGGTCTCCTGATGTGGCCAGCAGAGAGTGTGCAGAGCGAGGTTTTCCAGCACAACTGGCTCGGTGGATGGCATTCTGAAGGCGGGACACACGAGGGTGGGGGAGGCTCAAGGGATTTGAGGATCCTGGGGGTGGAAGACCCAACTGACTGTCAGTGTCTCGCCTTCTCAAATTCTTTACCGATGTAACAATTTGGCTGATTATGTCAGTCCCAGAGTTTATGAAAATGCATAATTACAGGCTGGGGAAATTTATTGTCCCTAGCCTCAAGACAGGATACTATGTGCCCTTTCGAACTTATACCCAGCTTTCGTATCCCTATTAAAATAACATGGTAGCCAGCTCTTAAAGAATTAAAGTGGGAACCTACTCTCAGCTCCTTCTGGAAAACCGACAAGGTTTTTCAGATCGTCTAGGATTACTGACATGCTATGTAGCTGCTTTTCCAAGGGTTGCAAGTGATTCTCAACCGAGGAAGTTGCATTTTCAACATTAAGGATTCTCTCCTCCCTTCTTTGAGACTTTTGCCAGTATTCTTCTATTGTATAGCATGTGCACTGATATTCTGTGCCAATAAGCTGAGTTTCTCATCAATAACATTAATAATATTACAGTAAGAAGTCTTACAACACCAGGTTAAAGTCCAATAGGTTTGTTTCGATGTCACTAGCTTTCGGAGCGCTGCTCTTCCTCTTTAACCTGGGGTTACCCCATCTCTGGATCTATAAAGATTTAATCACCTGCTAATGCTCGCATTCCAAGCATGGTCTGGCATCTTTGAATCTGTCTATATATATGTTTCTGGAACATACCTCTTCATTCACCTGAGGAAGGAGTCAGTTGTAAGACTTCTTACTGTGCTCACCCCAGTCCAACGCCGGCATCTCCACATCATTAATAATATTAGCAGTCATCAGCTGTAATGCCTTCAAATGTGCTGGATGGAGAGCCCATTCAAAGATTAAGTTGCCATGTTGAGCAGTTGGCTACACCTCAGTTGCTTTTGACTGCTCTTTAATCAACGATTTTCTTAGGATTTCTCGGCATTTTGTCACCAAGGTTTAGCCAGCGACATAGTATGGAGTTCTCACTCCTGAATTAGGCAAGTATGGACTGCGAGAGTGCAATAAATGAGAGGATTAAAGGAGTAGCACCAGATCCCACAGAAATAAAGCTATCCCCACGCTTGCATCAGATGACCGCCCTCCTTTCTTGAATAGAGATGCTTCTTCTGCTCTGGTAACTAACATTTATGGGGTTAGCGCCAGCTGAACCAGAAGTGATCTGCTGATGTGGTAGTCATGATAATGAAAAACGTACAAATGGAAATGATCTAAAGATGGGTCTTGAAAATTTCAAGCATTTGGCAGTTTGTTTCACGATAGTTTTCGTGGTTTATGTAGATGGTAACTTTGTTTTTGTCATTGCCGAAGGACACTAAGTACTTGTTTCCGTCAATTTCCACCAGTCCATTCCGTATTTTATAGAACATGGTAAGTCTGCTTTACTGATTCCAGTTCCAAATCTTTGAACAAGGATGCGACTCCACTGTATTTCCAATAATGATTAGTGCAGAATTGTGCCGCACATCTTTGAATCTCTTCAATCTTATTTAGATCCCTCACTACATAAGGATCCCACACACAACTTGAATACTCCAGGATTGGATGAACAAATGTTTGGTGAGCTGTAACTCTGATATTTTTGTTGCAATATAAAAGAATCCTCCTCAGAAATCCTGTTTGCTTTGGATGGAATCTGTTGAATGTGGAAACCTCATTGAAGATGTTTTTAGCATGAGCGGAGAGGTATGGTTGTGTATCTATTTATCGCAGAATTTGTAAAGAATTTAAAGCTATCTTTGCTCCGAATTTTCATCACTGGGTTTGTCAAATTAAAGTTACAGCAATTCTGAAGTGATTTGCGTAATTCTTCCAGTCTGCTTCAAACCAGTATATTTGGTATAGTTTCAGTGATCGTTGTTTAACTGGTCTTTTCAACTAATCGATAGAATCCCTAAAGGGCCCCGCAAGGCTGCGTACTTAGCCCCCTACTATACTCCCTGTACACACATGACTGCCTGGCAAAATTTGGTTCAAACTCCATCTACATGTTTGCTGACGATACGACCATAGTGGGCCGGATGTCGAATAACGACGAGTCAGAATACAGGAGGGAGATTGAGAGCTGAGTGGAGTGGTGCAGCGACAACAACCTATCCCTCAATGCCAACAAAACCAAAGAGCTGGTCATTGACTTCAGAAAGCAAAGTACTGTACACACCCCTGTCAGCATCAACGGGGCCGAGGTGGAGATGGTTGGCAGTTTCAAGTTCCTAGGGGTACACATCTCCAAAAATCTGTCCTGGTCCACCCATGTTAGCGCTACCACAAAGAAAGCACAATGGCGCTATACTTCCTCAGGAAACTAAGGAAATACAGCATGTTCACATTAACTCTCACCAACTTTTACAGATAGACCATAGAAAACATCCTATCTGGCTGCATCACAGGCTGGTATGGCAACTACTCGGCTAAAGACCGCTAGAAACTTCAGAGAGTCGTGAACACCGCCCAGTCCATCACACAAACCTGCCTACCATCCATTGACTCCATCTACACCTCCCGCTGCCTGGGGAAAGCGGGCAGCATAATCAAAGACCCCTCCCACCCGGCTTATTCACTCTTCCAACTTCTTCCATCGGGCAGGAGATACAAAAGTCGGAGAACACACACGAACAGACTCAAAAACAGCTTCTTCCCCGGTGTTACCAGACTCCTAAATAACCCTCTAATGGACTGAGCTCATTAACACTGCTCCCCTGTATGCTTCACCCGATGCCAGTGTTACGTAGTTACATTGCGTGCCTTGTGTTCCCCTATTATGTATTTTCTTTTATTTCCTTTTCTTTTCATGTCCTTAATGATCTGTTGAGCTGCTCGCAGAAAAATACTTTTCACTGTACCTTGGTAACATGTGACAATAAAAAGCCAATCCAATCCAATCATAGCTGCAATTTTCAAGCCCTGGCAACACTCTTGTAGATCCCCCCTTCCCGCCTTGCGGTCTGCCCCACCTCCCCGACCTCCCAAGTTGAAGCCTCTCCCCGCCCCGACCTGAGTTATGGCCTTTTCCTCTCTCCGACCAACCCTTTGGTCCAACCACCCTCTCTTGAACCTGCGTTCTGGTTGAAAATCCAGATCCGATCCAAAGTCGGAACTCTGGTATTATGGAAGTCTGAGATCCGATGGTGCATAAGTGCTGAACTGGGGCTGCAGGGAATACAATCACAACTTTGAGGACTTACTGTAATATTGTTTTTGCATCTTCATCAAAATGGAGAAAGAAAATCTATTGGATCATGTCAATTTTATTTCTCCAATCTTCAGCTGGATTTTTGTAATCATCACAATACACTAGATACCTGTTATTACTTGAGCAACTCATCAAACATTTGCAGTAGTTTTTAGGTCCTTTAACATCACTAGTATGTCACTGGTTATTAAGTGATTTAAAAACAATTATAGAAACCCCCCAGCCTGCCACAAGATAAATCTCAGGAAAGGGAAGATAATTACTTTTGACAAATATAACAATACCCAAAAACAAAATCAGGAGGCAGCTCCTTAGCATAGCGTTTTTATATTAAAATACGCTTTCATCTCTTCAGAGAAATATGAAGTATGAAATCAAACACACTTGTAGGGCTACGAGTTCAATATTAGATGAATTAAATAGTTATGCAATCTATGAATGGAAGTCGCCATAGTCCCATAGGCGGACCTCCCCTTCGAGAGAAAGCTGGCAGGTGGTGGTTTAACCAGAGGGTCACAAAAACTCAGTCGAGGGGGAAGGTTGAGAAGGTAGGGCCTTCGCCTCAGCCGGTATGGGAATTGAATCCGTGCTACAGCAACCCCTTAGTAGTATCAGGGGAATGTGAATGCTTGACAAACGGTTCTGCTAAAAGGTTTTTCAGAAATACCTCAATTACCATCAGAAGTTGGCATTTCCTGTTTTGCCACAGCTGGTACACCAACTATTACTGTAGGCTCTAACAATTCCATATGGAATGAGCATAGGGCTTTATTTTATCAGGG
Source organism: Scyliorhinus torazame (assembly GCF_047496885.1). Taxonomy (NCBI): domain Eukaryota; kingdom Metazoa; phylum Chordata; class Chondrichthyes; order Carcharhiniformes; family Scyliorhinidae; genus Scyliorhinus; species Scyliorhinus torazame. The sequence goes on along the minus strand of NC_092721.1, from coordinate 150,816,583 downwards.
TCTGAAGACGAGCTACATTTCTGAACCATGGAGATGGTCCATGCAAGCATTCTTTACAGTGCCATTTTAGCTTCAGCAACTATCCACTAAGTTTAGATGCCTGATGCAATGTCAGTTGTCTGCAGACTTACTCCTGCATCTGTGGCTATTTTCATTTTGGCCTGCCATTTCTTAATCCACAGCCGCATCTACCATGGCAAAGGCTGCTGTTGGGTCATGATAAGAATTGGGGGAAATTAAGATTAAAAATTGAAATTTGGATAAAATAACATAAAAAGGGGAATTGTAGCTGTCTGAAGTAGTGTTTTGATATGTGAATTAGCATACTGATGAAAAGTAAGTGTTTACCAACGTGACTGGGGGAAAACAATGGGGTATGGAAAAGGCAACTTCAAAGTGGAGAGATAAGGGACTCGGCACTTATATGCTAAATGCCGGGTCCACAGGGTGGGTAACATCAAAGGGAAAGCACGATATATCCATAGCACAATAACTGGAGAAAGGGACACAGTAGAGGCAGCTACTATCACAGTCACACCCAATTGCAGAAAACAGTCTCCTTTGAAAACGAGTTATTGCTAAACGGGCAGCCAGTTAAAATTACAAACTCAAATCGAAATGATTGTGCCTTCACTGAAATTGAAGATTGTATTCGCAAAAGTGAACAAATAATCTGTGTGTGGTAATTATATGCTGGATTTAGTTCATAAGAGTTATATAATATTGGATGCTGTTTGGAAACAAGGGCATCTCAGAGATCAAAAACCTAGGTAGTTGAGAACAGGTAATATTGTGTGTGCAAAGCCATCAGTGTAGTTCAGTATACTGTTGCAATGTATTATGACACTTCTCATCGGGTGTTTTTCTTTTAAGTTATTAAATACTTTTTATTGACTGATCACAAAACACTACTATTCCTCCCTGGTTTCCATATCTTTTCTCACAATATACTAAACTGAAAATATACACCACTAAGAACTGTTGTTACAAGTTACATTTCTGGGTTTTGGGATACCCTTGCATTTAACATCAGCAGGGTTCTTAACGGTCAAGATCTCTTTTGAGGCTCTCGGATTGTTCCCACTCTCTACTTTGACATACCTCTTTAATGCCCGAATGATAGTTTTCCTAGGCCCGGTGTTGGGGATAAAAATGTAATTGATCTTCAACTAGAAAATATAACACTATATGCATTTGAAATTCAGACAGGTCTTAAAAACACTGCAAACTACCTTAGATATGACTTGCACCTACAGTCAAAAATTGGTCCTAATGTCTTTACGTTTGTGTATTTTGTTAACATGTCATACAGCACGACAAGATTCGATTATCTTTCTGCATTACATTAATCTTTCTATTTCCATCATTTTGCAATTTTTAAAGTATATTCTTACCAGCCCATGGGTCCCATAGCTTCAGCCCTGGCTTTTCCCCGTTTTGCCTCCGTAAGAAGTTCTTCCACAGCTTTTCTATTTTAAAACATAAAATGTTTAATTGATGGAAATTGAAGCTTATTATACAACTAGAGTTTCCTACCATCTTCCCTCCTTCTTATACTTACAATCCTGGCATATTTGCTGTTGGATTTCTTCATTCTTCAGTACTGATGTGACTCTTCAGTTTTTGAATAAAAGATACAGGACTGGATTTTGTGGGCAGCAGCGAAGCAACGGCTGAAGAATACTGCTTGCAAAGATCTAGTGATCCCTATGTCGTTGGTTTCCCCGTTCCCAACAGCAGATTTAATTTGGTGCCAAGTGAAGGGTATGTCCAAGCATCCAGCAGCAGTGATATCAACAAGGAGAGCAAGTAACCAATAACATTGAAGCATTCTCACAGACAGGAAACCAGTAAGTGAAAAGTGGTGCTTATCCATCAATTTTAATTAAAATTTTCAGATTGCAAAATAAATGATTAGATTAACACAGGAGCTAAAGTACCATTAAAAAAAATTCAAGATAGAATTTTATCATAATGGAGAAATTTGACATTCCACTAGTATAAATTAAATTTTCAGGGCGGGTGAGGATGTCTAGCAATAATTATGAAGTTAGAACACTGTTGAAAACTCAGTTACATCATCTTTAACAAAGCGTACCTTTACCTTTTAAAAAAAAAAGTGTTTTACAGTGAGGTAAAATGGATGTTTAGTCAATTCACTGATGGATTTGGGATGGTATGTTGGGAGACCTTTAGAATCTCTACAGTGCAGAACTACCAAACATCTGAAAGAGCACTCCACCTAGGCCCACACCCAGTCCTATCCCCAGAATCCTGTACATTGATTATGGCCAATCGACCTAACCAGAACGTCTTTGGACTGTGGGAGTAAACTGGATCACTGGGGGGAAACCTGCGTAGATACGGTGAGAATGTGCAAACCTCACAGAGAGTAACCCAAGGCTGGAACCAAACCAAGCTCCCTAGTGCTATGAAGCAGCAGTGTTAAGCACTGTGCCACCATGCCGCCCACCACCCAGAGGTGCATCCTCTAGAGAGTAGAATCACAGCAGAAACATCTGGATTTCTGTGTTATTCGGTGCATGTTTCATTAGAGTAATGACGACGAATGCTAATAGCTCTGTCGTCATTACTACTGTAAAATCTGGACCACAGATTGAATCAAAATCCTTTTTGTATGTTTTAAGGTAAAGACCCGCGCAGCTGGAAATAAATGAAATTACAAACAATGTATAATGATGCATTTTCATATTGATATTTTAACTAACTAGAGCCAAATTCTTTAAAGCCATGCTAAAAGCAGGATTCAGGAAACAGTCTTTAGTACAATGGCTGTTCAAATATTTTTTGTGCTAAAATGACCGTAACAACACCCACTATACTAATGTTTACAAGAGCTAATAAAAACTAATCTAGATAGCACTGAAATTGAATACTTTTAAACAGTTAATTTACAATAACCCCCTTTCATTCTTGATGATTACGGATTTATTCTACATATATGCCATTCATTCGTTTTTTTCATGGCCAAAGTTTACAGCTAAAATTCCATGGGATGTAAATTTAGAGTGGTTTCAGCATTAATTATTTGAGGAATATTCCAAGCCTCTGCTTCTCAATGGGTATATTGATTCCAATGAAAACAATATAACACCACTGACTCCACGCACATCTTGCATAAAATTATTTCCCCTGGAAATTCACTGAATTTTTGACAGTCTATTCATATTGCACTTCCTTACAGAGAATTGTGATGCTGTTTTATCACTGTAAAGCAGCCAGCTTTACAGGTTAACTAGTTGTAAAGTGTTGGGATAGTAACTATAGCAGGAAGGCATCCTGTAACCATACAAGTGATGTGTTTCTTAAACTATTTTCAACCTAAAGTACTTGTATTCTCCAAGAAAATCACAGAATTCAAATTTTGTTGTACACAATGACGGTTTCTGTTTTACACAGATGTTTTGGACCGAGTTTCTACCTGTCCACATTGGCAGCAAAGGAACTAATAGAAATATAAGGTTCTCACAACCCTTGGGAATTGAGGAATGAATTGGTGAATTAGCTCTCTGTGCAAGCAATGCCACCTTGCTAGACTCCAGCATTTATGAAGAAACTGCATATTAGTTGACAGTCGCCTCTGATAAGCAGATGTAGTGGTACTCACAAGGATCTACTACAGCTGAGCCATTTTCTCCACAGGAGATGGAAGTTTTCAGTCACCTAAAATGGCAACTGGCTTTTGAAAAATTAATTAATTTGTCTATCAATAGTTTTCATAGAATCCCTACAGTGCGGAAGGAGGCCATTCAACCCATCAGGTCTGCACCGACCCTTCGAATGAGCTACCCATTTACATTCCACCTTCCACCCCACCCTATTCCTGTAACCCCATAACCTAACCTGCATATCCCTGGACACTAAGGGGCAATTTAACATGGCCAATGCACCTAACCAGCTCATCTTTGGACTGAGAGGGGAAACCGGAGCACCCGGAGGAAACCCACACAGACACGGAGAGAATGTTCAAACTCGACACAGCCAGTGACCCAAGGCCGGAATTGAACCTGAGTTCCTGGCGCTGAGGCAGCTGTGCTAACCACTGTGCCACCGTGCCGTCCAATGTAGAAAAGTTTGAGTTTTATTATCTACAATCAGTTTTTACTTAGTCATTAGTTAAATAATCACAGATGTCAACCCTCACCCAATATGATTTTTAGCTGAAATCTGGGACATTAGCTCATCACTTGACTTGATCTTAGCATCACATTCATACGTCACAAGGGAGGAAAACATCAAGCCTTTAAGCCAGTGATGGAAACATTAAGATTGAACAGTATTTGCATGGGACCATCAAACTCCCTGGCAATTAAAAATGATTAGTTGTGGTCTCTAAATTCAAAGACCTATTGTGCAAAGAAAATCAAGTGTTAAAACATTCAGCCTTGTGCATCAATTTAGCGCAGTTTATCTGATGATGTTTAAAATAAGTCACTTTTTTTCACAATATGTAACCATTTTGATTTTGCAAGTTAGAATTAAGTTCTGTAACTCTTAAATTTTAATACGCATCAATTGAATGTGTGGTGTTATCTTTAGCACACCACTTTCAAGCATTGATTTTATATATTTTGTATTGACTGTGTGTAATTTCTGTAACTTTCTAAGTTTTGTAAAGCTATTCTGTATTTTTTAAAAAATTGACTTAAGCAAGCAGTGACAGTTGCAACAAAAACAATGACAAAGCAGTTCTCACAACAAAAACACATGGATGAATGGCTGTTTTAATGCAGTTCTAAGGATACACTGATACCTATATAGATCAATTAGACATCTAGATTGATGAATCTTATGTTCTGAGACATCACATCTATCTTTTCCTAAATAAAGCAGGCATCAAAACCATTCTCACTTATATTCTATACGTACCGTACATAACTTCTAAGTACTACCCACTTTGCAATCTTCTTTATTAGTTTTAAGGTTATAAACAACTTTACTACTCTTGTTTGTCTTAAAAGTAAAGTAACTCATTCCAAGTAACCACAGAGAGAAATAACATCACCCATCAAATGGCCTGAACAAAACCAAGCGTAACTGATATATGTCTGACTTAATAAGGATATTGCACCAATTAAGAAAGTCTGAGATAATCGGCTCAATGTATCATTTATAGGGCATGACAGCATATTTTCCCTATCCTGAACAAATGGGCAAGGAAGATATCATAAAATATTTTATTTTAGCAAGAAGTAACAGAAACAAACTTTAATCAGAGGGATGCTCCCACAAGTAATTGACACCCTAGAGGGCCGCTCAGAGGACAGTAGGAAATTAAATTAATAGATGACCATCGCCCTTGAGAAATTAATCGGAAACTGATAATGCGCCACCTAGACAAATATCAGATTGATCACGTACCCCTTCAGCCAATTAAGAAATAGCCTCGCCTTATTTAAGTTCATCAAAATGCAATATAATTGATCAGGCTGTTGTTTGAAAAGAGTTAATATGCAGCAGTTTTTACTGAGCAAGGAGCATCGCAAGTTTGAAGCTGAAATTCACAGAGCCTGCTGTCCGCAGGGAACCTGAAGTTACGGGAGAGGACAGAGGCCGAGTGTCAACCTGCACCCAAGGCTGAACCAGAAAACAACAGCCATAGTACATAAGTCAAGTCCTGTCCTGTTTTAATAAGTATTAATCTACGACTTATTAAAATTTCCTGAGTTACTTCAACAAACTGTTTCCTGTATGGCTAAAGTCGCAAATGAACAAAATTTTAAGTTAAGTTCAAATAATACCAAGAACTTAGTTAATCTTCTTTAAAAAAAATCATATGCATGGTCCCAATAACCCAGTCATTTTCGAAGTCGGGGTCGCGGAGCCATCCATCGTGGCATTCCCGATTGCAGGAATTAACAAGCAACGGCCGCAACAGCCGGCTTTTAAAAATGACGGCTGCGAGCGGCTTTAAAAATGATGGCCGCGACTGGCTTTAAAATAGCGATTGCGCTGCGCATGCATGCTAGCTCATCAGTGCGCAGGCCCGGAGCCCAGCGAGAAGCACTGCCTCCTCTTGACATCAGCACCATGACTCAGGAGAAGATTTTGTTTTTAATTCAATCAGTCTTCCTGCCTGAAGTTAGACAAGAGAGGTCACGTACCTTGAACACTGACGTTGCGTGCTCTGGGCCCAATTGTGATGCCTCCATTTTGTCAGCAGCAAACAAACTTTAACTGGATCATTTTGTAATAAGAAAGAGAGGGCCATAGACTCAAAACAGGCCAGGATCTCAGAACCAAACCTACTGGACCGAGTGGCTCAGAAGAATCCACAGCAGGACAAAGTAGTGGTGGTGTGAGCTGTTCAGGAGAGCCCAAAACAGGGCAAAGCAGTGCTGGTGTGAGCTCCAGGACCTCTGATGAGTAACTCATACAGAAATGCAACATTGAATGACAAAATAAGTGAGATTGTGAGGACCAAGAAGGCTCACCTGTCGCATTACAGGTATGTGCAAATGGTGGGTCACGAAGTTTGGGTGGCATGGGTTGCAAACGTCGACCGGCGTTGGTCGTGACGGTAGGCTGGCGTCGGTCCCGAAGGTTGGTCGGTTGGTAAAAAGGAATCTCCAGAAAAAAAGTTAAAAAAACACTGCAATAACCCCTTAAACATTAATTCCTTCCATTGCTGTGACATGCACTGGAGCAACTCACTAACATTTCAACAGCATCTTTCAAACCTGCAACCTTAGAGGAGCAAGGAAAGCAGACACAAGGAAAGCAAACACCACCACCTGCGGGTTCCTCACCAAGTCAGGTTGCTTCTCCTGCATCGTTCCTGGGTCAGAATTTTAGAAATCTTGTCAACAGCTAGATTACCTACAGCATATGGAATCCAAGTGATTCAAGAAGCTGGCTCACCATCACCTTCTCGAGGGCAATTAGAGATGGGCATTAAATACTGGCTTTGCAACTTGTTCTGCAGCAACAGTCAATAAATTCTGAACTCTTGTGCATCACACACTTCCTTTGCCTCATTATTGGTGTACTTGCCTTCAGCAGTCTAGGCTAAAATCTCTAGAATTTCTCCCTTAAATCTTTACCTGCCACCAGCTCTCCTTTAAAATACTCCTTATAATGTACCTTTCTGATCAAGCTTTTAATCACTTGTCCTAATTATCTCCTCCTTTGGACTGGTGTCAAATTTTGTCTTATTGCAATCCTGTGAAGTGTCATAGGACACTATATAAATGGAAGTTGTTATTAAATTGAACCAAATTAACAGAGTACAACCCTTGAGGATGCCTTGTTGAAACTGTCCTGGTACTTTGTAAGTACTCTTGTTCCATGTTTTCAGAACTCTGACATGGGATGTAGTATTTTTTGTGCATCCCCAATTGCCCTTGAGTAGGTGGTAGTCAGCAGCCTATCTGTGTAGGTATACCTACACAGGAAAGGAGATTGATTTCTACCACACAAGGAGAAACATCAAGCCAAAAAAAAACTTGGGATTCTGAACCAAGAACGAGGGAGCAGGAAAAGATCATTCAGCCCTTTGAGTCTGCTTTAGCATTCAATAGGATCATGATCAGCGGATTATGACCTCAACTCCACTTCCCTGTCTATTCCCCATAATCAAAAATCTAACTCGTACCTTCAATAAATTCAATGAGGCTCCTAATTTTTAAACTGTGTCCCAAGTTCTAGACTCCCCACAATGGGAAACATGCCCTCCCACCGTATTTACCCTCTCATTCGCCTTAGAATGTTTTATACGTTTCAATGAGATTATCTCTCATTCTTCTAAACTTCAAATGTAAACAAGCCTAATCTGTCCAAATGTTTCCTTATAGGATAATCCTATCATCCCAGGAATCAGTTGAGTGAATGTTCTCAGAACCACTACTAATACAATTATATCCTTTCTCCAGTAAGACCAAAACTGTATACAGTATTCCATATGCAGCAATGGATTTCTACTTGTATACTCAATTCCCTTTGCAATAAACACCAACATTCCATTGCCTTCCCAATCACTTGCTGTACCTGCATATCAACATTTAGTGTTCATGTACCAGGACACCCAAATCCCTATGTAGCATAGAGTTCTGCAGTTTCTCCCCATTTAAATAATATACTGCTTTTCTATTCTTCTGGTTAAAAAAAGTGACCAAGTTCCCATTTTCCCACATCATACTCTAGCTGCCAAATGTTTGCCCATTCACAATCTATCTAAAATCCCACTGTAGACTCCTTGGGCGTCATTCTCCGCCGGCGGGAGTCTCCGTTTTGCCGGCGCCCGGGGGTTTCCCGACGGCGTGGGGCTGCCCCACAATGGGAAACCCCATTGACCGGCCGGTGATACAGAGACTCCCGCCGGCCGGTCGGGACAGAAATGTGGCGGGGCGGGTAGGAGAATTTCGCCCCTTATGTCCTCTTTACAACTTTCTTCTCTTTCGTGTCATCAGCAAATATCACTCCTATACATTTGGTCCCTTCATTCAAATCATTCACTAGCAACAGCTTTTCAATGCCCAAAATGACCCATTTATCTCTACTCTCTGCTTCCAGTTAGCTAACCAATCCTCTAACCATGCTAACACATTACCCCCCACCATGAGCTCTTATTTTGTTCAGTAACCTTTGATATGACATCCTGGCAAGAGATGAAATTGCTGGGCCTCTGACAGAAATGTCTGTGTCCTCATTGGCTACAGGTGAGATCCCAGAGGATTGGAGGATAGCCAATGTTGTACCGTTATTTAAGAAGGGTTGCAAGGATAATCCGGGTAATTATGGGCCAGTGAGCTTGACGTCAGTGATAGTGAAATTGTTGGAAAAGATTCTCAGAGATCAGATCTATGCACATTTGGAAGTGAATGGTCTTATTAACGACAGCATGGTTTTGTACAAGGAGGTCATGTCTCACTAATTTGATTGAATTTTTTGAGGTGGTGACAAAAATGATTGACGAGGGAAGGGCTGTGGATGTTGTCTACGTGGACTTTAGTAAAGCATTTGATAAGGTCCCTCATGGCAGGCTGGTGCAAAAGATTAGATCACATGGGGTCAGGGATGAACTAGCTGGATGGATCCAGAACTGGCTTGGCCATAGAAGACAGAGGGTAGCAGTGGAAGGGTGTTCTTCCAAATGGAGGTCTGTAACGAGTGGTGTTCCGCAGGGATCAGTACTGGGGCCTCTGCTGTTATAAATGACTTGGAAGAAAACGTAGCGGGTCTGAATAGCAAGTTTGCAGATATCAAGATTGCAGGAGTTGCGGATAGTGATGAAGATTGTCAGAAAATGCAACAGGATACAGATAGGCTGCAAAATTGGGCAGAGAAATGGCAGATGGAGTTTAACCCGGACAAATGCGAGGTGATATTTTGGTAGATCCAATTCATAGAATTTACAGTGCAGGAGGCCATTCGGCCCATCAAGTCTGCACCGGCCCTTGGAAAGAGCACCCCACTCAAGCACATACCTCCACCACCCGATTCCCTTAACCCAGTAACCCCAATTAACCTTTTTGGACACTAAGGGCAATTTAGCATAGCCAATCCATCTAACCTGCACATCTTTGGACTATGGGAGGAAACCGGAGCACTCGGAGGAAACCCACGCACACAAGGGGAGAACGTGCAGACTCCACACAGAGTGACCAAAGCCAGGATTCGAACCTGGGACCCCGGAGATGTGAAGCAACTGTGCTAACCACTATGCTACCATGCTGCCACAAATTCAGGTGGGAGCTATAAAATAAATGACAGAACCATCAGGAACATAGAGGCACAGAGAGATCTGGGAATGCAGGTGCACAGATCCTTAAAAGTGGTAGCACAGGTGGAAATAGTGGTGAAGAAAGCATATGGCATGTTTGCCTTCATAGGACGGGGTTTCAAGTATAAAAGCTCAAAAATTGTGATACAATGATATAGAATGTTGGTTTGGCCACATTTGGAATACTGTGTCCAATTCTGGTCACCGCACTACCAGAAGGACCTGGAGGCTTTGGAGAGAGTACAGAAAAGGTTTACCAGGATGTTGCCTGGAATGGAGGATATTAGCTAGGAGGAGAGATTGAATAAAGTGGCATTGTTCTCCCTAGAGAGACGGAGGTTGAGGGGCGACCTGATAGAAGTTTATAAAATTATTAGGGGTATAGATAGGGTGAACAGTTGAAGGCTTTTTCCTTGGCCGGAAATGACAATTACAAGGGGGCACAAGTTCAAGGTGAGGTGGGAAAGGTTCAGTGGAGATGTGCGGGGGAATTTTTTTTTTTTTTTTTTTTTTATACACAGAGGGTGGTGGTGGTGGCCTGGAATGCACTGCCAAAAGAGGTGGCTAAGGCAGATACGTTAGTGACCTTTAAGACCTATCTGGATAGGCATATGAACAGACGGGGTATAGAAGGATGCAGGCGGTTGGTCTAGATAGGACACGTGATCGGCGCAGGCTTGGAGGGCCGAAGGACCTGTTCCTGTGCTGTATTGTTCAATGTTTGTTCTTTGTCTAATGCCTTTAGGAAATCCACATCGATAGGTTCCCTTTACCCATCTTGCTTGTAATTTCCTCAAAGAATTCTAATGCCTTTGCCAAACATGATTTCTCTTTCACAAAACCATGCTGACTGCCTGATTGCATTATGATTTTCTAAATGTCCTGCTAATACCTCCTTAATAATGGATTCTAGCATTTTCCATCTGACAGATGCTAAACTGACTGGTGTATAGGTTTCTGCTTTCTGTCTCCCTCCTTTCTTGAAGAGATGGTGCATTATTGATTTTCCAATCCGCTGGGACGTTTCCAGAATCTAGGCAATTTTGGAAGATCACAACCAATGCATCCACCATCTCTAGAGCCATTTCTTATAAGACACTAGGATGAAAGCTATTAGGGTCCAGCGGCTTGACAATTTTCAGTTCTAATAATTTTCCCAGTACCTTTTCAAGTGATTGTTTTAAATTCCAACCTTTCATTTACCTCTTGATTTTCAAGTATTCTTGGGATGTTTTTTGTGCCTTTTAATGAAGATAAAATACTTGCTCAATACTTCCCACCATTTCCATGCTTCCTTTATTAATTTCCCATTCTCACCCGCTAAGGGACAAATACTCACTTGAGTTACTCATTTCCTTTTTAAATACTTATAACAGATAGTAAGAATTTTCACATTTTGGGTAGCTTTCTCTTTTTGTTTTATAAATTTAGAGTACCCAATTTATTTTTTCCAATTAAGGGGCAACTTAGCGTGACCAATCCACCTACCCTGCACATCTTTGGGTTGTGGGGGCGAAATCCACGCAAACACAGGGAGAATGTGCAAACACCAGAGCGGGATCGAAACTGGGACCTTAGCGCTGTGAGGCAGAGTGCTAACCACTGCACCACCGGGCTGCCCTTTGGGTAGCTTTCTTTTGTACTCTTCACTTTCCTTCATTAATGTTTTAGTCATTCTTACTGATTTCTAAAATCTGTTCAGCTAGATTAGCAGTAGATCTTCTGACCGATGAAGATCTTTACAGTATTGTACATTTTTTCTTCATTTCATACTATCCTTAACTTTAGTTAACTAGGGATGAATCCTTCTCATAGTATTTCTTTCTCAATGGAATGAATCTTTGCTGAGAGTTATGTAATATATCCTTAAATGTCTGCCACTGTTTCTTGACTGGACTACCTTTTAAACTTTCCCGGGCAGCAAGGTGGCGCAGTGGCTAGCACTGCTGCCTCACGGCACCGAGGATCCAGGTTCGATCCCAGCCCCGGCTCACTGTCCATGTGGAGTTTGCACATTCTCCCAGTGTCTGTGTGGGTCTCATCCCCACAACCCAAAGATGTGCAGGATAGGTGGATTGGCCAGGTTAAATTGCCCCTTAATTGGGAATAAAAGAATTGGGTACTCTATTTTTATATTTTTTCCCCAGCCAGCATTTGACTGGGTATGGCATCAAGGAGCCCGAGCAAAACTAGAGACAATGGTAAACAGGGGGAAAAACCCTCCGCTGGTTGGAGTCATGCCTGGCACAAAGGAAGCTGGTTCTCCTGACTGGAGGTTAATTATCTCAGTTCCAGTATATCACTGCAAGTGACCCTCAGTGTAGTGTCCAAGGTTCAACCATCTTCAGCTGCTTCATCAACAACCTTCCTTCCATCATAAGGTCAGAAGTGGGGGTGTTCACCGATGACTGCACAATGTTCAGCACCATTCGCAACTCATCAGAGTCCAGCACTCCCAGTGAAGCACTCCATGCCTAACTTCAGCAAGACCTGGACAATATCCAGGCTTGGACTGACAAGCGGCAAGTAACATTCGCGTGTCACAATGCCAGGCAATGACCACCTCCAACAAGAGACTCTATCCATTGTCACTTAATATTTGATTGCATTACCATCTCTGAATCCCCCACTATTAACATCCTGGGGATTACCATTGACCAGAAACTGAATTGGCCTAGTCACATAAATACTGTGGCTACAAGAGCAAGTCAGAGGCTTGGAATTCTACAGTGAGTAACACCTACTGATTCCCCAAAGCATATCCACCATCTACAAGGCACAAGTCAGGAGTGTGATGGAATACTCTCCATTTGCCTGGATGAGTGCAGCTTAACATCACCGAGGACAACGCATCTCGCGTGATTGTCACTCCTTCAACAAACATTCACTCCTTCCACAACCACCGATGAACAGTGGCAGCAATGTGTACCATCTGCAAGATGCACTGCAGGAACTCATCAAGGCTCCTTAGGCAGCACCTTCCAAACCCCGACCACTACCATCGAGAAGTGTGGCAGTCACTCACCATCCTGACTTGGAAATATGTCACCGTGCCTTCACTGTCGCTGGGTTAAAATCCTGGAACTTCCTCCCGGACAGCACTCTGGGTGTGCCTAAACCTCATGGACGGCAGCTCACTACCATTTTTGTAATGGCAACGAGGGATGGGCAATAAATGCTGGCCTAGCCAGCAACACCCACATCCTGTAAATGAAATTTTAAGAAGTTCACTTTGGCCAACTCTGTCCTCATACTCTTAAATAAAGGCCACTATAAGGATAATACACCAGTCTTAGACCCACACTTCTCATCCTCAAACTGAATGTGAAATTCTAGCATGCTATGATCACTGTTGTCGAGTGGCTCCTTTGCTGTGAGATCATTAATTAATCCTGTCTCATTGCAAATTATCTAAAATAGCTAGCTCTCTGTTTTTCACTAGAATGTTCTGTTCTAAGAAATTGTTCTGAATACTCTTTATGATCTGATCTTCCAGACTACCTGTGCCAATCTGATTTGTCCAATCTATATGAAGATTAAAATCACCATGATTATTGTAGTATCCTTTATACAAACCATATTATTTCTTCTGGCATACTCTGTCCTGTGTAGCTAGTGTTAGGGGGCCTGGAAACTAGCTCCTTCCTACTGCCTGGCACAAAGGAAGTTCCTTCTTACCGTCACTATTTCTTATCTCTACCAAAACTGATTTGACATCTTGATCTACTGAACCAATGCCAAATAGCCTTGATTATTTAGGTTCCAACCTTGGTCACCTTGCAACTCTGAAATAGTTATCACTTTGTAGATATTTATTTCTATTGTATTATCATTTTTGTTTTACAAATGATGCTCCCATTCAGATGCAGATCCTTTAACTACTTTTTACCATTCTTGCAACTCTGGCATTATCTTCTGACGCACTCTTGTGTCTATGCACTGTTCCTTCCTGCCACTCTGGTCATTATTACCCATGTCGGTAGCCTGCTTTATCACCTTGCCTTTTTTCTTATTTTTAACAAATCTCTCCTCATCCACTTCCTCGCCCACCACTATATAGTCCAAAGCCTTATCTGTTAGACGTTTAGATGCAGTTGTATAAAGAGTCAAAGGTACTGCTCCTTTTCCACAAACACCTTTAATTTACTTCAACAGACTCTGCACAAAACTCTAACATCACATCACCTGACACAAAGGCCACCTGAAGTACATATCAGTGTCAATTATTGGATACTTAACGTAAATGAGACAACTAATTGGAATGTCTCTTAACCCATTACTTAACAGTCTCCCCTTCCTTAGAGAAATAAAATTAGGTGAAAACAAAATTACAAGAAACTCAAAAACATACATGCAATTTCCCCCCTTCTTTTTTTTTTCATTTTTGGAAGTAAAAAAACAGTCACAGAAACAGGCGTCCTTCATTAACAATATCCAAATGTTTCTGTGAGCTAGCCCCTCTTTTTGTAAAACAGTCTGACAACTGATAGCTACTGTCAACCCATTTAATTTTTGCTATTTCCCCTCTGTCCAACATCTGCTTCAAACTTGCGATGTCTATCCTCTTTTCATTGACACTTTTTGTACAGTGCATATTTTCCCCACAGTGATTTATTGTCAATGTGACAGTCAATAGGTATATTACGCAAATCCCCTAATCCCAAAATTGTTGTCAATATCTGAGATATATAAAAGGCTATGTCCACCGCCTCTACAAGGCTTAACGTCTCAGCAGCCAAAATGCTTTTGACCACTCTCATTTTTGTCATTTCTCCACACAAAGAGGGCAACATTTACCATTGTGCCCCAAAAGGAAAATTATAAAACCTCCTGCGCTTGAAACTCCATCACATAAATTTGCATACGACGTATCACTATAAACTATGAGTTTCAAGTGCCGAAGATCACCTAAAACCGGGAACCTCAAAACACACTCCTGCATTTTTAGTTTGACCAGCGCTTTATTTGCTCTTATTAGGTCTTCCACTTTGGGATCATTCATTTTTGTACTCAACTCTAAGACATCAAAACTCACATCCGGTCTAGTCTGTCTACCTAACCAATTCAGTTGCCCAATTAAAACTTCGCAGTTGCTCTTTTTCCATCTTTGAAACTATTGTGTCTTTTTGTGAAACCCGGCCACGGCTAATTGCTATTGGGCTGATGCTTTCCAAATAAGATTGCTGACGTAAAGTTGCCCCTAACTTAGTCTGTACGATTTCCAGTTAATATATTTAAATGCACGCCATCCTTCCATCCCAGAGTTCCTTCCTCAACCCAGAGATTACAATAGCTTCAAAATCACTAGTCCCACCCCACAAAAAAATCGACATGCATCATAAAGATGCTAGAAGGATTTCCTTTATAGTGCCAGCAAAACAGTGCCAGCAAAACATTGCTGCCCCTTTAAACTGGCAGCAGCCTAACTTTAACAAAACTGTCCTTACCAAAACGTACCAGTCTCTAGACGCATCATTTAATCCATATACATATTTGTTCTATTTCCAGAGTACCCCTTCTATGTTGGCTGCCTCTTTAGGAGGATGGAGAAAAATGTGACTCTGAAGCGGATGCCCCTGCAAAAAGGCAGCTTTTATATCTATAGATTTGCATTCTCATGCCTTTGTGGCTAAAAGAGCCAAGAAGATCTTTAAAATAACCTTCCCTGCCGTAGGTGAATCTAACCTTAAATCCTGATCGTCTAAGTTTTCTTCAAATCCCCTCGCCAAAGCCTGGCCTTTGCCTTATAAGTTCCATCCGGAAGAACCTTTTCCATGCAAATTAATCTGTGGGCTAGAGCTCTTTGTCCCCTATCCGGTACTTCCCTGTATACCACAAATTCACTCCAACTATGCAGATGTTTCGCATCTTTGATAACTTTTTCATCTAACTTATTGGAAGCCACCAAAATCTCACATGTGGGTTTCTACTCCTATTAGTATTCGTAGTCTTACTCATGTTCCGAGACCTTGATAAACTACATCCCCTATCCCGCCTGGTATCTTGTTCTGTACTGCTACTGCTTGATTTTTCCCTTCTGCTATGGGATGCCCTTTCAATAGTTCTCAACCTTTTCCTGCGGACCTGTTCACTATCCGATGTACTATCTGAACTGGCACTGCGTTTCTGTGCTCCCCATTTTTGAACTTCGTTTTCCTAATCCATTGTCTTGACTCCTTCCCCTGAATGCTGTACGTTCAATCAATGTTTATACTTTCCAGTGGCCTTCCCTGCTCTACTAACAGTTGCTTCCTGCCATTGACTAGACCCTTCAGGCAAGTATGTCACTTTTGTACCAACTTTTGGCAGTTGTCCTTTCGGAAAAATGGCCTGTTCTAAATCATCAGATGTGTTGTGTTCCTCTACAGAAACCCTGTCTATATCAGTTAACTGGTCCTCGCAGATCTGTAACACGTGTGTACCAGATGACCCTGGTTCCTCGTCATGTCTGTCTGCTCTGTCTAAATTTGAAAATTTGTAATCTGTACCCATTATCCTTGATGAATGTACCCTAACAGTTTGATTGCCATGTTGCAAAAGAATTGTTTTTGCCATCTATGCCTATGATCTTCCCTGGGCATTTCCATTCATTAAAATTGTCTCTCTAATAGTATACTATGTGTCCTTGCTGAAAAACGGTATTTGATGGCCGTACATATGCCTCAAAGCTCTGTGAATTCTTTCAAAGACATCTGCTTCCAAAAAAGCTTTTCTACTGTTATGTAATGCATTTAAATGCTCAGCAAAGGCAGAGCTAATTGTAGTCCCTTCCCAAGCTGGAGGCTGGTCATCCAAAATGGACGGAATTTTAGGATTTCTACCAAACACTAATTGATAGGGACTATAGCCCCCAACCATCTGCAATGAATTCTTTGCATGTATGGCCCATGCTAAAGCTGAATTTAGCTTGCAGTTTGGACTATCTGCCAAAATTTTCCAGAACATGTCATCTATTACCGCATGGTTTCTATTACCGCATGGTTTATTTCACACACACCAATGGGATTTCTGCAGCCATATTCAGAACTGTGATATTCACGTTTTCACACATATCCCTAAACTCATCATTAGCAAATTCTCCCCCATTGTCCGTAAGGAATTTTGCCGGTGAGCCCATTCCTGTCACTATCCATTTTTCCACGATTTGATCCAGAATTACTCTCTTTTCTTTACTTCGTACAATCGTTGATTGACTAAATCTGGTTGCTAAATCTACAAAATGCAAATTAAATATATTATTGGCTTTATTCCAGATCTTAAGGTCCATGGCCACAATGTCGTTAAAATCCCTGGCCAAAGGTAGCGTTACTATCGGTCGTGCTGGTGTCCTTCTGTACTTCCTACAAACTTCACAGCCATCACTAACCTGTTCTATTAGCTTAGTATAGTTTTCATCCCTATCCCTGCATCCTTTAATAAATCTTTCAGCCTCCGAGGAGACGGATGCGCAAATTGCCTATGCGGTTTTAATACAACAAGCTTTATATCAGCTAAAGTTCCATTTTCAATTTCCATTAACACATCCTTAACAACTGTACTTGAAATATTATTTGTCAGTAATGGAATACAATAGTGTCCCGACTGTGTAAATTGTAAGTCCACCGTCTTTCCAAAACTGTTGCCTTATCCTGTTCCATATCCAGTTTCATGTGTGCTTTCTTCATCGACGGTCTGCTCAGAAGCAAAGGTACCTTACTTTATACAACATCTGTGCTAATGAAATGATTTACTCCGGCAATATTGCAAGGGATCACTACTCTTTTCAGCAACTTCAGAGTATTGTCATCCCAAACCTGAAACTTGTGGAACTTTCAAATTCTTTAACCTTGTTACGATTTTCAGCATTCAAAGAGTCCAGGTAACATTTTAACCAGTCAATTCCACGCACAGCATATGTGCAGCCACTGTCCAATACAGCAGTGTTCTTCAAACTTATTTTCCGGGGACCCATTTTTACCAACCGGCCAACATTCGGGACCCAACCCAGCCGACCTTTGCGACCCACGCCGGCCGACCTGCGCGACCCACCATTTTCTCTTACCTTGTTTGCTGCTGACAAAAATGGAGGAAATGGTTTTGGGTTCCTTTGGCCCTCGTACACGCTCCTCCAATGGAACGTATTGGATGAAGGTGAAGCCTTCCGGTGTCGGAAAGTATGGAGTCTCCATCTGTCCAAAGGTCTGCATTTTGTTTCCTGTAAAATTTTATCAAATACGAACCCCCCCCCCCCCCCCCCCCCCCCCCCCCCCCCGAGCTTGTTTAAAAAAAAAATGAATAAAATAAATGAAAAAAATAATTAAATAAATAAAAAAGGAATAAACCCCCCCCGGAACTTGTAAAACAAAAAGCTGCGACCGTTTTAAAAAAAAGTGGCCGTACTGCGCATGCGTGCCCAATCATCGGTGCGCATGCGCTTAGTTTTGCGCAGTGCGGCTTCATTTTTTTTTTTAACATGTTCGCAGCCATTTTGAAAGCCGCTTGCAGCCGGCGTTATTAAGAGCCAGCAGTTGCGGCTGTTTCGTGCACATTTGCGCGATCGGGAGCGCCGCGACAGACGGCTACGTGACCCTCCCGACACCCGCCCACAACCCACCTGCGGGTCGCACCCCCGAGTTTGACAATGCCTGCAATACAGCACAATTGAAGGAATCTGCAACCAACATTCTCATTACCGGAGTAAAACTGCTCATTAATAGGACAAGGCCTTCTTTCTGGTCACTATCATTTTCCTCTTCTGACTCTTCAGTGTCATGTGTCGCTTCAAACATTCTATTATAATGTGTTGGACAGTTGAAAGCATAATGGTATTGAGCGTCACATCGAAAACATCGATTTATCATGCCCCGTGCATTTCTGGGGTTCATCTTCCTATTGTAGGTTCTAACTGGGTTTCTGTCTTCATAATTTCCGGGTCCCGATCTCCTTCTATAGTCTTGGAACCTGTTTGTAGCCGTACGATTTCGCCATCCTGTTAGTAGTGTATCTTCCATATTCTGCTTTATTGCAGGCTGACCTATTTGGGTCATCAGAGCCATCGGAATCGAATGTTTCCCCAGAAACTTTTTTAAAGCTTCGGTCATTTGATCGAATAAGGTATCCTTATCTGCAAACTGAACTCCTGTCAAAACCAGGAGCCTATCCATGTTGCTCACTCTAGCACAGTCAAGTAATTTAAAGGCCAGCACAAACTGTGGAAATTCCAGGTTGTATTTCTGCAGCCTTTTATATAATCTGCCAAATCCCATTATATAGTCTTCAATGGAGAAATCCTCTTATTTTCCGGAACCTAACAAAATCCAACCATGCTTCATATGCACTTAACAAGTCATCCTTCTTATAAATCTTATCCATATAATGTCGAGTCTGCAGACCTTCTTCTGAGTCGAACTCTTCCAATTCCAGTTCAGAAAACACTTTGCTCCGGATTTTACTGTCATAAGGTAGAGAAAGAGCCAATGCCATACCTTGTTTTCTCTTTCCCAAGGCAGTTTACCTTAGTCCACATAACTACTGCACTTCTCCATTGGTCGTACAATCCCCTTTCAGAAAATAAGAGGGGGGGGGTAGTCATATCCAGCCATCTTTATCCTAGGTTCAGCCATATATCTTTGGTTTTTTTTCTTCTCACTCACTCCTTGGTTTGGTCTGGACAAGTTGCATCTTTCAACCCTTCGCATTTGCACAGCAACCATCCTCTGCTACTATTTATTAGACGTTTAGCTGATGTTGTATAAAGAATCAAAGGTACTGCTCCTTTTCTACAAACACCTTTAATTTACTTCAACAGACTCTGCACAAAACTCTAACATCACATCCCCTGACACAAAGGCCACCTGAAGCCCCTTTACATATCAGTGTCAGTTATTGGATACTTAGCATAAATGAGACAACTAATTGGAACGTCTCTTAACCCATTACTTAACACCGCCCTAATTATACGCCACACCAGAACACGAGTCCCAGCATGGTTCAGGTGAAGATTGTCCAATGAATTCAACACATTTTGCCGACACTAATCTTTGAGTCATGCATTCAACTCTTATTTACTCTATGCCAATTGTCTCGTGGCTCAGGTAGTAATCCAGATTATTAACTTTGTGGTTTGCCTTTTCATTTAGCCCATAGCTGCTCATAATCCCTAATGAGAACCCCCTTCCGAATTCCATCCATGTTTTTGGTACCAAAACGACGATGCCAACTGTATCCTTCCACTCCCACTATATTCCTCCCCCGAACACTGGTACCAAGAACACAACACAGCCTTCTGGATCCACACTTTAGTCTACAGAGAACTATGCCTATCCCCTTCTCTGTACTGCCCCTAATAATATTACATTTCTTAGACCCGCCACCTGACTGGTTCCCTGCACCATAGTGCCAGTTAGTTCACTCATCTATCCTGCAGCCCCTGGTCTCCTCCATACTAGTTGCAAGAACCTTAAACCTGTTGAACAATTGCAAAGGCTGAGGCTCCTCCATTTCTTCCTTGTCCGATAGCTGCCTCACTTGTAGTCACACCTTCCTATCGCTGAGAACTCATCAAATCAGAAAACCCTAGCCTAAGGCATGTGACTGCCTTCTGGAACTTTGTGTCCAGGTAACTTTGCCCCTCCCTGATGTATCGTAGTGGCTGAAGCTCAGCCTCAAGCTCATGACGCACGAGCTAGAATTCCTCAAGCAACAGACAATTACTGCAGCTGTGATTTCATTCACCAATACCCACATCCTACAGCTGTAACACATCACCTACCTTGCCTTTCTCATTGTGTTTTAATTAGCTCATTAATTACTTTCTTAATTAAAGTCTTTAGTCCTACTCGTGGTTATATTTTTATTATATCTTTTTAAAAAATAATTTAGAGTACCCAATTCATTTTTTCCAATTAAGGGGCAATTTAGCATGGCCAATCCACCTACCCTGCACATTTTTGGGTTGTGGGGGTGAGACCCATGCAGACACAGGGAGAATGTGCAAACCCCACACGGACAGTGACCCAGGGCCGGGTTCGAACCCAGGTCCTCGGCACTGTGAGGCAGCAGTGCTAACCACTATGCAACTGTACTGCCCCTATTTTTATTATTTCAATATATTATACTTATACCGATTAAAATTCCTTGGTTTAGATTGGAGAAAAAGCTCACCAACCAATCACTTAACTTCTTTGCTGTTCTATCACGCTCCGATTTTCTTTGGAGTTCTCTGAACCCACAGATTCACTTCTCAATCTCTCCAAACTCTCGCTGTCTTTATGTTATCCTCTATTTTTGATGGCAACTTGTAACTTCTACAGCTACTGGAAGCTGAAAATAGGTTGAAAAATTAGCACATATTGCCTCTCTGCACTGAATTCTTAAGTGAATCAAATTCCTAATTATACACTCAATTGATGTCTCATTCAGGCATCGTCGGCTCTCCATGTATCCCCTTAATTCTTGTATGGAATCTTTGTAGATGCGATGTATTATAGAAAAAGATAAATTCAGAACATTGAAAACTAAACATTAACCTCAGAACAAAGAGACATATGTACACACTGATAAAAGGCTGGTTTGATTGCCATTGATTATCCTTTTATGATACCTCCTTCACAACATTGAATGCTTCCACTAGTTTCTGACATCAAGTTGAGCAATAGCTTGGTCCTGGTGATGACACAAAAGACTGAGTGAGTGCTGTTTATTCGGTTTACAAGGACTGATTAAACTCCACATTGGCATTATCTAGTGTTGACAAAAGTCATTGGCACTATTCAGTAAGTAAATCGTCAATGTCCAACAGACCTCAAACATATCCTCTAATTCTAGCCAGTTGTAAATCTTTTAGAACACATGCCGAGGATACCTTTTGCCTAACTACTTTCAGGCCTGGTAATTTGCTTACTTCAACAGAACTAGATGCTGAATCACAATATAGATTTCTATTTTGGCAACAAGATTTGAACGTTTTAGCTGAAATATTTAAAACAAAGATGAACAAAGAAAATCTAAGCCTTGGAGGTCTGCAGTCTGAATAAAGTTTGAGATCAACTGTTCCTATCTTTATGGATTTCACGCTAGCAATTGTTTATGTACTCCAGTAAAGCAAGTGTGATGCAGATTTGTTAATAGTTGCCCGTGATCGTTAAAGGTCTGTTTCTGTGATATGATCCATATATGCTCTTTTTTTAAAAAAACAGTCAGCACTATTAGTTTTCCGATTCTGTCTTCTCGGCTTGGGTCACTGTCTGTGCGAAGTCTGCACATTCTCCCAGTGTCGATGTGGGTTTCCCTGTTTCTGTGATATGATCTATAAATGCTCTTTTTAAAAAAACAGTCAGCACTATTAGTTTTCCGATTCTGTCTTCCCGGCTTGGGTCACTGTCTGTGCGGAGTCTGCACGTTCTCCCAGTGTCTATGTGGGTTTCCTCCGGGTGCTACAGTTTCCTCAAGATGTGCTGTTAGGTAATTTGGACATTCTGAGTTCCAGCTCAGTATACCCGAACAGGCGCTGGAATGTGGCAACTAGGGGATTTTCACAGTAACTTCATTGCAGTGTTAATGTCAGCCTACTTGTGACAATAATAAAGATTATACTATATTAACCAAGAGAAAGAAAATTAGTGCTCATAAATTGTACAGGGCAGTCCTGAAAGTTATTTTTTTAAATAAAAAATCATAATGTAGATTGGTTATATATCAGTTAAGATTACTCTTTCACCCACTGCATTACTAGAATCTATAATTTCCAACTTACCCAACACTGGTGCCTCTCAGTGGCAGGGACTAGGGTTCAATTCCAGCCTTGGGTGACTGTCGGTATGGAGTATGCACTTTCTCCCTGTGTCTGCGTGGGTTTCCTCCGGGTGTTCCAGTTTCCTCCCACAGTGCAAAGATGTGCCGCTTAGTGTCCAAAAGATGTTTGGGTTGGGTGGGGTTGTGGTGATGGGGCGGTGGGCCTATGTAGGGTGCTTTTTCAGAGGTTCGGTGCAGATTTAATGGTCCAAATAGACTCCTTCTGCACTGTAGGGATCCAATGAATTACTGCTGCACAAATTAGAAGCTGGTGAGATGAGATATTGTAGTATCTGAAGCACGAATAATGATGAAATTAACTAATTTAATTTTGATAACCCACCTGTAAGAATAATAATCTTTATTAATGTCACAAATAGGCTTACATTAACACTGTAATAAAGTTACTGTGAAAATTCCCTAGTCACCATACTATGGCGCCTGTTCGGTAAACTGAAGGAGAATTCAGAATGTCCAAATTACCTAATAGCACCTAACAAGTCTTTTGGGACTTGTGAGTGGAAACTGGAGCACCCGGAGGAAACCCACGCAGACACGGGGAGAACGTGCAGAATTCACACAGAGAGCCAAGCCAGGAATCAAGCCTGGGTCCCTGGTGCTGTGCTAACCACTGTGCTACCGTGCCGCGGTTATATTCATGTGATACCCAGTAACATTTCTGTTATTTTCCTGACACACTTCCCACCCCCTCAAAAAATGGCTCCTGCTGCAATCTTGAAATATTATCAATTCAAAAATAGGAACTTGTCTTTAAGGAATTCCTGGAAACAGCCCAGGGGCTGGTTTAGCACACTGGGCTAAATAGCTGGCTTTTAAAACAGACCAAGGCAGGCCAGCAGCACGGTTCCATTCCCGTACCAGCCTCCCTGAACAGGCGCTGGAATGTGGCGACTAGGGGCTTTTCACAGTAACTTCATTGAAGCCTACTTGTGACAATAAGCGATTTTCAATTTTCAATTTCAAGATATGAAAATGGAAGATACAATGGGTGGAATTTAATGGAAAAATTTCTGAGCTTATTTGTGCCTGGTTTTGCAGGGAATTTCCCGTTGGTTCTGCCATCGAGTCCCCCACCGCTATCAAAAGATACTTACGGTCACTTTTTTGGTTCCTGGGAAGTTTCTCATCAATTAGCCCACACTTAGAATTTTTTTCAGCACTGGGAGCTGAACTCAGATTAGGCTGCCATTTTGAAACGGTGCCCCTATCTCTAAGTGAGCTTGTGGGCCCCCCATCCTGACCCATGGGCGATGTCACCCCCCACACACAGGGGCACTCCCCGCCCCCACCAAGTGAGAACGCCCTGCTACAAGATCCCTGGATGCCCCTGCTCTTCAGACCCCCCCCCCCCCCCCCCCCCCCCCCCCCCTCCCACATACACACAAGACATAGAAGCAGAATTAGGCCACTCGGCCATTGAGCCTGCTCCGCCATTCAACCACGGCTGATATTTTTCTCATCCCCATTCTCCTGCCTTCTCCCCATAACCCCTGGTCCCACTATTAATCAAGATCCTATCCATTTTTGTCTTAAAGACACTCAAGTGATTTGGCCTCCACGGCCTTGTGCAGCAAAGAGTTCCACAGATTCACCACCCTCTGGCTGAAGAAATTCCTACTCATCTCTGTTTTAAAGGATTGTCCCATCTGAGGTTGTCCCTTTATGCTTCTGATTTTCTAAGCATGTCCCCATTTAGAAAACAGATGCCTCCATTTCTCCTTCTAAAATGCATAACCTCACACTTTTCCACAATTGTATTCCATCTGTCACTTCTTTGTCCACACTCCTGGCCTGTCCAAGTCATTCAGCAGCCCCCCCAACTTCCTTAATGCTACCTGTGCCTCTGCAAGGCCCCCCCGCCCCATCATCCCCCTAATTTGCCAGAGGGCCCTACCTACATGTCCTGCACCCCTCACACCCTTCAAACCCCCCTCCACCCACCTTTCAAGGACTTGCCCCCCTCCAGCCCTGACTCTTGGCAGTGCCACCCTGGCATCCTTGCATTACCACTCTGGAGGTGCTCCTGCTAGCTTGGCAGTGCCACCAAGGCACCATGACAGTGACAGGGTCGCAGTGCCAAGGTGCTCAGATGCCAGGGGGTCACCCTGCATTATCCCTGACCACCCCAGGGCCTCCGATGGCCCGGACGACCACATGGGTGCCACTCCGCCTGGTCCACATTTGTGTGGACCAATACTGAATGGCACCCTGCTGCAGCCTTGCTGGGGAGGCCAGTAACTCCAAGGAGGCCAGTAGATCTCAGATGAGCTTGCCTAAGTAGGTTAAACCCTACTGCCATTTGGTCACGCCCCTTTGGATGGGCTTCCAATTCCGACGCCTTGCGGAACTTGGGTATATCCTGAAAGCCGTAAAGGCTGTTGGGAAGTCCGCGGGAGGTCTCTGCCAGCATCTACCAACCGCACCTCACTCTTGCTTGAGCACAACGCGGCCAATACCATTCATTCTTATTTTTAGAAGAATGAATGGTATTTCAATAATCTATTATTGAAATGTTGATGATCTTGGGGATTGTTATGTTTTCAGATTTCTAATATATCCTGACTTGATGGAATGCATAACATTCCAGCCTAGATATTGCAGTTGTAATGACAGTATAATTGTCAGCATTTTTCATTACTCCACTGATACTGAGAGAAACCTTCAAAGTCTGCACATGCACAGAATATCGCTGAATTTCTGAAATTACTGCTGGTGATTCTATGCTACTCCAGGGTGTGTGCTCTGTTCAGGTGTTCCAGAGTGCAATTCCCAAGCAGTGAATTGGCGAAAACCTCCTCTTTTATGCTGTTAGTGATTGGGTCATTATGACTCACTGTTCAGCTATCCAGTCAGTCCCATTCCCCCAACTCTATACCTGTGGCCCGACAAACTTATTTCCTCCAACGCCCATCCAATTTCCTTTTGAAATCACAATCGTCGCCACTGTCCTCTTGGCGGGGAGTTCCAGGTCATTATCACTTGCTGTTATGACAGGTGGCACGGTGCCACAGCAGTCGCACTGCCCCTCACGGCGCTAGGACCCGGGTTCGATCCCGGCCCCCTGTCTATGTGGAGTTTGCACATTCTCCCTGTGTCTGCGTGGATTTCATCCCCACAACCCAAAGATGTGCAGGTTAGGTGGATTGGCCATGCTAAATTGCCATTTAATTGGGGAAAAAAAAATAATTGGGCACTCTGAATTTATTTATTTTTTTAAAAATCATTTGCTGTTCAGATCGCCCTGCATCCATTGCCCCAAAATGTGGGACCTATCAGAGATGAAGAGGGGAACTTTGTGTGTAGATGCAGTGGCTGTGGGGTTTTAAATGAATATTTTGCCTTTGTGTTTACAAAGGAAATGGATGGTGTAGATTTCGTAGTTCAGGAGGAACATTGTGAGACTGGATGGGATAATCATAAAGAGAGAGGAAGTACTTGAAGGATTAAATCCTTGAAAGTTGAAAATTCGCCAGGGCCAGATGGATTGTTTCCGAGGCTACTGAAGGAGATTAGGGAGGAGATAGCACATGCTCGGAGGATGTTTTTCCAATCCTCACTAGACATAGGGGAGGTATTGGAGGCCTGGAGAAATGCAAGCATAGTTCCATTATTTAAAAAGGGATCAAAGGAAATGCTGAATAATTATAGGCCAATTAGTCTTAAATCGGTGATGGACAAATTAGTAACATCAATCCCGAGAGATAGGATTAACTGTCACACAGAAAGGCATGGACTAGTCATGGATAGGCAGCATGGATTTGTTAAAGGAATGTCTTGCCTCACAAATTTGATCTATTTCTTGGAGGAAGTGACAAGAAGGGTTGATGAAGGTAGTGCAGTGAATGTGGTATTCATGGACTTTAGCCAGGTGTTTGACAAAGTCTCACATGGCAGATTGGTCAGGAAAGTGAAAGTCCATGGGATACGAGGCAATGTGGCAAACTGGATAAAAAGTTGACTTAGTAACAGGAAACAAAGGGTAATGCTCGAAAGCTGCCCTTGCAATTGGAAAATAGTTTCAAATGGTGTTCCACATGGCTTGGTGTTGGGATCCTTCCTGTTTGCGTTATATATTAATGATTTGGACGTGAATGCAGGGAGCATGATTGGGAAATTTTCAGAGGGCACAAAGATCGGCCGAGTGGTGGACAGTGTACAGGATAGCTATAACCTTCAAAACGATATAGATGGATTGGTGGAGTGGACCATAAAGTGGCAGATGGAATTTAATACAGAGAAGTGGGAGGTCATGCATTTGGGGTGGGGAGAAAGGGTCGAACAGTTGTAGAGAGTACACAATAAATGGGGAAAATACTAAGCGAGGTAGATGAAGTAAGAGATCTTGGTGTACATATACACAGGTCCCTAAAGGCAGCAGTTCAAGTAGACAAGGTTGTTAAGAAAGCATATGGAATGCTCTCCTTCATTGGCAGAGGTATAGAATATAAAAGTAAGGGTATAATGTTAGAATTGTATGAATCACTGGTGAGGCCATAACAAAAATGGTGTGTGCAGTTCTGGTCACCGCATTACAGGAAGGATGGATGTTATTGCTCTGGAGAGAGTGCAGAGAAGGTTTACAAAAATGTTGCCAGGGCTATAAAAGTGTGGCTACGAGGAAAGATTGGATAGCTTGGGCTAATTTTCCTTGTAACAAAGAAGGCTGAGAGGTAACTTAATTGGGGTGTACAAAATTATGAGGGGAAGAGTTAGGGTGGACAGGATAAAACTGTTTCCCTTCGGAGAAAATTCTAGAACCAGGGGACATAGATTCAAGACAAGTGGCAGAAGGTGTAGAGGGGACATGAGTAAAAGCTTTTTATCTGCACCTTCAGTGCTCTAAGCCACTGGGCTATGGGCCAGGTGCAGGAAGGTGGGATTAAAAAGGCACCTGGCTGTCCTAGAGCTGACAGGGACAAGATGGGCCGAATGGCTTCCTTCTGTGATGTAACTTTTCTATGATACTAAAACCTCACATTTGTATACCCTGGATCTTGAACCATCTGCAAATGGGAATAGCCGCCCTTATCCTAATCTGTCATAATCTTGTACCTCAATGAAATTATCCCTTAATCACCTTAGCCTCATGGAAAACAATCCCAGCTTCTCTATCCTAACCTTGTAGCTAATATCCCTCATCATGGGGCAGCACGGTAGCACAGTGGTTACCACAATTGCTTCACAGCTCCAGGGTTCCAGGTTTGATTCCCGGCATGGGTCACTGACTGTGTGAAATCTGCACGTTATCCCCGTGTGTGCATGGGTTTCCTCCGGGTGCTCTGATTTCCTCCCACAGTCCAAAGATGTGTACATTAGGTGGATTGGCCATGCTAAATTGCCCTTAGTGTCCAAAAATGTTAAGTGAGGTTGCTGGGTTATGGGAATGGGGTGGAGGTGTGGGCTTAAGTGGGGTGCTCTTTCCAAGGGCTGGTGCAGACGAGATGGGCCGAATGGCCTCCTTCTGCACTGTAAATTCTATGATTCTTCTCTGTGAACCCTGGTACAATTGTGGTGAATCTCCTCTACACCTCTTACGGACTTTCATATCCTTTCTAAAGGTGTGGCAATCAGAACTGGACACAATAGTGATAGCATCACCAAAGTTTCATAAAGGTTCTGCATAACTCCCTGCTTTTGTATTCAATTCCTCTATTTATGAAGCCTAAGACCCCATATGATTTGCTAATTGCTCTCTCAATATATCCTGGCAACTTCAAAAAAGTTTATACACCTGAATCCCTCGGTTTCTCTGTCTAGAACTGTGTCATTAAGTCTATACTGTCTCTCCCTATCGGTTTTGCCAAATGCATCACTTTACACTTCTCTGTATTCCATCCACTACTTGTTTGCCCATTCTGCTAGCCTATGTCAGGTTGTTGTCGATTTGTATCATTCACACTAAGTTTGGTATCATGAGTAAAATTTGGCTATTCTTCAAAACATTTTCTTAGCCCCTTTCATGTCTTTCTCCTCTTCTCTTGTGCTTTCCTACATCATCCTTCTTTTCTTCTTCCCCAATTCTCTCTCCACTTTATCTGCATCTATATCCCAGTTCTGCTCTAGTTGGGGTTAGCACACTGATGTCACTGGCTGTAGTACAAAACAGCACATTACAGATATTCTCTCGAGTTCAGTGTCCAATGTCTTACTAATAATAAACTAATTCTGGATTAACTGAAAAATATACTTCAAAATTTACACTGCTTAGTTAAAAA
This sequence comes from Scyliorhinus torazame, assembly GCF_047496885.1. NCBI lineage: Eukaryota > Metazoa > Chordata > Chondrichthyes > Carcharhiniformes > Scyliorhinidae > Scyliorhinus > Scyliorhinus torazame. The sequence continues at coordinate 150,787,834 of NC_092721.1, read as the reverse complement.
TTATGATTCAAAATTAGTCATCCTCTAATTAAAAATCTTGGATTTTCTGGTCCCAATTTTGGAATACTGGTCCTTCTTGTACAATACATATAATGGGAAATCAATTTCCAATCATGCCAATATTTTATAACAAGAAAGCTTTATATAAACATGGCACCATCATGGTTTCAGTGGCTTCAGCTTCCAGCAAAGCGAGAGCGTGGACTACTATTTTCTTAGTACTATCAGGTACCTCTCATTTCTTTCACCCAATTTGTTCTTTTTCCAGTTCTGCCAAACACCACACTAGAATCATAGTATTTACAGTGCAGAAGGAGGCCATTTTGCCCATCGAGTCTGCACCGGTCCTTGGAAAGGGCACCCTACCTAAGCCCACACCCCCACCCTATCCCCATAACCCAGCAACGCTACCCAACTTTTTTAGACACTAAGGGCAATTTAGCATGGCCAATCCACCTAACCTCCACATCTTTGGACTGTGGGAGGAAACCCACGCAGACACGGGGAGAACGTGCAGACTCCGCACCAAGCCAGGAATTGAACTTGGGACCCTGGAGCTTTGAAGTGACTGTGCTAACCACTGTGCTACCATGCCCCCACCGCAAGAGGTCAAGAGTTTTCCAATGCTGCAAAATATCAGCATTATCATCCAGTGTTGCTAAACTCCAAGACTCCATGCTTGTCAATGCTTCCAAGGTCAAAACAATATTCAGGGAGAAATAAAAATCTAGGGCCAGCTCCAGTGCAATGAAGTTGCATGACTGCCCTCATCACCAAGCATCACTTCCAGTCACTAGACAGTAATATTAAATATCAAGTATCTGACTCAGTCTGGTATAGCTCGAATACCATACCATCTATTCGGAATTATGAAACGTGTAAAGGGCAAAACACACTGGCACAACTCATTGATGGTTTCTACAGAATAACGGACAGCGGTGGCATTTTGAATTTGAACCGCCCCCCAAAAAAACCAGTAGTCGCAAAAATACGGCATGATGGTGCAGTGGTTAGCACTGCTGCCTCACGACGCCGAGGACCAGAGTTCAATCCTGGCCCTGGGTCACTGAACATGCGGAGTTTGCACATTCTCCCCGTGTCTGTGTTGGTCTCACCCCCACAACCCCAAACGATGTCCAGGGTAGGTGGATTGGCCACATTAAATTGCCCCTTAATTGGGAAAAAAAAAAGCACTGGGTACTCTAAATTTTTTAAAAATCCCAGAATACCACTTAATACAAATGTAATAACTTCTAGTTACTGTAAATAGGGGCCCTCGGCATAAACATCTTTTGACCCTCTGTTAGTATCACATAGTGGATCTGCCAGTAAAACAAAATTCTCCATCAGACTGTGATACAAATCACTTTCTTTTTTAGTCGCCTTCCATCTCATGAGATGATGCTTTGCACTGCGGCGGTCAACTCTGTAATAAACATTACCTGATGGGGTCAGGAGTCCCACTTTGTCTCTGCTGCAGAGGAAAACAGTGGGTTGAGAAGGTGCAGGATTCGCTGGGTCCTTTTCTCTGCCAGCTGAGTTTTTAAATTCTCCTTGCCTCTGCCATTGTCACGCCGAAGAGTCAGTCTTCAGAGGTCATGGCCATCAGCAGCTGTCTCCCGGTTATGGTATCAGTATCTGCCGTCTTTCATATCTCACTTGCAGGTGTCCAATACTGGAGGTATGGGCACCCAGCAGGTAGTTACCTACTGATCGTTCACTGTCTGGAAGGTCGTTGGATGGATGCCAGCTCTCTACCCAATGAACATGACTGGGCAAGTGCAGATGTTGTTTGCTTGCACTAAGTGTATGGCTGTTGGAATTAGCACACTCCAGGACCTCAAGAGTTGTTGTCTTGTTCTGCCAAGAGATATCGAGGATAAGTCCATATCCGCGATTGCAAAAGAACTAGCATGTGTTGTTTGGGTCTCACTACTACAGCGGAGCATGCTGAGGATTCGGGCATTGTGAACTCGCAGTCTGGTGTTTTCAGGCAGGTTGTTGTTTTATGCTCTTACTCAGTTTGGACATAACAGATGCAGCTTTTGAATAAGAGTGTCTTGATTTCAGCATCAGTTGACAGATTGCTGGCGATTGTGACGCTATCAACAATCTCCAACATCACATTGTCAATGGATATGACTTTAGTCTTCCTGATGCTAATAGTCAAACCAAACTCTTATTGACATGAAAAAGAGTCTGTCCATTTGCTGCTGAAGGTGTTCCTGGTATGGAATGCCAGAGTGACATAATCAGCATAGCATATCTCTTTGACAAGGACTTTCCGCCAGTTCTGGTATGTAAGTAGTCACCCTCTGCAGGTGAACTGAAGGCACATGACAGCCTAAAGGAGAAGAATTTGCCAAGTGAATTGGTGTCAGAATGCAATCCTGTTTGACTCCACCATGGATCTCAAAAGGTTCCAATGTTGCCCTGTCACAGCTGACCTAACGGATCATGTTCAGAGATCATTGAATACCTACAGTGCAGAAAGAGGCTATTCGGCCCATCGAGTCTGCACCGACTCTCTGAAAGAGCACTTTACCTAGGCCCACACCCCCGCCCCATCTCCGTAACCCACATAACACTAAGAGGTAATTTAGCATGGCCAATCCACCTAACCTACACATCTTTGGACTGTAGGAGGAAACCAGGTCACCTCGAGGAAACCCATGTAGACACGAGGGGAATGTACAAACTTCACACAGGTCACCCATGGTCAGAATTGAACACTAACACTGAGCCAACATGCAGCCCCAATGTTTTCATAGAAAGATTGCATTGAGCAGCTTTGAATGGGTAGCCAATTCTCTCTAGCAGCTTAAACAGACCGCCTGTGCTCAGGTAGTGCCTTGGTGAGAAATATATTGCCTCCTATGCCGGTGAGATTTTTCTTGCAGCTACCACTGAAATGGTCATGTCAACTATGGATCTTCTAGTTTTGAAACAACTCCTGGATTCACGATAGATGCATTTAGACAAGATCTACAGTCTGACAAAGGAAACATAGGCAAACACTGTTCTCAACAGGGTGATACCTTGACACTGCATATTTGTCCTTGTACAGGGTCGCAACCTTTTCATCAAGCATTTCCTCGGGCTGATCACCCTTCTTCCAGCAGAAGCAGAGACGTTCATGCAGATGCTACAGGAGTGCCAATTTTTCATGCTTGATGAGTCCAGATTGCATAGTATTGGCATCTGGAGCTTTGCGTGAATCAATAGCTTTGCTAGGTTCCTCATTCATGGGTCAATTTCCTGCTCTTCCAACCGGGACAGGCAGGCTTTCTATGGTATCTCGAGCTTTCTTAATTGCAACCCAAGTTGTGTTCTACTCATCTCTCCAAATGTTTATTGCAGTTGGCGATGACCTCCCCAATCTTTGTTTTAAATGGACTCGTCCACATGCAAATGCAGCAAGACCTGGATAATATCCAGACTTGGGCTGACAAGTGACAAGGAACATTCGTGCCACACAATGGCCATCTCCAGTAAGAGAGAACCAAATAGCGGCCCTTAGCATTACAATCACTGAATCCCCCATTATCAACATCCTGTGGGGTTACCATTGACCACAAACTCATCTAGCCATATAATTACTGTGGCTACAAGAGCAGATCAGAGGCTAGGAATCCTGTGGCAAATATCTCATTCCCTGACTCCCCAAAGCCTGTCCACCACCTGCAAGGCACAAGTCAAGAGTTTGATGAAATACTGTCCACTTGCCTGGGTGAGTGCAGCTCCAACAACACTCAAGAGGTTCAACACCACCCAGGACAAAGAAGCCCGCTTGATTGGCACTCTTTCCACAAGCATTCGCTTCCTCCACCACTGACGCACAGTAGCAGCAGTGTGTACCATCTACCAAGGCTCCTTTCGGCAGCACCTTCCAAACCCACGACTACTATCATCTCCAAGTGCAAGGGTAGCACATACATGGGAACACCACCACCTGAAGGTTCCCCTCCAAGTCATTCATCATCCTGAGTTGGAGATATATTTCCGTTCCTTCACTGTCGCTGGGTCAAAATCCTGGAACTCCCTCCCTAATAGCACAGTAGGTGCGCCTACACGACATGGACTGCAGTGGTTCAAGAAGGCAGCTCATCACCATCTTCTCATGGGCAATTAGGGATGGGCAACAAATACTGGCCGAGCGAGCGAAGCCCTCATTCCCGAAAAAATGAATTTTAAAAAATAACTGAAAGACCTGTTTCCTTTTTGATCCCATCGTACATGCCAGTAGTTTTTCCTGTATTGAAAGACATCTGGATATCCTGCCAAAGTTTCAACCAGTAGTAATTGATACACCCGCCTAGCATTCTGTTGAACTTTAATTCGAGCAGCTCTTAGTGCATTTGGAGTCTTATCACTTTGCTACTTCTTGTAATTAATAAGAGTGGATAGCTCGGATTCATTGACAGGTTCCATCACAGCGATGTTAACCTCGAATCAGTCAGCATTTTGCCACTCTTGCTTCCCACATGTTCAGAATGTGATATTGTAAATGGTAGTCTTGAAGTGAAGTCTGAAAATTAGATGCAGATTAGCACACAAAATGTGGGAAAGCATGTGATCTCTTTTCTCCCACATATTAGATGCATCACATCGATGTGTTGGACGCAACCTCTTTATCATGGTCACAATAGAAGGTATTCTTTGAAATAAAGGTCAAAGCACTTACTTATATTTTTATCCAATATTTAGATGTGGAGATTGTTGCCCTCGACAAGGAGAGGGTGGGTCTTTTTCTTGAATCACTCTGTAATGGTTTAATATAATTGAGTAGCTTGTTAGGTAACTTCAGAGGGCAGTTATGAGTCAACCATGTTGGTGTGGCTAGATTGAATAAAGAGGACAGGTGTCTTTCCCAAAAGAACATTACTAAACCAGTATTTAATTTACAACAATTCAACAGCTCCATGGTCAATTTCAGTGGTGGAAATTTTATTTTAAAAATCTCAAAATTTAAAAACTATATTAAAGCTGCAAGATGGGATTTGAACTCATATTTTCTGAATTATTTAAATACAGCAAGTACTCATCTATTGTACCCATGGCTTGCTGGAAAATGAACTTTAACTGGCACCTAACCATGCATCACATGTGGGCAACTGATAAATCAGTATGTCCAAAAATGAAAACTAAGTACGACCACCCTAATTTTAATGAAATCAAACAGAAATTAAAATATGAAATTCACCAAATACTTTTTATAAGAGTGTATACATTGGATAGTAGTCGGCTGTTTTGTCCCTTGAGCCTGTTCTACAAGTCAGTGACATAATGGCTGCTCAAGAGATTGAATTCCACGTGCCTTATTAAAAAATTAATCTAAGCATCAATTGCTATTTGCAAAAAAAGTTACAAATTTCTATCCTTTGCATGCACAAGTGTTTCTTAATTTCATTCCTGAAATTTCTGACTCTAATTTTAGACTTTTCCCCCAGTCCTACTCTCGACTAGTGGTAATAGTTTCCCTCTATCTACCCTCTCTAATCCCATCAATGTTTTGAACACTGACCAAATCACCCCATAGCCTTCTAAATTCCAGAAAATACTACCCTTGTTAGTACAATTTTTCCTTGTAACTTGGAGTCTAGATATCATTAGGCCAATCGATACTCCCGACGGTGTGATGGCTAGAACTACTCACAGTCATACTCCAGGTGTGGTCTAACCAGGGCTCTGTGCAAGTGAAACATCATTTTTTATACCTTACTTTCTAGTGTTCGAGATAAGGCAGCCAGCATTCCATTAGCCTTTTTGGTTATTTTATGCATCTGTTCATGACATTATAATGATCTATGTACCTGGACCCCCAGGTTTCCTTCAACCGCAACGGTTTCTAGGTTTTTACTGTCTTTTTTAAATTAAAGTACCAAATTAATTTTTTGCCAATTAAGGGGCAATTTAGCGTGACCAAGCCACCTACCCTGCACATCTTTGGCTTGTGGGGGTGAGACCCACGCAAACACGGGGAGAATGTACAAACTCCACACAGACAGTGATCCGGGGCTGGGATCGAACCCGGGTTCTCGGCGCCGTGAGGCAGCAGTGATTTTTTTTTTTTAATTTAGAGTACCCAATTCATTTTTTCCAAGGGGCAATTTAGCCTGGCCAATCCACCTAGCCTGCACATCTTTTGATTGTGGGGCGAAACCCACGCAAACACAGGGAGAATGTGCAAACTCCACATGGACTGTGACCCAGAGCCGGGGTCGAACCTGGCACCTCGGCGCCGTGAGTGAGGCAGCAGTGTTAACCCTGCGCCACTGTGCTGCCCAGTTTTCACTGTTTTAAAAGTAACCTTTTCTATCATTTTTAGGTCCAAATTAAATTACCTCAAATTTCCACAAAATAGAATTAATTTGCCAGTTTTGCTTAATGAGTTAGTTTGAACACTTTGCAATTTTATGCACAACCTGCTCCATCAGATCTTTGTCTAGACCAGTGGTGGGCAACATAGACTAGTGAGTGGGCCGCATGAGTAGTCCTTCTTCATCTCAGTGGGCTGCAAGACTGAAATTAGGCTTGATCACTAATCATGACCCCATGATTGAGATTAAAAACATTTAATACACACCGAATAATTCGTAACAAGTTATAGAAAACGCTAAATCATTTATATTAATTGAGCTATCATCAGTAAAAATAAACACTTTGGACACGGAAAGAGCACACGGCTCTCACAGTGAATGCAGTGTGCAATCAGCCTGCCCTTGCTTTAAGTGCGTATCACTTCAGTCATACCCGTACGAAAACCGAAATCAGATGAATGTGTTAATCCTGCATGTGGGCAAAGGTCATCAAAATGCCTCGTGATGGGCCGCTTGTGGTCCCCGCACCGCAGGTTGCCCACCACTGGTTTAGACCATTTAGATTATTTAGGACTGAGATGAGGAGAAATTTCTTCGAAGCGTTGTAATCCTTGGCATTTTCTGCCCCAGAGGGTTGTGGATGCTTCATTGTTGAATATATTTCAGGCAAAGATGGATAGATCTTTGGTCTTCTTCAGCCAATATATTGAATTTGGGGGGGCACAAATGAGTGTTTGGTCTACTACTGCTCCTATTTCTTATGTTACATTTTTATTTACTTTTTAGAAGTTTTTTTTCTTTTCCTGCACACTAACTTGCATAAATATTAAAACACTGGACAAAAATGTTGAAATACTTCTGCTTTAAGCTTACACAAACCCCAAGTAATGAAAAATGAAATTAAATGAAAATTGCTTATTGTCACAAGTAGGCTTCAAATGAAGTTACTGTGAAAAGCCCCTAGTCGCCACATTCCGGCGCCTGTTCGGGGAGGCTGGTATGGGAATTGAACCGTGCTGCTGGCCTGCCTTGGTCTGCTTTCAAAGCCAGCTCTTTAGCTCTGTGCTAAACCAACCCCATAAATAATCTTTTATTGTCACAAGTAGGCTTACAATAACACTGCAATGAAGTTACTGTGAAAAGCCACGTTCCGGCACCTGTTCGGTACACAGAGGGAGAATTCAGAATTCTTAGCTGGTATGGGAACTGAACCTGCATCACAGACCAGCTGTCTAGCCCACTGAGCAGCTCAATGGAGATGAACAGCATTACTTCTCGCTCTCTCTCTGCACTGCCATCAAATTCCCCACTTCTGCATTTTCTGTGCAACCATTTGAGTGTTTAAGATAACACAATTCCTTTATGCACCAAACAAGACAAAAACATAATTAATACTACCTTGTCTGACTCCTTCAATTTATTTATCTCTTAATTGTTGGCAGTTATACTGCTGATGGGAGAACATTAGTAAGCAACCCAAGTGAAATTCTTAAATCAACATTAAGGTGTTTACTCTCCATCATAACTGCTGTTGATGTGAATTTTAAAAAGCCTTTTAATTGCTCAGATAATAACTTACAAATGTCCTCCAGCCTACAACAGTTGGTTGTTGTTAGAGGAATTAAGACAGTCTCTTTGGATTTCCTGTTTTGAACTTAGAACTATTAAAAAAATCAAAAGAAATGTCATCTCTTTGTTTCCTTCTGGTTTACACCAACTACAATATGACTTTTCAAAATATAATTTTTAACGAATCCTAAAAAATAGATCTTCAACTTGTTTGGATGGAAAAGTGTAGACAGCCCCGTGAATTATTGAGAAATAAATCTATGTTGGTCATGAGGAAATGGAGATAATGCAGGCTTTTGAGTGCACGGTATAGGCCCCAACTGCACCCCATTCCAAGGAAACAGATATAGTTAATGAAATTACAGCTCATGTTTTACATATTTCCATGTATATATGTATAAAAATCACCTTATGGCCCAGGATGTACAGGGTGTGTGACATGACCTGTTGCTTACTGTGATATTGCCCATCTCACAAATGTTGGATGTGTTTTGGCTCCAGCAGTGCATCATGGTTAGTCAATGCCTGCATATAATCGAGCTAACACTATAGATTAACTGGACATAATCACACTGCTGTTTATGGGACCTCACAGTTAAAATATAGTCAGTACTGTGCTAGTGGCTACAGTGTAAAGGCAACATAAAGGGCGTTCGAGGTTTGGAACTCTCTTCCACAAACATCAATTGATGCTAGATCAGTTGTTGAATTTAAATCTGAGATAGATCATTTTTTGTAAAGCAAAGGTATGACAGAATTTGGGCCAAAATCAGGTACATGGAATTAGGCCACAGATCAGCTATGATCTGGCAGAGCAGGCTCAAGGGGCTGAATGGCCTACTCCTGTTCCTCTAAGCTCTCAACTCTCAAACATTTATTCATCCCATCGTGGAGCACGCAAGCTGTTTGCGCCTTAAATGTCGAGGAATATAAACAAGATTTGAAGAAATTTTAAGGAATGCTGCACAAATCAGTATGAAAAATCACTGGTGTCATATCCTTGATCAAAGATTTGGATCTGGAATCACTACAACAAAATATGGGGCCAGATGGCCTACTCCTAGTTCTAAAAGGAGCAAAGAAAGTAGAGTGACCATGTTCTACAAAATATAGGGCGCACTAGTAGGAATTCATAGAATCATAGAATTTACAGTGCAGTAGGAGGCCATTAGGCCCATCTTGTCTGCTCCAGCCCTTGTAAAGAGCACCCTACTTAAGGCCACACCTCCAACCCATCCCCAGTAACCCCACCTACCTATTTTGGACACCAAGGGCAATTTATCATGGCCAATGCACCTAACCTGCACATCTTTGGACTGTGGGAGCAAACTGGAGCACCCGGAGGAAACCCACGCAGACAAAGGGAGAACGTGCAGACTCCACACAGACAATGACCCAAGCCAGGAATTGAAACTGGGACCCTGGAGCTGTGAAGCAACTGTGCTAACCATTTTCCAGCATGCTCCCCCTTGAATTAACAGAAACAAATACCTGGTGCTCACTCGCAATGACTAACATTCAGGGCATCCACACAAACTTACAAAGACCATTTATTTCCAAGACAGTGTATCAAAGATCTTTCTCCCCAAGGATAATCCCAGAGAGGAACAAGCTGCCAATGGAAATTGGCACAACCTCATCACTTGAAATATTCTGGACCCAGCCTCAGATTATTTATTCATCACTTTTTCATTATCATGGCTACCATATCAGGTCACATCTGGTTCACCTGGTGCTAATCATCTAAAGGTTGGCCGAATACAGATAGTTTGTGATGGACGGCACAATCAAAACAGAAAATTAATGGGAGCATTTCCAAAGAATATAATTATGCTAACTGTGATGACATTTCATATTTTTATTCCATTTTCAAAATAATATGAGCAGTGCAGTAACTGAAATATCATGAATAATACAGCACTGTACATATGCAATGTGAGGCTGGCTAGGTGATGTCACGGTGTAACGTGCCAGACTTCTGAACCCTCACCCATCCCCTGCCCTAATCACAACTCTCCGGCATTCAGCCTGACAGCAAATTGACTTGGGGCATGATACGTTCCAGATTTGAGAGGTGGGCATCACCGCAGAAAGAAACACGTCGTCACACCAACCCCTCCAAGCCTACATACACGCGTCAAGCGTGAGGAGGCCCCTGTCAGAGGCAATCCCGAACAGGTAACACGAAAAGCTTAAACATCGCGTGTGTTTTAAATTGGTTGCCAAGACACAGCGGACAGGTCCAGCAGGCCCTGCCCCGCCGATCACACCTTTAACATGGTCTCAGTGTGAAGGGCTTGAGGTTGTTTCACCGTGTTTACCTCTCGAGCTCGCCATCTTTCTCCATGATAACCCCACGCGCCTCTAACGCAGGTTCAACCTCGCGAGCTGTTCGGTTAACTTTTCAAAGCAGAACCTCAATGCGAGCGCTTTCCTGGCCCGGAACAAGCCGGCGCGCGAGGACCGCGGAAGACCAGCTTCTCCCCGCCCCTTTCACACAGATGGCCCATTTCATCCGCCTGATCGCGGAGCGGCCAACAAATAAAACAGTCTGCGGAAAGAGCTGGCTGAAACATGAAACGTTGTGTAAACCGGAGGCAAATAACTAGCACGTTCTCAAATAAATATCTTTTTTCTCCTTCTGTCTCTGCCCACGATTCACGCAGGCGACGTTCAAAGACAGAAAGGTTTCCTCAGACCGGCTGCATTCTAACTTGCTGGCCGAAGAGGGGGCGGGATCTCTGACATCCTGATATCCTATTGGTTCCTCTGTCATTCTACGTCACCCAGGGGCTGGATCAGCGAGGTATCTCGAATTGCAATTGGATAGTTGCCCTGTCAATGCGAAGTGGAACCCCACCCCCCTAAACCAAGCAAGTTAGTTTGACCGGTGATTTTTGTGCAAGTCTTAAACACCGAGACCAAGTTCTCCACGATAAATGCCGTTCAGTCCTCTTGAAACATTCAGTTACTTGCACCATTCCTTGCGATAATATGCCGTCATACGATTAGTGGATGCGATTCGCGCCGATGGAAGGTAAAGTAAATGTTAAAGAAACGACTATTTGATCTTTATGTCGCTGCTAATGGTATCTTGACGAGAAGAACCTTGGAGGGAGACAGAGAAAGCCGGGGGACTCTGTTCCCATCTCTCCAGATCCATTCAGCCTTTTTAATGTGAAATCGTCGCCCTCGGAGGAATGTTTTTTCCCCTGCCAGAGCACCGCTGGTGTGTGTCAGAATCTCTCCGAGCGCACGGCTGATGTGACAGTTATTCGGGCAGCCACTGGAATGAAGAGATGTGAACAGAGCCGCTTCTTGGATTGGGCGCGGAGGCTGCTTTGATGTTTGACTTCGTGCGCCTGCACATCCCGCCGTGCTTTCAGGAGCGTGATGCTCTCCAAATGGGATTTTTGATGTGTGCGTGTGGATAGTATAAAACTTGCCACCTCTGAGAGCACTAACAAACGTAGGTGTATAATTTCTCCCCAGCCCCCACCTGATTTCGAGCACCCGCAGTATTTTGCTTTTGTATAGGTGTAGAATGCGTTGATTTATTAAGGAATTAATTTCCATTTTCGACTGCTTATTGATGTCTTTCTTGTTCGTTGTATCTTTCTCGCCAATCTGTTAATTTGCTCAGTTGTTCAGGTAATTTTGGTGTCCAGGTGACAAACATAGACCCAAGTATTTTTGACCGTGCACATGTCTAAAGTGGAATCTTTTAGTTCAGCAAATGTTCTTGCGTTTTGCAAGCATGACTTGTGAAATTAATTTGCGGTTTGCCTATTTGTTAAATTGATTTGTGATGTGCACACTTGGAATGTGTTTAACTACATTTAAATTAATAGGGGTGGCTCAAATCAGCATGTTTTTTATTTTGTTGCAAATACGTTCGAATTGAAGGGGCTGTTTATTGATTTTTAAATATATGCCGTATTGCCGAGGAGCAGCTCAAATCATATTGCTTTACATTTTTGAATTTGAACAAAAGTAAGGTGTATTTTATTGCATACATGTAACTATTAATTAAATTCTGGGTTGAGTTTTGGAAATGTATTATTTAGCATTGCGTAATATCTGACTGCCTGAGCAATTTTAAATGATTTGACTTCGGTTTCTGATAATTCGAAATGTTTACGCAACGGGGACTTTATTGGATGCTAAGTTAATTTATGTATACTTTTCAGTACTTCTAATTGATTTGTTCAGCCGTAATAACAATATATCAGTGAATCTCCGTGTATGCCATATCGTGATTTACTAATTTGGCAATCCGGATCTTGCTACTTTTATTTCTCAATTAGTAAAATATCATTGCTGGATAGGCTGGGGCGAGATATTTTGCAGTGTGTCACATTAGTTACATTTACGTTTGCACGTTTAGGATTTAAATTCCTTGGCCCACAAAGTTGCTGGAAGTGCGAGCCGACAATGACAACAGGGTGACTGGTACCTTGCTGAACACTAGGGCGTCTCCCGAACTAACGGGATTAAATGACCGAAGAAATTAATATGATGTCTTCTGGTTCCCATAAATTAGAAATAATTGCACTTTAGACTCAATACTGGAGCTTCATCCAAAATAGTTCTTTGAGCCCTCCATGTGGTTAGTGGACTGTTAGGTTGGTTGTTACTCGGCCCATGACAGTGAATGTAGCACCCCAGGGTATATATTCACATAACAATTAGTGCTTGGCTCCTTACGAATTATATAACATCCCTCTTTTTGTAAAGTCTCTATTTCCGTATAACTATATCAAACATTAACTTGTTCTATATTAGCTAAACTAAATAAACTGAGTCCCTTATGTCTTTTATAGCTTGTTTTCTTTTCTCAGAAAACAAACATTCAAGGTATCACTTGGGTGGTAGAATGTTGTGCCTCCATCTTGTAGATTTGGCATTTATCAGTTGGCACAGGCAATGTTTTGCATGTTGCTCCTGATGATGTTGTTGAAGTGTCACTTGCTGGTGATGTTTGTTGATGTTGCACTGCTTGTTGGTGATGCTGTTGACTTCACTGGTTAGTGATGTTGTTGATGATCTCTTCTGCTTCTCCAGTTATGATGCAGGTAAATATGGACTCTGTTCCTTCTCATTTGTTTTCTGGTTTCAGACTGCAATGTATAGAGGAGTCTCTGCTTCACCAACAACTTTTGCTAGGTTCCAGGTTTTCATGATAAATCCTGTACATGTACAGTTTGTCCTTGCAACAACTTGGGCAGGGATTAGTGTTGACCTCCTTCTACTTGTGCATCAGTGGTGTTGTCTTAAGTCCTCCACTTAATGATTTGGAGGAAAATGTAACTGGTCTGATTAGTAAGTTTGCAGACGACACAAAGGTTGGTGGAATTGCGGATAGCGATGAGGACTGTCGGAGGATACAGCAGGATTTAGATTGTCTGGAGACTTGGGCGGAGAGATGGCAGATGGAGTTTAATCCGGACAAATGTGAGGTAATGCATTTTGGAAGGTCTAATGCAGGTAGGGAATATACAGTGAATGGTAGAACCCTCAAGAGTATTGAAAGTCAAAGAGATCTAGGAGTACAGGTCCACAGGTCATTGAAAGGGGCAACACAGGTGGAGAAGGTAGTCAAGAAGGCATACGGCATGCTTGCCTTCATTGGCCAGGGCATTGAGTATAAGAATTGGCAAGTCATGTTGCAGCTGTATAGAACCTTAGTTAGGCCACACTTGGAGTATAGTGTTCAATTCTGGTCGCCACACTACCAGAAGGATGTGGAGGCTTTAGAGAGGGTGCAGAAGAGATTTACCAGAATGTTGCCTGGTATGGAGGGCATTAGCTATGAGGAGCGGTTGAATAAACTCGGTTTGTTCTCACTGGAACGAAGGAGGTTGAGGGGAGACCTGATAGAGGTATACAAAATTATGAGGGGCATAGACAGAGTGGACAGTCAGAGGCTTTTCCCCTCAATTACTAGGGGGCATAGGTTTAAGGTGAGAGGGGCAAGATTTAGAGTCGATGTACGAGGCAAGTTTTTTACGCAGAGGGTAGTGGGTGCCTGGAACTCGCTACCGGAGGAGGTGGTGGAAGCAGAGACGATAGTGACATTTAAGGGGCATCTTGACAAATACATGAATAGGATGGGAATAGAGGGATACGGACCCAGGAAGTGTAGAAGATTGTAGTTTAGTCGGGCAGCATGGTCGGCACAGGCCTGGAGGGCCGAAGGGCCTGTTCCTGTGCTGTACATTTCTTTGTTCTTTTGTTTGTTTACTTGGGAGGACTTGCCTTGCTTGGCAGAGTTGTTTCATATTTTCTTCCGTTCAACAGCTCTGTTAATGATTTGGCGTCAGCCTTGAGAGTTGTAGATCAGAATGACAATAAGGTACAGTTTGGGTCTTCCTTTGTCGTTCAGCACTTTGTGAAGGCTTTCTTTACCGTCTGGATATTTCTGTAAACGAGTGATCCGTTGACGGATGGGTTGATGAGGTAATGATGGTTGAACCCACACGTAGTAGTATATTTCTTAAATTTTCTGGAGATGATATGGACTCCATTTTCACATTTTTTCAGGAATCCTTTCTTAATGAACAGAACTTGTACAGTTGAGGTGACCTTTTGGATAGAGAACCGTGAATAGACTGCAAACTATATGATACCATTCTTGGTTGTTAGCATGTGAATAAATTGGCTCCCACAGTGTGTCATGGTCTGGTCTTTAGTAGCTATCTGTAGCTAAGATGTCCACTGCGTGTATTTTTATATTTTTAGCATATGTTGCATGTAGGCACCATTCTAGATACCTATCTAGTACACAGTTGATCTGGCTCTGAACTTGCACTTTTCATTCCCATGTGGCCTTCTTGTATATAATGAGGGGCATAGATAATGTCAACATCTTTCCCCAAAGGTAGAGGAGTTAAGAACTAGAGGGCATAGGTTTAAGGGGAGAGATACAAAAGAGACCAGAGAGGAAATTTCTTCACACCGAGGGTGGTGAGCATCTGGAACGAGCTGCTGGAGGTGGGTGCACTTTTTTCCTTTAAAAAAACAGTTACATGGGCAAGGGGGTATAGAGGGATATGGGCCAAATGCAGGCAAGTGGGACTAGCTTAGTGATAGAAACTGGGTGTCATGGACAAGCTAGGCTAAAGGGCCTGTTTCCATGCTGTAAACCTCTAATGACATCTATGACATCTATCATCTTTGATCCAGTGCTGTCGTATTGCTGACTTTGCTATAGCTTATCAGACCATCCCCCAATTACTTACTGAGAGAGCATCTGCAACACTTTGTCTTTGTCGACTTCATCCCTAATTTGACTCTGTTTCTGTGGTCCAGGCGATGGATCTTTATACCTAGATCTTTTATCTCATGTTTCTCCTGTGTTGATGATGGAGATTGAACATCTGCAAGCAGCAGTTTCTCTTTCGAGCTTGCATTTCAGCATTAAATTGTAGCTCTGAAACCTCAAATAACCTCTACAGTCTTGCTGGGGCTCTGTGCAGATTTACTTGTCGATCTGATCCAGTGGATGATCAATCTACAATATGAACTTTTTCCCCTAGAGATATGTATGGAACTTCTCCAACAAGAGATACTCCAACAAGAATGATAGAATCAGCAGAGTTCTGACCCAAGTTGGTTACGCAAAATATGCCTGTCTTGAACAGGGAGTTTATAACCATCGGATGATTAGAGGAGATTTGATGGGAAAACCTTCCTGGGAGTAACAGCAAGATCCAAGAAATCTGAATCCTTATACAAACCCTCAAAGCATTACTCTGACTAAGCAGTGAATCTTCCAATTTTTGTTAAGTACCTATCTGACCTGTGTTTGGGGTGCAAGTCAAATAGATGTGGAAAGAAAGTGGAGTTAATATGTTGTCATTAATGTTACTGATCATTTGTAGTTATTAAACTTCTTTGATTTTGTTGAGTGAAATTCTTTTATTTAAACCATGAACCTTGTGGCTTTATTCTTTAGTATATACCTGGATTCTTAAAAAAAAAAATCAAAAACACATTATGATCTCGACCAAGATCATGACACTGTATTCATTTATACAAGATATTCCTTGCTTCTGAATGAAGAGTACTTTTCAAAGGGTATATGTATTACCTTCAACCCTCCATGTTTTCTCCTTTTATCTCCTCATAGTTCACTGAAGTAGCTGCAGCTCTTTACAACTGCTAAACCCCACAATAGCAGGACCATCTGTTTCAGTGACATAGAAAGTTTGTAAACATGTTTTCCTTTGTGTCTTCCTCTGATTTGGATTTTCCTAGCTGGCAAAACTCTATTCTCCCGTATGCCATGAGCATGATGTTGCTTCATTTCAAAGCACCTTTTCCATGGGTAACCATTTTCTTTCAAGCTTTCAGGAAAGATCTTCTGGTATCGTCTGAGTGAAATGGTGTTACTTTGTGCTCCAGTATCAAGTTTCAGCTTCAGATTTATGGTTGTGGGCTTCTGTAGTACCCTCTTCCTGATCAGAATGATTGTGAGATTTTTTTTTCCTCTCTCTGGGAACTGTCACACCCAGCCATTTCAGCAGTTCATATGCTTATTGTGTCCTCAAACTCATTGTCATTGTGCAGGGTGTAGATATTTTGATTCTTTTTACTTTTCATTCATGTCGTTGTTCTGTCTTTGATAACTCATCTATCATATTCTTTCTTTGTTCTGCAAATCTTTTCCCAGTGATTAGGCTTTCACAGCTCTGCACTTTGATCCATATGCGAGACATTTCCTTCTGCCTGTGAACTCGGTGTACATCTTTCTCTCTGTCTGGTGTGCATTCTTTTGCCTCTATATCACATGTTTGTCAGTTTAATTATATTATTGTTAAATAATAAAGATTATTTGTGTTTAAAATTTACAATCCCGTTGACTGCAGTTTATTGGGCTCGGTCAAGGTCCTCAGCCATTTTTAAATAACATCTAATTTTGCTTGTGTTGTGAGTCCGGGTCAAGTGGGAATGATATAACAATGGAAGGACTGAACACTGGGACAATGAGTTTCAAGGACTTTAAAAACAATAGCGAATGGACTGAGAGTTAATTAAAATGTAAAACTGGTTCATAAGAGGGGGAAAGAAAATAGGATTTGTGGTGATATGCATGAGTAGATCAATGTATATAGTTATCTATCAATGTACATAGTTATCGGTAAACCTCCGACCAGCAGGTGGCGATATAGATCCACCATTGAGAGATTCGGCAGTTGGTAGTGAGTCGTGCTAGAGGACAGTCGCATTAGAAGTAGCTCCAGGAGAATTCATTGAATTCATTTATTAGTCACTGTTTGTATTATAGTTCGTTAGTTATCTTTCCACATGTTACTCTTGTAAATAAATTATCTTACTAGTCAAAGAACTAGATGTTCTGAGTGCATATGTACTACGGCCAGAACATAATAGGATTAAAAGACAAAAGAAAAATATATCATAAGCTTAATACTTTAACAACCTGCGAAAACAATTTACTACCTGAAGTTATGAGACTTCACACTTTTAATTGTTCACTTTATGGGCAAAGGAATATCAATCAACTTCATTAACAATTATTAAGTCATTGAAATGGTAATTATTAATTACTTTCTATGCTGAGTTTAATGTGCAAATGCATCTACTTGATGAAAATCGTGAATGTTCTGCTACCTCACGGCTCGAGGACCCGGGTTCGATCCCGGCCCCGGGCCACTGTCCGTGTGGAGTTTGCACATTCTCCCCGTGTCTGCGTGGGTATCACCCCCACAATTCAAAAAGATGTGCATGCTAAACTGTAATTCTTTTTTTAAAGAAAATCGTGAAGGTTTAGTGTGAGATGTTTTTGTGAAGCTTATTGTGAAGCAGTGCAAATCAGCCAGTAATTTGTGGCAATTCACAACTCAATGGGGCATTTATTTCTTGCTATAAATCCCTGGCTAAACTGCAGTTTGTAGTCCGTATTCTGGCAGAAAATAATTGATCCAGGATCTCAATACATGTATTCACGCAGCCTATGATACTGTTTGTTTTTTTGGTTAAAATGGTAAAGCATGTGGTGAGTGTTGGTTACTGAATAGTGGTGGATTGTTTAGTATTCATCTTTTACCTGTTGTAAGTGTGTTATGTCGTTACCTACTTTCTGTCACTAAGTCATGCCTGTGGCTAGTTAGCAATTCGTATGGAGAACTGATGACAGCTTATTAGCATTGAAAAGCCATAAACCATCCTGAGACATTACAATGTGGATTTATTATCAATGGTTCCAGACAAAACTGTACGTTAAACCATTGTCTTTCATTGTCCAATATTCTTCTTCATCAAGCTCCTGATCAAATTTAATTTGTAAAATTCCTAGAACCCCATTTAATTAAAATGATTTTTATTTTTTATTTTGTAGTTCTTCAGAACAGCAAAACATTCTGGAATTCTATGCAAGAAAAGTTCTTTTCTTTTTTAAGACACTAACATAGAGGATGTTGTTTATTTTGATAATGGGACAATGGGAAGGTTGAGGCTTTGCAAATTTTTTTCATGCTTTATATCCATATGGATATATATAATGTTACATTTTATTCTTTATATAATTTGGTTATTTATCAAATACTACTCCTTTCAGATAGTTGGAGCTCTGTAATTGCCTATCTGTGTAAGGCAGGACAATTGTTTCTTTTCCTGAAGTGTTGCAGCTTTTGACTTAAAGAGAATTTATTTTCTCATACTTCCCTGGCGTAGGCAAGCATTAGGTGGAGCAGGTGATCTTCAGCAATTTTTTGTGACAAGGTATTCGGCACAATCATTTTCCTGGTATCTTTTCTTCTATCTGTTGGCAGAAGAAAATCCAGAAATTAGGAGTATATTCATTATTCACAGGGATCCATTTAATTTGTCAATCATCACTGGTTTAGCATAGTTTATGACTACAAAACCATTTATATAATATAAACCATTGTCTGGGAGATTTTTCAAAGCTGTAGTATAATTTTGAGTTAAGAACTGTCAAATAGCGGGACCATTATATCATTTCACTTTGGCCAACCTTCATACCTTGTGCCTTAAACGTGAAGGCAAATACAAGTTTCAGACCTCAATTTCTCACCCTGAACATGCTAGAATTTCATATGCAATTTATGATCACTTTTACCTAAAAAAATCCTTTATTGTAAGTTAATTAATTAATCTAGTTTCATTACATATTACCAGGTCTAAAATAGCCCGTTCCCTTGTTAGTTAGAGATGGTATTGTTCTAAGAAGCTGTAGCAACCTAAATTGGCCAACTCCTAATTTAAAATGGCGAACGGCAAAGGCTGATGGGAAATTCAGCCAACACAGACAGAAACCAGCAGGTGCAGGTTTGCTGTGTATTTAACTCTGCAAAAGGCCAGACCGCATCGATACCAGCGACCATCAGAATAATAATGTAGCAGCCATCTATATACTGATGAGCAATCCCCGGGAACAATAGCAACATTTGGGACACTCCAAACTAAGCCAGACTCCCCGGCGCCAGCAGGGACCAGCACAAAAGAGGTTAACGGACACCTCAAGACCCCCCCATCGATCAGGGAACCGCTCCAGTATTGGAGAAATCGAACCAAACGATTGGAACAAAGTCCAATCACCTAGAACCAGGTACAGGATCCGCCCCGAATGGCGGGAAGCCCTTGGAGACTATAAGAGTTAAGCCCCAAGTTCAAATCGCTCTCTTCTTCCTGCCCGGGTCACCCAGCAACACAAACCAACATTGACCGTGACCGGTGCAGTGACCGCCGAAAGCCCGTAAGTCTTAATTCAACGCTCGCTACGAGATAGGCGCTTCTAGCTACCAATCTGTACCAACTTCGAATGCCGCAGACTCAGAACCCGAACGAAACGCCATTTGTTCCCCTGACCTGGTGGGCCAGTCCGAAGTTAAGTATAGGCCTGTTAGTTATAGAAGTAGCTTAGACGTAGAATTTGTGCATGAGTAGAGATTACTGTGTATAATAAATGTGCTTTGATTTGAATCTTACTAATCGGTGTATTGAGTTATTGATCATTACTCGGACTTGAACCTCGTGGCGGTATCCTAAAGATACCTGGCGACTCGAGAGCAAAGGTAATAAAACAGAGCAATTGAACCAACCGGAAAGTTAGCAACAAAGCCAACCGAAATACACCCTTATGAACTCGTCTCCAAGCAATCTTTGCCAGTTGGATTTGTTATCTTAATGTAGTTTTCATGAAGCTTGACCAGACTAACAGTGATAATCAAGACATTAGGATAGAAGTTCTAACAGCTTGTGAATAAGCAAGATACTTTCTGCTTGCCACCTAAATGGAGCAACATAATTTGATTTTGTAGACCTGTGGAAACAACTGTTCCCTCATTAGGGCCTTGAGCATAAACGTGCAAAAGCCATTCAGGCCAGTAGCTTTTCTGGATGCCAACTTTGGTACTCAAACTTAATTTGGCCGTTGGGTTGCACCTCAATAGAATTTGGCTGCAGAGCTTAAATCCCAGATTAGTTTTCAGAAAAATATATTTAATAATTTCCCCTTGTAGGGCTAGAAGGTACTGTAGCCAAATTTGCAGATGACACTACAATAGGTGGGATAGTAAGCTGCAATGAGGAAATAAGAAATTTACTAATGCATATAGATAGGTTAGGTGAGTGGGCCGAAATTTGGCGAGTTTAACGTGGATAAGTGTGAGGTTATCCATTTTGATCAGAAAATCGAGTGGTAATTCCTCGTGCATGAATTACAAAAAACTAGTATGCAGGTACAGTAGGTAATAAGGAAGGAAAATGGAATTTTGCCATTACAGCTAAAGAAATAGAGTGTAAAAGTAGGGATGTTTTGCTGCAGCTGCACAAGGCATTGGTGACACTGTACCGGGAGTTCTGTGTACAGTTTTGGTCTCCTTTTTTGAGGATGGATGTAGTTGTATTAGCGGTAGTTCAGTGGAGGTTCACCAGGGTGATTCCAGAGATGAGAGGATTGTCCTGTGAAGAGAGATTGAGCAGTTTAGGCCTTTACTCTCTCCACTTTAGAAGAAGAATGAGAGGAGATCTAATTAAGGTATATAAGATGATAAAAGGTATTGACAAAGTAGACGTACAGTGATGCTTCCTCTTGTGGGGCAACCTAGAATGAGAGGTTTTGGGATAAGGGGTATCCGATTTAAAACAGGAGAAATTACTTCTCTCAAAACGCCGTGAATCTGTGGAATTCACAACCCCAGAGTGCGGTGGATGCCAGGACATTGAGTAAATTTAAGGAGGAGATATACAGATTTTTAATAATTAATGGTTTGAAGGATTATGGAGAACAGGCAGGAAAGTGTAGCTGAGGCTCAGGAGATCACCCAGGGTTGTACTGAATGGTAGAGCGGACACGGGGGACTGAATTGCCTACTCCTCTTAGTTCATAAAGAGATCAAGCATGTATGTCTGCACTTCTAGAATTAAAACGTTGAGCAGGTGAACCCAATACGAGACCACTACCCCCAACATTCACTGTGGACTGTTTGAGAATCTTTTAGAAAAGATCTTTGAATGTATGTATTCTATGCCAACTGAGACAGAAGGTGGAATTTAATGTTCCACCTGGAGGCGGGCTATGAGGTGGGAGTGGCTATATAATAGGCAGAACATGCAGGTTGGAGACCACTTTGCCTTCCCAGCTCTCCCCAATTAACTCCAGGGCAAGAAGAGACAGCCTTCCTATCTAGAGGTTAATTGAGGCCACCGAAAAAGCAAAGGTGAGTGTTATAACCTGAACAGGTCTTACAGGGTAGGGATGATTAACTACCCCGTGGATCTTGCAGAATACGAGCGCCCCCTATACGGGGATGAGGGACCCTTAACAATATTTGGATTTGTATAAAGAATCGGCCAATAAGCCACTGATTAGAGAAGACCCAGTAGGGAACTACTGGAGCTGAGTATAATAGGAATTGTGAAGTCTTTTGACCTTAAGTTCTTCGTAGCCCTTACAAAAAAGGTTGCCACCGACTCTTCAGCCTATGACAATGACTATTAAATCTGTCCATTATCTCTCTTTTATATTGAATATTACTGTGACAATAAGTTTTCCTGTCCCTTTTGGTTGCATAACTGTTCCTATCTGCCAAACCATTTCTATCTTCACCCCGTGCTGCAAAGTTGAAAACCTAGACAAGTGTGAACAATACTATTATCTAGCTGCTGGAACAACTTGTAGTGCTCTGCAGGGTCTGTGAATTCCAAACTTGATGCAGTCTTGATGTTGCCTGGACGCCAGTTTAAAATAACAATTCTGCTCAACCTTGTTCCATTTAGACCCATTGTACAATCTATCATGCCATTGCATTCCCTTTAAGGATTCCATGAAAGTAAATTGAAGAAAGAACAATTGGTGGTTTTCTGAATTTTTTTATGTGCTGTGAAAAGTTGATCAATTCCAAATCTAAGAAATGATTTCTTTCAGTCAAGACTGCAGATAAATATTTTAACAGGTGACATTTTTATTGCTTCCTATTCAGTATTTTGTATGCCATTCGGAAAGGAGCATAAATTGGCTGGAATGGATTTGTCCTGCTTTTTGAGGACAGGACATAACTGAGCAGTTATCCACATTCTTGGGTAGCAGGGTTGGAACTTTACTGGAACTGGTTGACTTGGAACATGGCTAGTCTGGAGCTGTAGTACTATAGCTATAGTACTTTTAGAAAAGATCAGTCCACAGTGAATGTTGGGGGTAATGGTCTATAGTACTATAGCTGCGATATTGTCAAAGCCCAAAGTGTTGCTGTTGCCAGTACTGTCAGCTTATTTTTTTATTTTTTTTAATTCGTTCATGGGTCGTAGGCCTCGCAGGCTGTGGCAGCATTTATTGCCCATCCCTAATTGCCCTTGAGGAGGCAGTTAAGTGTCAACCAAATTGCTGTGGGTCGGGAGTCACATAGGGCAGTCCTAGTAAGGACGGCAGATTTCCTTCCCTAAAGGGCATTAGTGAACCAGTTGGGTTTTTAATAATAATAATAATCTATATTGTCACAAGTAGGTTTACATTAACACTGCAATGAAGTTACTGTGAAAAGCCCCTAGTTGCCACATTCCGGTGCCTGTTCAGGTACATGGAGGGAGAATTCAGAATGCCCAAATTACCTAACAGCATGTCTTTGGGGACTTGTGGGAGGATACTGGAGCACCCAGAAGAACCCATGCAGACACAGGGAGAACGCACAGACAGTGACCCAGGCCAGGAATCGAACCTGGGACCATCGACAATGGTTTCATGGTCATCATTAGACCTTTTTAATTCCAGATTGTTATTGAATTCAAATTTCAACATCTGCAGTGGCGAGATTTGAACCTGGGTCCCTAAAGCATTAATCTGGGTATCTAGCCCAGTGACAATATCAGTATGCTCCCACCTCTGCTATCAGTCACATCCACTCTACACTGGTAACAAATGACAGTTATATGGGAGAAGAGAGGTCATCAGAATGTGATACAATTATGAGGTTTATATTTTGGACTGCAGTTTTAAATTTGGGGTAACTGAAAAAGAGTCATGAGACATGTTCTGTCGTCTGCCTGACAATAAACCTGGGTGGTCATTGGCTACAGTTAAAGTTTTAAAATGTGTCATTCTTTTGGCCAGTAACTGGAAGTTCATATTGCCAGGAATTGTCAAAGTTTATTTATTATTATTACAGTTAATAGTGCAGCTAGTCAACGCTTCTGATTGAATGTTACAGTTCTGTTTGGCTGACCACAGAAAATTATTCTGCTGCTGAACTATTTTAATATAAAGTGATTAAGACTGAATTAAGATGTCAAAATTGTTTCTTCTAAATGCTGGATGGATGAGCCTGGACTGGGATGTCAGACATCTTTTTAAAAAAAATCTAAAATAAAAACAAAATTTTGTGAATGCTGTAAATCTGAACTTAAAAAAAAAATGAAAATGCTGGGTAAACTCAGCAGATCTGGTGGCATTTGTAGGGAGAGAAACAGGGTTAATGTTTTGAGTCTGGGTCATACGGACTCAATGTTAACTCTGTTTCCATCCACAGATGCTGCCAGACCTCCTGAGTTTATCCAGCATTTTTGTTTTCTATTTTTTATATATCTCTAAGATATTGATTGGAGTAGCTTTCTATAAGTTTTTATTCTGCAAGAATTGTTAATTCTGCAAGAATTGTATTTGCATGCTTATACCAGTGAGTGACTGCACCCTCAATTGTTCAGTCCATAAAAGGGCCTTTCAGGAGTCCAGTAACAGCGGAGAAGAAGCTGTTTTTGAACCTGTTAGTCCGTGTTCTCAGACTTTTGTATCTCCTGCCTGATGGAAGAAGTTGGAAGAGAGAATAACACGGTGGGAGGGGTCTATGATTATACTGCCCACTGTCCCAAGGCAGCTGGAGGTGTAGACAGATTCAATGGATGATGGCGGGTTTATGTGATGGACTGGGCAGCGTTCACAACTCTCTATATTGTCTTACTGTCTTGGGCCGAGCAGTTGCCATACCAGGCTGTGATGCATCCAGATGGGATGCTTTCTATGGTACATCTGTAAAAATCATTAAGAGTCAATGTGGACATGCCATATTTCCTGAGTGGTAGTGTCGACATGGGTGGACCAGGGCAGATTGTTGGTGATGTGCCCACTGAGGAATAACCATTTCCACCTCTGCACCATTGATGCAGACAGGGATGTGTACAATACTTCGCTTTCTGAAGTCAATGACCAGCTCCTTAGTTTTGCTGACGCTGAGGGAGGGATTGTTGTCATTACACCACTCCTCTAGTTTCTCGATCTCCCTTCTGTACTCTGACTTATCGTTGTTCGAGATCCAACCCACTTCGGTGATGTCATCAGCAAACATGTAGGTGGAGTTGGAGCCAAATATTGCTACACAGTTGTGTGTGTATAGGGAGTATAGTATGGGGCTAAGTACGCAACCTTGGTATCGAGGCCCTGGTATCGAGTACTATTGTGGAGGAGGTATTACTGTTTATCCTTACTGATTGTGGTCTATGGGTCAGGAAGTCAGGAATCCAGTGAAATTGAAATGAATGCAAAGGAGGGTAAATGATATTCTCGCTATCTTGGGGCAAGATCCGGAACTTGCCATCGGGAGTGGGCTGGGTGAATTGCAAACTGGTTCATGCCCGGCACAAACTCTATTTTAGCCTTTCCTTGCTATTTACCTGGCACGCCCAGATCTGCGATGGGTACAACGCGGTTGTTGAATCGTACCCATTGTTTACCAGAAATCAGTGGGGCTATGCAAATTTCTAAAGGCAAGGGGAAATTTGAGTGAGGTAGACAGTAGAGTCCACAGTGGGCAATGTCAATTTGAGTGAGATAGACAGTAGAGTCCACAGTGGGGAATTTTAAAGAGATTGATCAGTATAACTGCTCACACCCTCATTGGGAAGAAGAGGATATTTCTCCATCCATCAGTCAGGCAGGCCAGTTCCATTTGTGATCCGAGCCACACAAGCCAGTTCTAGCTGACTTACTAATAGTCACAGCAAATTGCAGATTTCCCCTCTGAAAGGTGCAGGTTTGTACCTTCGCTGAAGCTTAGGGGCAAAGTACATAACTTGTAAAGAACAAGTCCTTAACTAATGCATAAGGAGGATTGGAAGATTTACATGAAAACTGTTTGCTTTGAAAGATGAGGTATTGAATCTGCGGTAAGGACACCGAGATGATAGATAGAAATTAGCAAACAAGGTTTATTACAATATAATCCAAACTCCTCCACCGCCCATGGGGTCTCCTTCCCTGACCTGCATTGAGGTTGGGTTTTTATGTGAGTTGGGGCGGTTCCTGTTGAGGGGACGCCCTGCTCCCTTAGGGCAGTTCATATTCCAGGAAGGTCATGGGATCCCGAGACCTCCATAGGGGTTATAATACTCCTTCCCCGTCAAGTCCGGAGTAATGGCCGCATCCATGGGTAAGTGCGCTGGGCCTTTTGACTGTTTCGCTCGCGGACGGTGTTCAGATACAGACCATGCGGCGTCAGGAGGGGTATATCGGACTGGAGAGTGACGTTTGCGTGATAAGCTTCTGGGCTGTGACAGCATTGTGGGTGTGGCCACGAGAGCCAGCGTGAGTATCACCGGTGGTGGTGAAATGTCCATCTCCATTTCAGAGTGGGAGCTAGGTGGTTCCTCATCCAGCACCTCTATAACCTCAAAAATGACCCCTGGATCGTCGACAGTCGGGGGCAGTGGCAGCAACACGGACGGTTCAGAAAGTGGCGAAGACGACGATGCTGGGTTGTCTGAGTTGTGACCTGAGTATTGAGCACACGGCTTTGGAGGTGGTCCACTTGGCGATTAGACTCTCAGCACTGCGCCCGTATTCGTAGAAACGTGTCCCATTTGCACCTGGGATCCAAGCGGCTATGTTGCCAATGTTCCGGACATGTACCGTGTCTCCTGAGGTGAACTCGTGCTGCGTCCTGCGATCGCCTTGGTTTGGTCCTGAATGCAGCGGACCTTCCCGCTAATATCGGGAAAGCCGAGATTTAATCAGGTGCAGAGGTGGCGATACATCATCATCTCGGCTGGCGCAATGTCTGTTGTGGCATGTGGGGCTGTGCAGTTACAGAATAAGAACCTGGCTCAGCGGACTTCCGGTGATGACCATGGTGTGAGTGGTCGCACACAGGGCAGCTCCTGCTTGAAGGCATAGAAAATAGCTCTTTTTATCCAAAATAGGGTGCACCTTTGGCAGAAAAATGTGCTGAAGGGTGGAGGAGAAGTCCCCCCGTCCCCCCCACCCCGCTCCTTCCCGGGTTTGGTATGCCTGCTGGTTGCCAAACCTGTCAGAAGGAGCTGAAAGGGGAGGGCTAGTGCAAGTAGCAGTTGCTGACCTTTATCAAGGAAGAGTTCTGTCAGCTGAGGAAGGAGATGCAGGAGGATTGCTTGAAGGCCATCGAAGGGGCTGTGGCACCCTTGAAGGGATCGATGGAGAGGGTGGAGAAATGCTTGGAGGCACAGGAGTCGCAGATCTGAGAGATTGAGAGGGTGATGTTGGACAGCGATCGGGTGGTGGCATTGGAGGCGGAGGAGACCTTTGGAACACGTTAAGAGCAAAGGTGGCGGATGATGGAAAATAGAGTGAGAAGGCAGAATCTGCGGATAGTGGGCCTGCCTGAAGGAGTGGAAGGGACGAGTGCCACGAGGTATATTTCGAAGATGCTGTGGGGCTGGTGGCGGAGGGGTGCTGGAAAAGGCCCCAGAGGTGGACAGAGCGCACAGGTCTCTGAGGCAGATGCCTAGAGCGGGGGAGCCGCCGCGGGCGGTGATCGTGAGACTCCACAAGTTTGTGGAGAAAGAGATGATTCTGCAATGGGTAACTGGGAATGGGAGGGGAACAAGGTCTGAATATACCAGGACATTGGACCTGAGCTGTCAAAAGGGCGTGCAGGGTTCAACAGGGCCAAGGTGTTGTATCAGGTTGGGGGTGCTCTACCCGGCGAAACTATGGGTGATCTATGAAAGCCGGGAATAGTATTTTGAGACACCAGAAGCGGCCAATTACTTTATCAAGGAGCATAAACTGGGGGAGAACTGAACTAAACAATTCTGAGAGACTGAGGTGCTGGCACTTTGGAGTAACTGGGAATATGGGTGGAGTGGGTGGGTGGGTGTGGGGGGGGGTTCTTTTCCCCCAAATGGAGTTTTTTTTTCTTTTGTGGTTCGAGATGAGTCTTTGTTCGGGTGGGGGAGGGGGAGGCCAGCAGGGAGCCTTCTTCACAGAACAGAGAGGTGAGGGTTGGGTGGGGCTAGTAGGAGGAGCCTTTGGGCAGGAGTTGCCACGCTGGCAGGTAATGCTGGTGAACGGAAGTGAGGTGGGGAAGAAGGATGACAGAGGTGGCTGTAAGGGGGGAGGGTGGGAGGGGTGACACAATGAGGTGAGATTGGAGAAGAAACATGGTCAGTAGCGGAGAAAGTGGCCACCTTGGATGGGCCAGGTATAGGGTGAAATTAACAGGGGTAGAGCCAAAAGGGGAGGGAGGATGATGGATGATAGAGGGGAATGGAGGCGTAAGCCCCCGATGAGCCTGATAATGATGAACGTGCGAGGGCTCAATGGACCGGTCCAAAGATCTTGAGTTTTTGCACACCTTAGGAGCTTGAAAGTGGAGGTGGTCTTTTTGCAGGAGATGCACCTCCACGTGAAGGACCAGGTTAGGCTAAGGAATGGTAGGTGGGACGAGTTTTCCATTCGGGGTTTGATTCAAAGTCGTGGGATGTGGCAATTTTGACGAGTGAGAAAGTGAGGTTTGTGAGCGCGAAATAAGTGAGGGACCCAGGTGGGAGATCTGAGATTGTGAGTGGAGTATCAGAAGGGATGCCGGTGGCACTGGTGAATGTGTATGCACTGAATTAGGATAATGTAGGCTTCATGAGGGGGTTGCTGGCGCAATTCCGGACTTGGCCACGCACCAGTTGATTATGGGAGGAGATTTTAATTGTGTAGAGCCGAGGGTAGATCGATCGAGCTCCAGGTCAATAGGTAGGATATGTATGGCAAAGGAGCTGGGTGGGTTTTCTTTAATTATAAATTTAGAGTGCCCTATTATTTTTTTCCAATTAAGGGACTATTTAGTGTGGCCAATCCACCTAACCTGAACATCTTTGGGTTGTGGAGGTGAAACCCATGCCGGGATCGAACCCGGGTCCTCAGCGTCATAGGCAGCAGTGCTAACCACGCCGCCCACTGGTTGGGTTTATGGAAAAGATGGGTATGGTGGACCCGTGGCGTTTAAGAACCCAGGGGGAAGGGAGCATTCCTTTTTTTCACATGTGTACAGCGTATATTCCAGAATTGACTTTTTGTGGTGAGCTGGGAGGCTTTGGTTGAGGTAGATGGGGCAGAGTACGCGGGGATAGTAATCTCGCACCATTTCTATAGGTATGTCAGGAATAAGCGAATGACTAGGGAAAGAGTAGGACCAGTCAAGGACAGGGATGGGAAGTTGTGTGTGGAGTCTGAAGAGAGCGGCGAGATACTAAATGAATATTTTTCGTCAGTATTCACTCAGGAAAAAGATAATGTTGTGGAGGAGAATGCTGAGCCCCAGGCTATTAGAATAGATGGCATTGAGGTACGTAGGGAAGAGGTGTTGGCAATTCTGGACAGGCTGAAAATAGATAAGTCCCCGGGACCTGATGGGATTTATCCTAGGATTCTCTGGGAGGCCAGGGAAGAGATTGCTGGACCTTTGGCTTTGATTTTTATGTCATCATTGGCTACAGGAATAGTGCCAGAGGACTGGAGGACAGCAAATGTGGTCCCTTTGTTCAAAAAGGGGAGTAGAGACAACCCCGGCAACTATAGACCGGTGAGCCTCACGTCTGTAGTGGGTAAAGTCTTGGAGGGGATTATAAGAGACAAGATTTATAATCATCGAGATAGGAATAATATGATCAGGGATAGTCAGCATGGCTTCGTGAAGGGTAGGTCATGCCTCACAAACCTTATCGAGTTCTTTGAGAAGGTGACTGAACAGGTAGATGAGGGTAGAGCAGTTGATGTGGTGTATATGGATTTCGGTAAAGCGTTTGATAAGGTTCCCCACGGTAGGCTAGTGCAGAAAATATGGAGGCTGGGGATTGAGGGTGATTTAGAGATGTGGATCAGAAATTGGCTAGCTGAAAGAAGACAGAGGGTGGTGGTTGATGGGAAATGTTCAGAATGGAGTTCAGTTACAAGTGGCGTACCACAAGGATCTGTTCTGGGGCCGTTGCTGTTTGTCATTTTTATCAATGACCTAGAGGAAGGTGCAGAAGGGTGGGTGAGTAAATTTGCAGACGATACTAAAGTCGGTGGTGTTGTCGACAGTGTGGAAGGATGTAGCAGGTTACAGAGGGACATAGATAAGCTGCAGAGCTGGGCTGAGAGGTGGCAAATGGAGTTTAATGTAGAGAAGTGTGAGGTGATTCACTTTGGAAGGAATAACAGGAATGCAGAATATTTGGCTAATGGTAAAGTTCTTGGAAGTGTGGATGAGCAGAGGGATCTAGGTGTCCATGTACATAGATCCCTGAAAGTTGCCATCCAGGTTGATAGGGTTGTGAAGAAGGCCTATGGAGTGTTGGCCTTTATTGGTAGAGGGATTGAGTTCCGGAGTCAGGAGGTCATGTTGAAGCTGTACAAAACTCTGGTATGGCCGCATTTGGAGTATTGCATACAGTTCTGGTCACCGCATTATAGGAAGGACGTGGAGGCTTTGGAGCGGGTGCAGAGGAGAGTTACCAGGATGTTGCCTGGTATGGAGGGAAAATCTTATGAGGAAAGGCTGATGGACTTGAGGTTGTTTTCGTTGGAGAGAAGAAGGTTAAGAGGAGACTTAATAGAGGCATACAAAATGATCAGGGGGTTAGATAGGGTGGACAGTGAGAGCCTTCTCCCGCGGATGGAAATGGCTGGCACGAGGGGACATAGCTTTAAACTGAGGGGTAATAGATATAGGACAGAGGTCAGAGGTAGGTTCTTTACGCAAAGAGTGGTGAGGCCGTGTAATGCCCTACCTGCAACAGTAGTGAACTCACCAACATTGAGGGCATTTAAAAGTTTATTGGATAAGCATATGGATGATAATGGCATCGTGTAGGTTAGATGGCTTTTGTTTCGGTGCAACATGAAGGGCCTGTACTGCGCTGTATCGTTCTACGTTCTATGTTCTATGTGCCCCATTGGCTGAAGATTCGGCTTCGATCAGGACGGGAGCAGAGGCCGGGGTGGAGGCTCGATTCAGGATTGTTGGCAGACAGAGGGTTTTGTGATAAAGTGCGGGCTGTGATTAAAGATTACGTAGAATTGAACCAAAACAGGGAGGTGTTGGTGTCCACTTTTTGGGAAGTGCTAAAAGCAGTGGTCCGTGGGGAGATTATCTCGTTCCAGGCACATACAATAAGGGAGAGGAGAGAGCAATACGAAGAGAGGAGCCCCTGGGGCTGAGGGAGATATTTGACAGTATAAGGGGTATGAAGTCGGGAAAGACCCCAGGGCCTGATGGCTACCCGGGACAATTTCATAAGGAGTTTGCGACGGACCTGCCACCACATCTCTTGGGGGTGTTTAATGAGGTGTTGGAGAAGGGGGAACATCCGGAGACGATGACGCAGGCAACAATCACATTACCAAAAAAGGGGAAGGACCCGTTGGAATGTGGGTCGTATAAGCCCACATCGTTGTTAAATACAAATGTGAAAGTGCTGGCTAAGTTGGTGGCGGGAAGGATGGAAGGTTGTGTCCTGGGGGTTGTTGCGGAGGACCAAACCGACTTTGTAAAGGGCAGGCAACTTTCTAGCAATATAAGGAGGCTGTTAAATGTGATCATGACCCCATCAAGAGCTCCGGTCCGGAGGTACTCGTGTCCATGGATGCGGAGAAGGCATTCGACCAAGTGGAGTGACTGTAACTTTGAGGTCCTGTGAAGGTTTGGGTTTGTCTGAAGTTTGTGGCATGGGTGCACCTGTTATATGTGGCACCGAGGGCAAGTGTGCGGACCAATGACATGGGTTCACAGAACTTTGAATTACACATGGGACCAGGCAGGTGTGGCCACAGTCACCACTGCTGTTTATGCTAGCTAAAGAGCCTCTGACAATGGCTCTTAGAAGGCCTGCAGAGTGGCGAGGGATTAGATCATAGAATTTACAGTGCAGAAGGAGGCCATTCGGCCCATCGAGTCTGCACCGGCTCTTGGAAAGAGCACCCTACCCAAGGTCAATACCTCCACCCTATCCCCATAACCCAGTAACCCCACCCAACACTAAGGGCAATTTTGGACACTAAGGGCAATTTATCATGGCCAATCCACCTAACCTGCACATCTTTGGACTGTGGGAGGAAACCGGAGCAGCCAGAGAAAACCCACGCACACACGGGGAGGATGTGCAGACTCCGCACAGACAGCGACCCAAGCCGGAATCGAACCTGGGATCCTGGAGCTGTGAAGCAATTGTGCTATCCACAATGCTACCGTGCTGCCCTGAGGGGACGAAGGGAGCATCGGGTGTCGCTATATGCGTATGACCTACAATTGTATGTTTCGGACCCGCTGAGGAGCATGGAGAAGATCATGGCCTTTTGTGAAAGTTTGGGGCATTCTCGGGATATCGGTTAAATATAGGGAAAAACAAAGTGTTCCCAGCCAATTTAATGGGGTGGCCAGAGACCGGTTCAGATACTTGGGGATTCGGGTAGCGAGGGAACGAGCGATGCTTCACAGATGGAATTTGATA
The DNA here is from genome assembly GCF_047496885.1 of Scyliorhinus torazame. Lineage (NCBI taxonomy): Eukaryota > Metazoa > Chordata > Chondrichthyes > Carcharhiniformes > Scyliorhinidae > Scyliorhinus > Scyliorhinus torazame. The sequence continues at coordinate 150,755,735 of NC_092721.1, read as the reverse complement.
AAACTGGTGGAGGAGGCCAGGGAGGAGCTCAAGAGGTGGGACACGCTGCACTTGATCTTGGCAGGGAGGGTCCAAGTGGTGAAGATGAACATTCTGCCGAGGTTCCTGTTCATATTCCAGACACTCCCGATCTTGAAACTGAAGGCCTTCTTTCGAAAACTAGATACAATTATTTCGGATTTTGTATGGGCAGGGAAGTTAAGAGGACCCTATTACAGAGACAGGCAGCAAGGAGGGTTGGTGTTGCCGAACCTGCTACATTACTATTGGGCAGCGAATGTGGAGAAGGTGAGGCGGTGGTGGGAAGGAGTAGGGAGGGAATGGGTTAGGGTGGAGGAGGAATCTTGTAGATGATCCAGCTGAAGGCCATGGTGACGTCGGCGTTGCCAATGGGGCCGAGCAGATACTCGAAGAACGCTGTGGGGCAGTCCATGGTGAAGATCGAGAACCAGCTTAGAAGGCACTTTAGGATAGAGGGGACGTCGGTGTTAGCGCAGTTGTGTGAAAATCATGGTTTTGAGCCGGGAGGAATAGATGGCATGTGGAGAGAAGTGGGCCTGGTTCACGTGAGGGATTGTATCTGGAAGAAGGGTTTGCCATCTAGATGAATTGAAGTAGAGGTAGAGCTCCCGAGAGAAAGTGAGTTTAAGTAGCTGCAGGTAAGAGACTTTGTGCGGAAGGTTTGGAAAGAGTTCCCCAAGTTGCCGAGGTACACCCTGCTGGAGTGACCACTGCTTCCAGATGTGGAAGGCGAGGGCAGGATCGGAGGCATATACAGGTGGCTGGGAGAACAGGGAGGTGAGCGGGTGGTGAAGATTAAGGAGAAGTGGAAGGAGAGCTGGGAGGGGGGATTAACTGGGGAATATGGAGTGAGGCGCTACGAAGGATGAATGCGACCTCCTCGTGCACAAGGATGAGCCTGATACAGTTCAAGGTCGTACACAAGGTACATATGTCGCGGGCAAGAATGAGTGGGTTCTTTCAGGGGGTGGCAGATGAGTGCGAGAAGTGTGGGTGGGGACCAGCGAATCACGCACATGTTCTGGGGCTGCAAAAAGTTGGAGAGACTCTGGGCGGAAGTGTTCGCAACCCTCGCAAGGATAGTGGGGGAGGAGGTTGAGCCGGACCCTTTGGTGGCGATATTTGGGATATCGGGGAAGCCGGAGCTGATGGAGGAGAGGAAGGCGATATTGTGGCCTTTACCTCTCTGATTGCCCAGCGACTAATTTTATTGGAGTGGCAGTCAGCAACGCCACCCGGGGTAGCAGCCTGGCTGGGTGACTTATATGACTTTCTTCGGCTGGAAAAGATCAAAGTTAAGGGAGTCAGTGGAGCGTTCCGAGGCAAGGTGGATATTCATGACCGTGTTTGAAAAATTTGTACAAACTTTATTGTGTATTGGGAAGTTTGTTTCCCGAATTGTTTATGTGTTGTAACTTTTTATAGACGTTTGGAATGAAGTACATTAAAAAAAAAAAGAACCTGGCTAAGCGGGCCTCCCAGGAACCCGACGTCTGCTTCTTCATTTAATGTTTGCAATGCCTGCTCAGCAAACCCATTTGAAGCCGGGTGGTACGGGGCAGTCCTTGCAAGACGGGTACTATTGGCGGATTCAAATTTTGCCTTCATGAAAGAAAACCGTACCATTGTCTGACACCAGCACCTTGGGTATGCCGTGCTTGCAAAAAATTTGCTGGAGTTTCTCAATGTTGGCCGGGCCGTCATTGTCTGTATCTTGAGGACCTCCCATCACTTGGAGTGGGCATCGATGAGGAGAAGGAACTCCTGAAAGGGTCCCACAAAGTCTATATGGAGGTGAGATCACGGACAACCCAGCCATTCCCATGGGTGGAGTGGGTTTGCAGGGGCCAACGTCTGGTGGGCCTGCCATTGGACGCAGTGCTGGACCACCTGCTTGATGTCCGCATCGATGCCGGGCATCCAAACGTAGCTACAAGCTAATATTTTCATCTTGGACACTCCTGGGTGTCCATTGTGGAGGTCCATCAGGAGTGGGGCCGCGCTCACATCCCGGAACCATCACGTGGGTCCCCCAAAGAAGTACTCCAACCTCTATGCTCAGCTCCTGCAACTTTGTGGTGTAGACCTTCAGGTCATGCAGTAAAGCCCAGTGCTGAGCCCCATACTACACCATGTGGCAGATGCGTGACCGTTGAGGGTCCGTCTGGTCCACCTGTGATCGCGGGTCGCCGTGACCGGTAACAAGCCTATAAAATGAAGGACGGTGATGACCTCGCTGGCCACCACTGGTGTAGGTGGCCTGGTTGGCAGGGGCAGATGACTTAACATCTCGGCATGGTGAATCTTCATCCTGGAGCAGTCGTCCGTGGTATAGGCCAGCACTACCCTGACGCCGTACGGAGAAGAGTCGCAGGTCAACAGGAGTGGTCTTGATTGGTCGAATTAGGTCAGCAGTCATGCTTGGAAAGCTGTTGCTTCTGTCATGGGAACGTCACTTTCAGAAATGTTTGTCTTCTCAAGTGGCTGCAGTGATGTCCGTGTGTGGTGGAGCAGGGCTCTGGCTCTGCTTTTTACTTTTGAGCTGGAAGCTATTTTTGAGAGTTTTTGTTTCGTTTCCAGTTGGAGAGCTGCATTCAAACCATAAGGTATATTTTGGTCTCTCTCTCTTTGCATGCTAAAGAATTTCTCCAGATCACTTGACAATTTCAAAATAATACCTGTTTCTGTAAGGAATGCAAAACCTACTGTCTTTGTTAAAAAGGGTCTTTGACTTATGGATGTTGTTAGGAAAGTTACTAAGGGTTACCTATATAGTGATGAAATTGGGTTCTTTCTGTCCACCGTCTGGTCTCAATCAAAAGGCTGAGTTCGGATTATAGATATTATTTTATTTTAGTTCACCTGGTTTGCAAGCTCCACTCACTCTGATAAAAAGGCAGGAGACAACATGTCTCTTGAAATTTCCAGGGCGAGTGAGACAAAGGGAGGCAAAACATGTGTTCTCATATACATTCATGCATTATCAAGTTCTACATACACGAATACACTATTCTTATAGGTCCTTTTCCCACATTCCTTGACCTGGCCATATAATCTAACCTTCACTGCCACTGATCCTGATCGGCCGACAATACATTCCTCAGCCCTGGGCCCCTTCCTACCAGCATCCTTTGCACAAAGAACCGGTCCTAATGGTTACCCATCCCCCTCCCGGCCATGCTTTGCCCAGCCCCTTTGTTCACTCCCTGCAACCCGAATTAATGTCTATAATGCCCTATCCTATTTCTCTGCTTTCCTATATTAGGGTATACTTCTACACTATCCTAACTGGTCATCCCAGTCTAATGCTTTTTCTTTAGTTCAATTCCTCAATAGCACTGTATCTTTTTTGTTAAATATTTTTTTAAATGAAAGTTTTTTGCAAAGTTTTTCATAATAAATCGTAATAATCCTAACACAGCAAAATAGGGTGAACATTAACATAGTGCAAAAAGAGAATATACAATAGCAATTGACTAGACGTGACCCCACGCGCCTCAGTCTTCCCACACCCTCCCAATGGAGCACTCGCCCCCGCTCCCCTATGGGTCGCTGCTGACGTTTTAATTTTCCCTGAGAAGCCATTGGACGGTATTATGCCCCCGCTCAACAGCAGCAGCTCTGTACACTTGGCAAAATTATTTACACACATAAGTAGGCATCTGTTCGTGGTGTTGTCGTCCCTTGCTTCTCCCAGACGGAGTTCGCTGCCGTTGTCGTCTTGTTCCGCTTCTGCGCACTTCCGCTTCTGTGGCCCTCCCGTCTTCCCCGTTTTCTCTGTTCCTATGGGCTTTAAGTTTGTTAACGTTTCCCTGCCTCCCCCTCCGTGGCTCTCCTCTATTGTTCCGTCTCTTCCCTCTACCCCCCCTCTCCCCGCTCCTGCATCTCTCGGAATCTCTCCTTCCCCCTGTGGATAGCCTTTCCTTCCTCTTAGATTTTAGCTGCCCCCCCCCTTCCCGGTCTATCTCTCCCTCTCATGCTTTGGCTACTCTCCCCTGTTTCTTGGCTACCTGGCTATTCTTCTGCTTGTTTGTTGGCCACAAACAGGTCTCGGAACAATTGGGTGAATGGCTCCCACGTTCTGTGGAAGCTGTCGTCTGACCCTCGGATGGCGAATTTGATTTTCTCCATTTGGAGAGATTGAGAGGTCGGACAGCCAGTCAGCAGTTTTGGGTGGTGCTGCTGACCACCAGCCGAACAGGATTTTACGGCGGGCGATCAGGGAGGCAAGGGCGTCCGCCCTCCTCCCCAGGAATAGATCTGGCTGGTCTGAAACCCCGAAGACCGCCACTTTCGGCATGGCTCCACCCTCACCCCCACCACCTTGGACATTGCATCGAAGAAGGCTGTCCAGTGCTCCACAAGTCTGGGGCAGGACCAGAACATGTGGGCGTGGTTGGCTGGGCCTCCTTGGCACCGCTCACATCTGTCCTCCACCTCCGGGTGTCACTACAGTTTCCTTTCTCTAGTATGCTTGCGTCCAGTAACTCTTCCAGTAGTGTCTGTCGTGGTGGTTGTGGGTATGTCCCTGTCTCCTTTCGTAGGAAACTTTTTAGTTGCAGGTACCTTAGCTCGTTCCCCCTGGCTAGCTGGAATTTCTCTGTCAGTTCGCCCAGTGTCGCGATCCTGCCGTCCGTGTATAGGTCCCTGACTGTCAGTGTCCTTCTGTCCTGTCCCCACCTTTTGGAGGTGGAGTCAGTCAGCGCTGGTGTGAACCTATGGTTGTTGCAGATGGGAGCTTTACCCGACATTCTGGTCAGGCCAAATTGTTGCTGTAGTTGGATCCAGGACTGGAGGGTGGCTATTACTACTGGGCTGCTGGAGTGTTTTTTGGGTGGGGATGGGGATGGGAGCACCACCGTGGCGAGGGCCCGGAGGGAGGTCCCCATGCAGGAGGCCTCTTCCGCGCGCACCCACTTGGCTTTTGGCTCCTTGATCCATCCCCTTATTCGCTCGGCCGTCGCCGCCCAGTGGTAAAGTTGTAGGTTTGGGAGGGCTATCCCAAACCTACAATCTACACACACACACACACATATACACACACATATACACACACACATACACACACACACACACACACCCCCCCCTGGATTTTTTTTTTGGTAAGACCTTCTTTGGGATCCTAGCATTCTTCCCCCACATACGAACGGCATGATTAGTTTGTCTAGTGCTTTGAAAAAGGCCTTGGGGATGTAGATCGGGATGGATCTGAATAAGAAGAGGTACCTGGGCAGCACGTTCATTTTGATCGTCTGGATTATCCCCGCGAGGGAGAGTGGGACTGTGTTCCATCTTTGCAGGTCCTTTTTTACTTCCTCTGTCAGACTGGTGAGGTTCCATTTGTGGATCCCCTTATAGTACTGTATCTTTGAGGGTGATATCAGTGTTGGTAGTTGATAAGATGTTTACGGTGTGTTTATAAAATGTTAACTGGATTCATGGAATAAACATTGGGCGGAATCGGCGCGGCGCCGCGGGAATTGCGCCACGCCGCCGGGACGCAATTCTCCGTAGTGCGGAGACTCGGCGCCATTGGTGCCGGTCGGGGTATGCGGTGACTCTCCGGCCCGGGCCAGCGTGCCGATTCTCCAGCCCGAATGGGTCGAGCGGCCATCATCAAAAGCCGAGTCCCGCCGCCGCCGTTCTAACATCCACTGAGCAGGCGGGACCTCGGCATTGAAGGGTCCGGGGGCAGCCTGTGAGGGTGGAGGGGGTGGAGGGGGGGGGGGGGGGGTCCGACCCTGGGGAGGGCCTCCCTAGTGGCCTGGCCCGCGATCGGGGCCCACTGATCGGCGGGCAGTCCTCTCTGCCCCCGGCCTCCTTTCCTCCGCGCCGGCTCCTGCCATCTTAGAATACCAACGGAAATCTGGTCCGAACCCCTTCATGGCCACGTGGGTGAATACAGCACACCCGCTGCCAATCCAGCCGTAGGTGACATAACCAGTCACCCCCACCCCCCCCAGTAAGCTTGAATCGCTCCCATGGACCACCATCAGAGGAAGACTTGCAGATTGCTGATCATCCTCGACCAGAACAGTTGAAGTACCCGCTATTACCAGCAATTCCCCAGTATAAGTGGGCATCAGTGCATTGGTGTCCAACAAGGTCCGTGATTGAAGGCCAGACTGAATACGATCCATGTACGACGACTGACTACAATGTTAAGCTCCACGCAGATAGGGTGTTCATTAACTTCTAAAGAGAGATCTGGTTGGGCGCCACTCTTGGCACAGCCATGCAGCGCAACTGCAGATGGGTGCTGTCGTCGCCTTCCACATCGTAAGCCTTGTCACACGGGGGGGGGGGGGGGGGAAGGGCGGTCGCAGCTGGTGGGTCAGCAGGTGGGCATATCCTTGCGGAGTCTCCTGTTCCCCTGATCCCTGTGACCTGTTGCAGCCCTGCTGGTTGGTGGTTGTATTCCTGTTCTCAGGGAGAGAACACTCGGCAGCGCTCCCGGCCTCTTGTTACGGTAGCCCGAGTTCCTCCTATAGGTGTCCCACAGTCGGGCACTAGCTTCCTCAGTTATAGCCGAGCGTGATTGGCATTCGCCTTAGTGTTCCAGATTGAGCACTGGCATTCCCTGGAGTTCTGGGCCCCTTGTTTGGCACTTCCTCTGGAGATGGCTATCTCCACCGGGCGTTGCAGGTCCAAGCGGGCCTCAGCCAGTAATTTCTTCTGCATGGCCACATTACGGAGTCCACACACTAAGCGGTCCTAAGAGTGTCTAATTTAATGTTGCTCCAAATTCGCATGACTCCGCCAGTTTTCAAAGGCGAGCCAGAAAGTTACTCATTGACTCAGCTGGAGCCTGAGTAGCCCTGCGGAAGGTGAAGTGGTGTGCAATGAGCGACAGTTTTGGGTTGAAATGTTCTCCGCTGAGGCCACCAGGGCGGTGAATGACCGCGTATCTGGGGGGGTCCAAGTGAGTGAGGCTTTTTGTCACACCTCCGCAAGCCTTTAGCAATACCAAAGTTTGTCTCACATCACCGATAATTGCATTAGTCTTTAAGAAATTGCATATGTTTGACATATTGTCGCCACACATCTGTACCTGCGTTGAATGGCTCCAGCTTCCCTATATGCAGCATTTCGACGGTCAGTCGAGAAGCCTCCCGAGGCCTAGACGAGGTGGACCGGGCGCGTAGTAACCGGTGTCGACAGCAGCTCCACTGAATCCTTGTTGCATAAACGATGGGTAGAAATTCCAAAACAAATCCAAACTCCTCCACTCCCCTAAGGGTCTCCTTCCCCGACCTGCACCCAGGCCGGGGATTTTGTGAGAGTTGGGGCTCTCCCTGCTGAGGAGAAACCCCGCCCTCTTAAAGGGGGCAGTTCATATTCTGGGAGGTCATGGGAAATCGTATTGTCCTGATCCCGGGTTATAATACGAGGTAAACTATTATCTCCACTACCTTGTTGCTTAGGGCCTCCCTATGTCTGATCATCCAATTTGAGGCTTGATAGAGTAGACCCTGAGAGATTGTTTCGCAGGTCGGAAATAGTGGGGGCTGATCATTTAGGCCTGAGGTGAGCAGAAAATACTTCACGCAAAGTTTTATGAACCTTTTGGAATCCCACTGCATGAGTGAATATGGATTTGGCAGTCAAAATGTGCCTCATGTCTCGCCTTTCAATCTTTTTCCTGTTAGAAATCTGGTATCCAGGATTTGCTAAATACCCAAAATTAAGCTCTTTGCAACCCAAAGTCTACTTTCACTTCTGCTTAAAGTCAAAATACCGTTGTTTCCTTCTTTAAACAGTTATTTCCTGTCTGCCTAAAAATTGTATGAACCTGATTGTTCTGGAGGAGATCTGAGTGCATAGCATGTTCCCTGTGAGAAAATTGAATAATTCTCGGCAGTTCTGAATTTCCATTAGCATTAATAATATTACCGTGTAAAGATCTTCACATTTGGTGCAAGAGCTTGCTAAGAAGCCTGGGAGTTCACATACAACCAAGATTCACCAATTTCCTTTCCTATGAACACTTGATCCATTCTGATGTAGCCACCTCCAGTAATTAAAAAATTGACCATTTTCTATATTTACACATTAATTCAAAAGTTTCCTTTTTAAGTCTTTAGATTTAGCATTATTATCACCTACTCTGATTCAAGACACTGATTCAATTTTTTGCTGTAAGCATACTTTTATGGGGTGCCATTTTAAAACATGAATCCTGATTTGGATTGGTTTATGCTAAGATCAACTTCCAATCTTTTAATTTAGTTATTTTAATCATCCAGCTTAATTCCACTATTTTAATTTAATTGTTCAATGTTTGTACTTGTAGTCCTATTTTCAGAGCACCAATCTAATTCATGCTTCATGTTCTTGTTGTCAGCCTTTTTGTTTAGTCTTTGAGTTAAATTTGCAATATAGGGGCTGAATTTTACAGCCTCCTGCTGGCATATTTGAAGGCAGCTGAGGTTGTAAATGTCATAATATACACTAGTATATCATGGTGAAGACACACACTGATGGACACACAGTGGGACCAATCAACACACTCAACACCGCAGCCAATCACCAGTGAGAGCACACGCACTATAAAGACGGGGCATCAGAGTTCCCGCTCATTCTACTGGCAGCCTCCGAGTAGGACAGAGCTCACAGACTGCAGCACAGACATTCACCATATGCTGAGTGCATCGACTGGTTAGGACAAGGCAAAGGTCTTTAGTTAAAGCTAGTATCGTATTAACCCACAGTCTGAGTATGTTTAAACAGTTAATGATTCAATAAAATAGTGTTGCACTATTTCAAGTGTTGGTGACCTGTATGTGATCCAGAACACCCAACACATCATGATTCCAGGTGTGGTGGGATATTAGCACTTCTTAGACCTACCTGCAAGTGATCTGCCTTCCGCCAGCATTCCGTCATTCTGCAACATGGACAACATCAGCCCGCCGCTGCCGCACCGCATTGCCGGCAACCTCGGGGCCAACTGGAAGATTTTCAAACAGCGCTTCCAGATCTTCCCTCGAAGCCACAGACAGGAAGGGCGCCTCGGATACCAGGAAGATTGCTCTTCTCCTCTCTATGGCCGGGGACCATGCCATCCGCATTTTCAACTCTCTCACCTTTGCGGATGATGAAGATAAAATGAAGTTCAAGACGGTCCTCTGGTGAATGACAGTTTTGAACGCTACGTGTTCCAGCAGCGTTTGCAGGGTAAGGATGAACGTTTCCAATCCTTTCTCACACACCTCCGCATACTTGCGCAGTCTTGCAGCTATGGGCCCACCTCCGACTCCATGATACGCGACCAGATCAGTTTTGGTGTTCAGTCGGACCCCCTACGTCAGCAGCTCCTCAAAGTAAAGCAACTCACCCTTGCGACCGCCATTGAGACCTGTGTCTTACATGAAAATGCCACGAGTCGGTATTCCCATATACAAGCGGCTGAAACGGCACGGCAAGGTTCCCACGTGGCGGAACTGGTCCAAGTGATTGAACACCTCCAAGGCCTCAGCCTGGATGAGGGTGGCCATTTCGCGCGCTTTTCGCGGACTCCAGCGCTTGTATGCACCAAACGAGGGGACGGCGACGTTGAGGAACGTAATGCGCAGGCGCTGTTGCTAACTTTTGGTTGGCTCTTAAATGTTGCCCGTTGTATCTTTACTTAATTTGCTCTGTTTCTATAACCTTTGCTCTCGAGTCGCCAGGTATCTTTATGATACCGCCACGAGGTTCAAGTTCAAGTACTGATCAATAACTCGACACACCAATTAGTAAGATTCAAATCAAAACACATTTATTATACACAGCCAATCACTACTCATGCATAAACTCTACTTACTAGACTATCGCTATCACTAAAAGGCCTATACTTAGCTTGGAACTGGTCCACCAGGTCAGGGGAACAAATGGCCTTTCGATCGATTCTGAGTCTGCAGGATTCAAAAGCTGGTATGGACTAGTAGCTAGGAGCGCCTATTTCGTAGCGTGCGTTGACTGGAGACTTACTTGGTTGATGCGGCAGCTAGGCAGTTCACTGTCAAGGGTTGGTTCGCGCTGCTGAGTGACCCTGCCAAGAAGACCCATTTGAACTTGGGGGCACTACTTTATAGTCCCCAGGGGTTTCGTGACATTCTGGGCGGGCCCCGTATCTGGTTCCAAGTGATTGGACTACGTTCCGATCACTTGGATCGATTTCTCCAATACTGGAGTTTTTCCCTGATTGCTGGGTGGTCCCTGAGTGTCCATTGGCCTTCCTTTGTCTTGGCTCCTGCTGGCGCCGAGGAGTCTGGCTTGGCCTTATTCACCTTAAATGTTTCAATTGTTCCCGGGGATCGCTCATTAATATGCAGATTTCAGTGCTGTCTGGGTTTCTGCAAAGTCTAATACACAGGAGACTTTGCACCTGCTAGTTTTTCCTGGCTTGGCTGAATTTCCCTGCATTCTTTGCGGATCTCCATTTTAAGTCGGGAAGTGGCCAACCCAGGTGGCTACAGCGCGGACCACGCAGGACTGCACCGCGCATGCACGGTGGCGCAGCGAACGTGCTGACGTCACGACGTGGGGCAACTGTGGCTCCACCCATTTAAAGCGGCAATGCCCCGCAAAATCTCGACTGCCTACGATGTGGCAGACTTGGCCACTATGCTGCCTTTTGTCGAGCAGCTCTGCCTGCCAATTCATATCGCTTCAGCCAGCCTCGCAGGAATGTTCGGGCAATTGAACCCACGGTCACCGAGTCCGATGCGGCCCTCCCACACAGCAGTGCCGCCGACGGGCCCGAGAGGCAGTGTACTGGCCCGGCATCAATGACGACATCGCCAACACAGTGCTCAACTGCCCCACTTGTCAGCGCTTCCAGCCAGCCCAACCACGTGAGACCCTACAGCCCTATGAGTTGGTCACGTCCCCTTGGACCAAGGTGGGCACGACCTGTTCCATGCGCTGGGCAGGGACTATGTCCTGATTGTAGACTATTTTTCAAACTACCCGGAGGTGGTACGTTTACACGGCATCACATCGTCTGCAGTCATCCGTGCCTGTAAGGACACCTTTGCTCGACACTGCATCCCACTCACTGTGATTTTGGACAATGGCCCCTGCTTCGCAAGCCAGGAATGGTACAACTTTGCCAGAAGGTACAACTTTGTGCATGTGACATCCAGTCCCCTGTACCCCCAATCCAACGGCAAAGCGGAGAAGGGCGTCCACATAGTCAAACAGCTCCTCTGCAAGGCCGATGCTGGGTCCGATGTCTACCTCGCCCTGCTGCCCTATTGCTCGGCCCCACTCTCCGCTGGCCTGTCGCCAGCCCAGCTGCTCATGGGTCGCACCCTGAGGACGACGGTGCCATCCATTCATGTCCCAGACCTCGACCACGTTCCGTTCCTTCAACGAATGCAGCTGTCTCGTGCACAGCACAAGGCGGCTCATGACTCCCGTGCAGCTGATCTCCCTGCTCTGGCTCCAGGTGACAACGTCCGCATCCATCTTCCGGATGGTGGTTGGTCTGCAACCGCTGTGGTTCTTCGGCAGGTGGCGCCCCGCTCGTTCCTGGTTCGTCCACCGGATGGCTCCATTCTGCGCCGCAATCGACATGCCCTTTGTCTCGTTCCGCGCTCGCTACATGATCCTCCACCATTGCCACGCTCTCCTGTTGACCCTGACCTGGACTATGTAAAGATTCCGGTCACTCTGCATCCTCCTCACTCTGACGCAGTCCAGCCCGCTCCTCAGCCGGCGGCTCCCGACCTTGAGGCGGTCAACCAGAATTCGTCACCCACCTCAGAGACTTAATTTGTGAACTTTGTGGCCTTATGGACTTTCTGATTTGTTTTGTTCTTCCGTTTAATCGTTCAAGTGGTTTGTATATATTGTTCAACTCGTTATTCTTGTGACACACTGTTTTTCTGCACCAGGCACCTTCCCATGTAAATAGCATTTAGGTCTTGATTTTAATCTAGTTGGGGCATCAACCCAAGCTGGAAGATTGATAGTGCCCACATTGAGGCCTTTTCACCCCCAATAGTAATTGTGTTTCTTCAGCATCATTATATTATAGTCCCGATTCTCCAGAAGTGTTGTAGCGAGCGGGAACTACCGCGAACCTCTCGGCGTTTGGCCCATGGAGGCCGGCATCTCTATTCAATGTTAATTGGTCCACTTAACGAGGCCTCACTGGTTTCTTGCTGCAAATGAAAGCTCAGCAGTTGATTCACCGGCACGGCACTCACCAGCCTCCCGCTAAGGTTGAGCAGCCCTTAAGCAGCACTTGCTCAGCTAACCTCAGCCAGCTCGCAAGAATGGCGCCCAGGAGACCGGCCCCAAGCTTTGGGGATGCAGATCTGGGGAGACTGCTAGACGCTGGGGAGGCCAGGAGGGATGTCCTGTTCCCCCGAGAGACCCGGAGGGTTAGCCCTAGGACAGCCAGTGCCGCCTGGGACGAGGGCATTGTGGGCGGGATTAGTTTTTGGCAAACCTGTATATTAGAGTGAGACAGTAAATCTCATTCTAATGTGCAGATTCCCAAGGTACCTGAGGCTTTGTGATTCATCCTCATCGCCTTGGAGACCTTGGGCGAGCGCCGTTCAGTACTGGTTCCCACAAACGGGGACCAGAAGGAATGGCACTCGTGGGAGTCTCCCTGGGGATCAGAGGCCCAAGCTGCATTCCCTTTGGACAGTGTCCTGGCACTGCTTGTGCTACCTGGGTACCCTGGCAGTGCCAGCCTGGCACTGCCAAGGTGCCAGGGTGCCTTTTTGCATGGGTGCGATCGGACCGGGGGGGTGCCCTGCATAGGTGTTGGGGGGAGGTGCAGGAGGGCTGGGGACCCTTTAATAGGAAAGAGCCTTGGGAAAGAGCTTAAAAGCTTCACAGTGAAGTCAGACAGAGCATGTTACTTTTAATAGAGATGTTATGCCATGTAATAAACAATATACTTACCAGGCCAATGATTTGTGTCACTGAGTCAATTTCAGTTTTATTACATGGCATTTATATTGGTGATTTGAGGATTACATTGAGAAGCTGCTCAGTTTTTTTGTGACAGCTATATTTGAAGCCTTGATTATTCTGATGTTTCTAGATAAGTAGCCTACTTACATTTTATTACTTACATATTTTAAATTTTTGGTTGCACAGCCAAATTATATAGAAGATGCACCATGTTAGGTAGGCACCTGATGTTAAGGAATGGTCTAAGAGGCATTCCAATTAGATGTCTCATTGATGTTAAGTATCCAATAATTGACACTGATATGTAAAGAGGTTGCAGGCGGCTCTTGTGGCATGTGATGTGGTAATAGGGTTTTGGTACAGTGTGTGTTCATGGAAGATAAAAGTGTTTGTGAAAAGGAGCAAATCTCTTGACTGAACAGCAGGAAGAAGCTGTTAACAATGGTAGCAGAGAAAGGTTGCTGTGCAAATATAAAGAGGTGTAAGATACAACTTTTCCAGAAGAAAAAAAAATTCTGCACCAACCAAGGAGTGAGTAAAAAGGGGGAAAAATATATATATATATTTATGGCTGAACCTAGAATAAAGATGTCCGCCATTATTTTCTGAAAGGGGATCGTACGACCAATGGAGAAGTGAAGTTGATATGTGGAGTAAGCCTTGGGAAAGAGAAAACAAGGTATGGTATTGTATTGGCTCTTTCTCTACCTTATGAGAGTAAAATCCAAAGCAAAGTGTTTTCTGAACTGGAATTGGAAGAGTTAGACTCAGAAGAAGGTCTGGAGATTCTATTGCATTTTATGGATACGATTTATCAGAAGAATGACTTATTAAGTGCGTATGAAGCCTGGTCAGATTTTGATAGATTCCACAAAAACAGAGAATATCTCAATTGAGGACTATATCATGGAATTTAGCAGACTATACAAAAGGCTGCACAAACACCGCCTGGAACTTCCACAGTCCGTGTTGGCATTTAAGTTACTGGACTGTGCTAGAGTGACCAACATGGATAGGCTCCTAGTTTTGACAGGAGTTAAATATTCAGATAATGCTACCTTATTCGATCAGATGATAGAAGCCTTAAAGAAGTTTCAGGGGAAACATTCAATTCCAATAGCTCTTATGACAGAAATGGGTCAGTCAGCAATAAAGCAGACTATGGAGGATACACTGCTGACAGGATGGCGAGATTGTACGGCTACAAACAGGTTACGAGAGTATGGAAGGGGATCGGGACCTGGAAATTATGGGGACAGAAACCCATTTAAAACCTATAACGGGAGGAGGGACTTGGAGAATGATAATAGGAAAATGAACTCCAGAAATGTCCGGGGTACGATAAATCGATCTTTTCGGTGTGACTCTCAATACCATTATGCTTTCAACTGTCCAACAAGTTATAATAGAGTGTTTGAAGCTACACGTGACACTGTAGAGTCGGAAGAGAAAAAAGATAGTGACCAGAAAGAAGGCATTGTCCTATTAATGAGCGCTTTTACGCCGATAATGAGGGTGTTGGTTGCAGAATCCTTCAATTGTGCTCTATTGAACAGTGGCTGCACATCTACTGTGTGTGGAATTGACTGGTTAAAATGTTACCTGGACTTCTTGAATGCTGAAAATCGTAACAAGGTTAAGGAATTTGAAAGTTTCACAAATTTCAGGTTTGGAATGATAATACTCTGAAGTTGCTGAAAAGAGTGGTGATGCCTTGCAATTTTGCCGGAGTGAATAATTTCATTAGCACAGATGTTGTATCAAGTGAGATACCTTTGCTTCTGAGCAAACTGTCGTGAAGAAAGCACACATGAAACTGGATATGGAACAAGATAAGGCAACAATTTTTGGAAAGATGATGGACTTACAATTTCCACTGTCGGGACACTATTGTATTCCATTACTGGCAAATAATATTTCAGGTGCAGTTGTTAAGGATGTGTTATTGGCAGCTGGAAATGGGACTTTACCTGATAAAAAGATTGTTGTATTAAAACTGCATAGGCAATTTCTCCTCGGAGGTGGAAAAATGTATTAAAGGATGCAGGGGTAAGAGGTGAAGATGATACAAAGCTGATATAACAGGTTAGTGATCGCTGTGAGGTTTGTAGGAAGTACAGAAGGACACCATCACGACCGATAGTAACTTTACCTTTCGCCAGGGATTTTATCGATGTGGCCATGAACCTTAAAATCTGGGATAAAGCTAACAATATTTTTATTTTGTAGATTTAGCAACCAGATTTAGTCAATCAACCATTGTACGAAGTAAAGAAAAGAGAGTAATTCTGGATCAGATCGTGGAAAAATGGATAGGGACAGGAATGGGCCCACCGGCAAAATTCCTTACAGACAATGGGGGAGAATTTGCTAATGATGAGTTTAGGGATATGTGTGAAAATGTGAATATCACAGTTATGAATACAGCTGTGGCAAGCCCATTTAGTAATGGTGTGTATGAAAGAAACCATGTTGCGATAGATGACATGCTGTGGAAAATTTTGTCAGATAGACCAAATTGCAAGTTAAATTCAGCCTTAGCATGGGCGGTACATGCAAAGAATTCACTGCAGATGGTTGGGAGCTATAGTCCCTATCAATTAGTGTTTGGTAGAAATCCTAAAATTCCATCCATTTTGTACCCCTCCCCATGAAACCGTGGGGGGATCAGGTTCAGGCGTAGGACTTATGGATTCGGGCCTCCAAAGCCATTTTTCCAATCAACAATTTTTTCCCTCTTACAAAGCAAACGTAACAGTAAAGAAATTTTTAACAATACACAAATAACTAAACCCCATAATCTTTTGACATAAACTAAACTAAACCCCCCCTCCCCCCTGGGTTGCTGCTGCTGGTCATCTGTCTTCCCTCTAACGTTCCCCTAGGTAGTCGAGAAATGGCTGCCACCGCCTGGTGAACCCTTGAGCCGATCCTCTCAGGGCAAACTTTATCTGCTCCAGTTTAATGAACCCCGCCATATCATTTACCCAGGCCTCCAGTCCGGGGGGTTTCGCCTCCTTCCACATGAGTAGGATCCTGCGCCGGGCTACTAGGGACGCAAAGGCCACAACGTCGGCCTCTTTCGCCTCCTGCACTCCCGGCTCATCCGCAACTCCAAATAGAGCTAGCCCCCAGCCTGGTTTGACCCGGGCCTTCACCACTTTCGAAGTCACTCCCTTCCAATACCCTTCCAGTGCCGGGCACGCCCAAAACATATGTGCGTGGTTTGCCGGGCTCCTGCCGTACCTCCCACATTTGTCCTCCACTCCAAAGAACCTGCTCAATCTTGCTCCCGTTATGTGTGCTCTATGTAGCACCTTAAATTGAATCAGGCTAAGCCTGGCGCATGAGGAAGAGGAATTTACCCTGCTTAGGGCATCAGCCCACATACCCTCCTCTATCTCCTCCCCTAGTTCTTCTTCCCACTTTCCTTTTAGTTCGCCCACCGACTCCTCCCCCTCTTCCCTCATCTCTCGGTATATCTCTGACACCTTGCCCTCTCCGACCCACACCCCTGAAAGCACTCTGTCCTGAATCCCCTGTGTCGGGAGCAGCGGAAATTCCCTCACCTGTTGTCTAGTAAACGCCCTCACCTGCATATATCTCAGGAAGTTTCCCCGGGGCAACTTATACTTTTCCTCCAATGCTCCCAAGCTCGCAAAAGTCCCATCTATAAATAAATCTCCCACCCTCCTAATTCCCAACTGGTGCCAGCTCTGAAATCCTCCATCCATTCTTCCTGGGGCGAACCTCTGGTTGTTCCTAATTGGGGACCCCACCAGGGCACCCCGCACCCCTCTCTGTCGCCTCCACTGTCCCCAGATATTCAATGTTGCCGCCACCACCGGGTTCGTGGTAAACATTTTTGGTGAGAACGGTAGCGGCGCCGTCACCAGCGCCTCCACACTCGTCCCTTTACAGGACTTTCTCTCCAGTCGTTTCCACGCCGCTCCCTCACCCTCCATCATCCATTTACGTATCATTGCCACATTGGCGGCTCAATACTAATCGCCCAAGTTCGGTAGTGCCAATCCTCCTCTGTCCCTACTACGCTGAAGGAACCCCCTCCTTACTCTCGGAACTTTCCCTGCCCACACGAAACTCGTGATGCTCCTGTCTATTTTATTGAAAAAGGTCTTAGTGATTAGTATAGGGAGACATTGAAATACCAATAAGAACCTCGGGAGGACCATCATCTTAATTGCCTGCACCCTGCCCGCCAGCGACAGAGGCTGCATGTCCCACCTCTTGAAGACCTCCTCCATTTGTTCTACCAGCCGTGTCAGATTAAGTCTGTGCAAGGTTCCCCAGCTCCTAGCGATCTGAATCCCCAGGTATCGGAAGTTTCTTTCCACTTTCCTTAGAGGCAGGCCTTCTATCTCTCTACTCTGGTCCCCTGGATGTATCACAAATAATTCACTCTTCCCCATGTTTAGCCTATACCCCGAGAAATCCCCGAACTCCCTCAACATTCGCATAACCTCTATCATCCCCCCCCGCTGGGTCCGACACGTATAGCAATAGGTCATCTGCGTATAACGAGACTCTGTGTTCTTCTCCCCCTCTAATCACCCCTCTCCATTTCCTGGAGTCTCTCAACGCCATGGCCAGAGGTTCAATTGCCAACGCGAACAACAATGGAGACCGCGGGCATCCCTGTCTTGTTCCCCTATATAGTCGGAAATACTCCGATCTTTGTCAACCCGTAACTACACTTGCCGTTGGAGCCCCATAAAGAAGTTTGACCCAGCTAATAAACCCGTTCCCGAACCCAAATCTCCTTAACACTTCCCATAAATACTCCCACTCCACCCTATCAAATGCCTTCTCTGCATCCATTGCCGCCACTATCTCTGCCTCCCCCTCCACTGGGGGCATCATTATCACCCCTAATAGTCGTCGCACGTTAACATTCAGTTGTCTCCCTTTTACGAACCCTGTCTGGTCTTCGTGCACCACCCCCGGGACACAGTCCTCTATCCTCGATGCCAGTACCTTTGCCAACAATTTGGCGTCCACGTTCAATAATGAAATAGGTCTATAGGACCCGCACTGCAACGGATCTTTATCCCTCTTCAAAATTAGCGATATCGTCGCCTCTGACATCGTCGGGGGTAAAGTCCCTCCTTCCCTGGCCTCATTGAACGTCCTCACCATCAACGGGGCCAACAAGTCCACATATTTTCTGTAATATTCCACCGGGAACCCGTCTGGTCCCGGAGTCTTCCCTGCTTGCATGCTTCCCAGTCCCTTAATAACCTTGTCCACCCCAATTGGTGCCCCCAGGCCTACCACCTCCTGCTCCTCCACTTTCGGGAACTTCAATTGATCCAGGAACTGCCGCATCCCCTCCTCTCCCTCTGGGGGTTGAGACCTATACAGCCCCTCATAGAAGGTCTTGAACACCTCATTTATCTTTCCTGCTCTTCGCACCGTGTCTCCCTTTTCATCTCTAATTCCTCCTATCTCCCTCGCTGCTGTCCTCTTTCGCAATTGATGAGCCAACAGACGACTAGCCTTTTCCCCATATTCATACCTCCTCCCCTGTGCCTTCCTCCACAGCATCTCCGCCTTTCTGGTGGTCAGAAGGTCAAACTCTGTCTGGAGTTGTCTCCTCTCCCTGTACAGTCCCTCCTCCGGGGTCTCTGCAAATTCCCTATCCACCCTTAAAATCTCCCCCAGTAATCTTTCCCTTTCCTTTGCCTCTGTTTTCCTTTTGTGGGCCCCAATGGAGATCAGCTCTCCTCTGACCACCGCTTTTAGTGCTTCCCATACCACTCCCACAGGGACCTCGCCGTCGTCATTGACCTCCAGGTATCTCTCAATACACCCCCGCACTCTTGCACACACTCCCTCATCTGCCATCAATCCCACATCTAATCGCCAGAGTGCTCTCTGCTCCATTTCCTCTCCTAATTCCAGGTCCACCCAATGTGGGGCATGGTCCGAAACTGCTATGGCTGAATACTCAGCTCCTTCCACCCTAGAGATCAACGACCTTCCCAAAACAAAAAAATCTATCCGGGAGTACACTTTATGGACGTGGGAGAAGAAGGAGAACTCCCTCGCCCTAGGTCTAAGAAATCGCCATGGATCCACTCCCCCCATTTGGTCCATAAACCCCTTAAGCACCTTGGCCGCTGCCGGCCTTCTTCCGGTCTTTGAGCTGGATCTATCTAGCCCCGGGTCCAGCACAGTATTAAAGTCCCCTCCTAAAATCAAGTTTCCTACCTCCAGGTCCGGTATACGCCCCAGCATCCGTCTCATAAATCCCGCATCGTCCCAGTTCGGGGCATACACATTAACCAACACGACCTCCATTCCCTCCAGCCTGCCACTCACCATTACATATCTACCTCCGCTATCTGCTACGATGTTCTTTGCTTCAAATGCTACCCGTTTCCCCACCAAAATGGCCACCCCTCTGTTCTTTGCGTCTAGTCCTGAGTGGAACACCTGTCCCACCCACCCATTCCTTAACCTAACTTGGTCCGCCACCTTTAGGTGCGTCTCTTGGAGCATAACCACGTCTGCCCTTAGTCCTTTCAAATGCGCGAGCACTCGGGGCCCTTTCTATCGGTCCGTTCAGGCCTCTCACGTTCCACGTGATCAGCCTCCCTAGGGGGCTACCTGCCCCCCTCCCGTGTCGACTAGCCATTACCTTCTCTAGGCCAGTCCCATATCCCGCCTCAGCGCTCCCACTCGCTCCCCCAGCGTCGCATACCATCCCCGACCACCCACTCTTTAGCCATTTCCTTTTGGATTTCCGCAGCAGCAACCCAGTTGTCGCCCCCCCCCCCCTGCTCGATCTCTTTCTAGCATGATTGCTCCCCCCATATTACTTCCGTAAGTCAACTGACCCCGGCTGCTCCTGCTCACTCCTCAACCCCCCCGTGTGGGGAACTCCCTTCCGCCTGTCTTCCCGCCATATTCTTTCTGGCGCGGGAACATCCCTTTACCTGACCCGCCTCTTGTGGCGCAGCTCCCTTTCCCCTCCCCCTCCCCTTCCTCATTCTCCATCTATGTCCCGTCTTTCCCCCCTCACCGGCGCCCACATTTCCCAATGTCTTCCCCCCTTCCCAATTTACTTCTCAATTAACTTCAACCATAACATTAACAATAACATTTCCTGCAGCATCAGTCCCTCAGTTCCGATCCAATTTCTCCTCTTTGATAAAAGTCCATGCTTCCTCCGCCGTCTCGAAATAATGGCGTCTCTCCTGATACGTGACCCATAGTCTTGCCGGCTGCAGCATCCCGAACTTCACCTTTTTATGCAACACCTCCTTGGCTCGGTTAAAGCTCGCCCTCCTTCTCGCCACCTCCGCACTCCAATCCTGGTACACCCGTACCACTGCATTCTCCCATCTGCTACTCCGCACCTTTTTAGCCCATCTCAGGACCTCTTCTCTATCCTTAAGGCGGTGAAATCGCACGATTATCGCCCTGGGTGGTTCTCCCGCTTTTGGTCTTCTCGCCAGGATCCGATGTGCCCACTTCACCTCCAAGGGGCCCGTAGGGGCCTCAGCACCCATCAGTGAGCTCAGCATCGTACTTGCATAAGCTCCACAGTCCACTCCTTCCACACCCTCAGGGAGACCCAGTATCCGAAGGTTCTTCCTTCGCGCTCCGTTTTCTAGGGCCTCGATCCTTTCAGTACACTTTTTATGAAGTGCCTCGTGCGTCTGTGTCTTAACCGCCAGGCCCAGGATCTCGTCCTCATTATCTGTCACCTTCTGCTCCACCACGCGGAGCTCTGTCTCCTGGGTCTTTTGTGTCTCCTTGAGCCCCTCAATTGCCTGTAGCATCGGGGTCAGCACCTCCCTCTTCAGCAGCTCCACGCACCGTCTCAAATATTCATCCTGCTCGGGCCCCCATGTCGCCTGCGCTTTCTCCGCCGCCATCTTGTGCTTCTCCCTTTCTGACCCTTTGGTCGACGATTCCTCGCGCTGCAGCCGCCGCCGCCAGTTTTTTCCTCCTTCGTTGGGGGGGGACTCCCTTCTCACTCACCCCACACCGGGTTGCGTCACCAGAAAATTTCCCGTTGGGGCTCTTAAAAGAGCCCGAAGGTCCGTCGGAGCTGGAGCCGCCGAAACGTGCGGCTAGCAAGGCATCACCGCAACCGGAAGTCTCGATGGATCTGTACTTTGTTAATATATTTATGTGTCGCCACACTATATATTAATCTACTATATTAAAGCTTGAGACTGAGCTTCTTGGGTGAAGTATAGCTTATTTATGTCAGTTTTAAAGTCTACTGATCAAGTCAAACTTTATGCGAATACAGAATCTAGAAAGTTGTTTGTCCAACGCAAATACAGATGGTAGAGTTGAATTCAAAATACAATTCAGTTTGTGGTAATTTCTTAAGATCAAAATGCACAATACAAAAAGGAAATACCTGTTTGCAAAGCAAAGTAAGAATAGGTTTCAAAGGTTAGGTTAAAGATGAATTCAGAGAGAGCGAGCAAAGGTTTTCTCCTGGTCTCTTTAGGAAATCATAATCTTTTGAGGCTCTGTCCCCTTTCTGACTGTGATTGGGTGAAAATAACTATAATTCATCGAACTGACCGAAATGTTTTAAGAGATAATGTGGCATGGGAGAATTTCTCTGTTTCCATAATATGGTGTGATCGAAACACCTGTTTCCCACCATGTTTTCCAGAACTGGGATGTTTGCCCAGTAATGATAACAATGAGTCTATTCTGCAACATGGATAGTCAGTTTGAAAACTTTTCCCATGCTCTCAGCATTCTCTGCTGTCATGGCTAATATATGATTTTTAATAGTTTAATGTCACTAAATCATTTCTTCCCTTAAACTTTTATTCCTTATAAGAAAAGTAGGTTTCTATCACCCCACCCCCAACATTAAGCTAAATCCCCCTTTACAACTGACGGTGATTAACTCTTGAAAAAGTAAATGAATGGCTGCCATCTTGGGTAGAACCCTTCTACCAAACCCTTAATTGTGTACTTGGCCTTCTCCAAATGTAAGAACTCCATGAGGTCACCCAACCAGGCCGACACATTGGGCAGAGGAGGAGACCTCCACCCAAGCAGAACTCTTCTGCGGGCAATTAACTAGGCAAAGGTGAGGACAACCTATCTTCACTCCCCCCGTCTCCAGCAGCGGCGAGTCTGAGACCTCGAAAATGGCCACTAACAGACATGGCTCCAGTTTGACATTAAGAATCTCTAACGTGGTGTTGAAGAAAGAGATCCAAAATTTAATAACTTGCAACAGACCAGAACATATGAGTAAGGTTAGCTGGCCCCGAGAACAACACTCACACCACCTCCACCCGAGAACAAAACCACCCATCCTCGCCTTGGTCAGATAAGCCCTGTGCACCACCTTGAACTGGTTCAAACTAAGCTGAGCACGGGAGGACATGGAGTTGACACTGTGAAGAGCCTCACTCCACACATCGTCATCCAAAATAGGACCCAATTCACCAACTCCGCTGATAGGATCTGACCATAAATATCCGAAATATTCTCCCCACCAGACCCAGTCGAAGATAAAATCCTCTTCATCAGGGAGGACAGTGGTGCCAAGGAAAAAATAAGAAAAAGCCTTGTGCAAAAAATCGTGAATCTGGAAATATCTAAACAGATTGGTCCCAGGAAATTGAAATTTTTCCAACAGCTCCTCAAAACTGACAAACCTTCCATCCACGAACAAGTTCCCAACTTCCCCAAACAGTTCTACCCCCATGACCTGAATGTCGAGTCTAGGCCCGCTGGCACAAAGATGTGGTGACTGCAGGTCGGGGCCAACAACAACATGCAGCTAAATTAAAAATGCTGTCTACACTGCTTCCAGATTCTCAGGGTGGACAGTGGCAATTTAACGTGGACAATTGATCTATCCTGCACATCTTTTTGCGTTGTGGGGGTGAGACCCACGGAGACACAATGAGACTGTGCAAACTCCACACGGATAATGACCCGGGGCTGGGATTGAACCTGGGTCCTCGGCACAGTGAAACAGCAGTGCTAACCACTGCGCCACCATGCTGCCCAGCAAGGTCTGGATAAAAACCAGGCTTATGCTGACAAGTAACATTCATGTCCTACAAGTGATAGGCAATGACCAACTCCAACAAGAGAATATCCAACCCCTTGACATTCAATGACGTTACCATCGCTGAATCCACCACTATCAACATCCTTAGGGTTACCATTGACCAGGAACTGAACTGGACTAGCAATTTAAATATTGTGGCTACCAGAGCAGGTCAAAGGCTAGGAATCCTGCAGCGAGTAACTTACCCTCCTGACTCTCCAAAGCCTGTCCACTATCTACAGGACACAAATCTGGATTGTAATGGAATACTCTCCACTTGCCTGGATGAGTGCAGCTTCAAAAACACTCCAGAAACTCAACACCGTCCAGGACAAAGAAGCCCACTTTATTTCAACCCTTCCACAAACATTCAATCCTTCCACCGGTGACTAACAGTGACAGCTGTGTACCAATGTACAAGATGCATTGCAGTCAGGTTCTTTAGGCAGCACCTTCCAAACACACGACCACTAATAGGACAGGAGCAGCAGATACCTGGGAAAAACACCACCAGGAGGTTCCCCTCTAAGCCACTCACTATCCAGACTTAGAAATATATCACTGTTCCTGGGTCAAAATCCTGGAATTCCCTCCCTAACAGCACAGTGTACCTGCACCCCCGGGGACTGCAACGGTTCAAGAAGGCAGCTGACCACTACCTTCTGATGGACAACAAGGGATGGACAATAAATGCTGGCCAAGCCAGTGTCACCCACATCCCGTAAATGAATTTTAAAAATCGTATTTCTCACCAGCTTGCTTTCCCACTGGTGGCACGGAGAAGCAAGTTGAGTGGTTGGGCCTTTCGCTGCATCCCATTACTAGGTTTCCCAATATGCCATGGGAGGTGTGGTGATATCATAGTTGTGTTATAATTCACCGACTGACTAATTCGAGTCTCATTAGTATGTAAGTGAATGTTCTAGTCAGGTGACCTCAGACTGACTCGGGAGCTGGAAGAGAGAGGTTGCTTGTGCATGTTAATACTGTTATTCATCTGTTGTTTTATATATAGTTGATCCACAGTTAATGTTAATAAATTATTTATAGCTTTAGCTACAAGTGTTCTTGTAATATAATTCAGACCATCTGACAAGAACATTACAGAAGGCACCTACAGAACTACCTGTGGGAAATTCATGGTGGCGTAAAAACGACCTTTGGGCCTCCTGCTGAATTCTCTTCCCTCCCCACTACCTCTACTTACCATTGAACCCACCAGCGGCGGCATGCTCTGTCTTAAAATATATGAAATTGACAAAAAAAAAATTCTAGTGTTTACAGCTCACAATTGGTAATTCTATGTCTGGTTGCCACTATACAATCTGGTGATGAAGGAACAGGAACATAGGAACAGGATGAGAATCACAACATGATTTATAATAATGTTGAAATTGTGCTGCAATAAAATAAATACTTTTAAGTTGGTAAGTAAGCACAGCATTTTCCCAATTAGGGAAGGATTAGGGAATCATTGCAAGAGTATATAAACCAGTTCACTCTGGGTGTCTGAGCAGAACCGGGAGAGTGACTGCCTTGGAAATCAACCTGTTTTAAGGTACAGACTAACTTCAGACTGATTCATCCTCAACATGCAATTATTGAAATTAACAATTTAGTTTCCATTGATGATATTGTCCTCCAATATCAAAAGTGTAGGTGAAATGTCCAACTTCAGTCTGCTCCCTAAAATGAAGCACAGATTTGTATAGAGGGACATATGGCAGGTACTTCTAGAATCATGGCTGAATGTGGCTTCCTGTGCTGTATGTTTCTGATTCTAATTAATTCTTGTGTGTATTATGCATTCAAATGAGGCATAACTGTGGCTCAGTTGGTAGCATGTTTGGTCCGAGTCAACATACAAAAACAAATTATCTGACATATGTTGCTGTTTACGGGAGTTTGCTATATCTAAATTGGTTGCTGCATTTCCTACATTACATCAATGATTACAGTTCAAAAGTACTTTGTCTGTGAAGTGGTTTGAGACATCTGGTGGTCCTGAAAGACACTATAATAATGCAAAACTTTTTATTCGCCGAATATTATTTCTAATTCTATACAGTGTTGATCGGAATAAAAAATGAAAATTGAACAACATATTTACGCAATTTAGTCAGATTGCCATGGTTACTTTTCCGTTACTGATAGTTTTAGAAAGATAATTGTATCTCTGCTGCTTTCTTGTTCATTACTAACAGTTTTTTGCCACTCATGAATGATCATGTTTGGTAAATTAGGTATTTGTTTGCTCACAAGAGAAAAGAGGTTATTTGAATCCATTATAATTTTGTCATACAAATGTATTGTGATTTCAAAGATTCTAGACAGAGAACATATAATGATTTTGATTCTTAAAATTTGGGCATCGCTGGCAAGACCAGCATTTGTTGCCCATCCCTAACTGAGTGTTTTGCAAGGCTATTTCACAGGGCATTTAAGACTCAACTACATTGCTGTGGGCTGCAGATCTGAAGTCACATGTAGGCCAGACCAGGTCAGGATGGCAGATTTCCTTCCGTAAATTAGACATTAGACTTTTATTTCCAGATTTTTTTATTGAATTCAAATTTCAACATCTGCGATGGTGGGATTTGAACCTGGGTCCCCTGGGCATTACCCTGGGTCTCTGGATTGCTAGTACAGTGACAATACCACTATGCCATTGCCTCCCCTGATGATCCAACACGGCTGTAGATGGTACAACTCTGTTTTATTGTCTAAACAACGGTAACAACTAACTGCTGGCTTGGGTATGTGCTTCACCATCTAACCTGTGGACCCAGCCCTATCACTATCTTAGTGAGGCACTCAGCACATGGTCTATGTCTGAGTGGGACACTGTGAGCTCTGTACTCTGAGCTATCTCCTGGTAGAATGAGCGGGAACTGTGGTGTTCCCTGTTTTATAGTGCGTGTGCTCTCACTGGTAATTGGCTGCGATGTTATGTGTGTGCTGGTTGGTCCAACTGCCTGTCCATCAGTGTGTGTGTGATTGCACCATGATATGCTGATGTGGATATCATGACACTAGACAGAGAACATATAATGATTTTGATTTTTAAAATTTGGGCATCGCTGGCAAGACCACCATTTGTTGCCCATCCCTAACTGAGTGTTTTGCAAGGCTATTTCACATTGCTGCGGGCTGCAGATCTGAAGTCATGTGTAGGCCAGATCAGGTCAGGATGGCAGATTTCCTTCCGTAAAGGGCATTAACAAACTGTATGGGGTTGTACAATAATTGACAACATTAGACTTTTATTTCCAGATTTTTTATTGAATTCAAATTTCAACATCTGCGATGGTGGGATTTGAACCTGGGTCCCCAGGGCATTACCCTGGATCTCTGGTTTACTAGTACAGTGACAATACCACTACGCCATTGCCTCCCCTGATTGTCAGATTTGAAATTTGACACATGAAGTAAGAACTTTATAAAACAATAGTTCAAATGACTGAGTTCAAAGTCAGAGGAATGATGCATGCCTGCATAAGTGCCAGGGTGTAAGACCCAACCAGGACCTCTGCTGCTAATCTAATCAAAGTTAGCACGGTTAAGTGGAGGTCAATTCAGTTGCAAAGAAATGGCAGGCATCAAGGGCACATGTGAGACTGCAAGCTATGCTGAAGAATGCTGCTTTGTAAAAAGGATAGTCTCTTTTAATTTTTAAAGCAAAATTGTACCATCCTTAAATCTTCATGGATCAAGGCCTTCAGCAAAGCCTGGTCCAGTGATGTCCTGGATTTCTGTGGGGCCATGCACTCAGGGACTCTTGTTGGAAATATTCCAAACCAGTCTCCTACACCACTCCAAGGGGCAGTTTCCTTTTGCAAGGCCCCATGAAATCTGCGACATAAGACTAAATTCCTGACAGTTTTGAATGCTTCTGAAGGTACCTTTGCTGGAGTTACAGCAGGAATAAGCCACAAGTGTATTGGATTTTCAGCCCCATTGTTACAGTTTCATCTGGTTTCTTTTTACATTTTTCATCAAAAAATGACTGCAAAATAAATAGCCGTACAACAATATCATTGTATGTAGAATATTATTTTGAAGCCAAATCCTGGTTGAAATATGGATTAATTAATCCAGTGGCTTTAGAACAAGCTCATGTTCTATTTTCTCACAAATCAACAGAGGGGCTTTGTAATTCCTGCTTAACTGTAGTCTTAAAGGTATGTTTTTAAACCCCTCCGGTTGAAGGTGACACATCACTGTTTAAGCTCACTTATGCCTAATTTGCAAAAATAACAAGCAAGCAAGGAGATTGCGCCCAATTATCTCCTTTGCCTTTGGATCAGCCTGCACATGTATCACTTGCATATTATACTTCCATAGCACAGCGATGTGACTCACTCTGTGTAGGAGGCATATATCACGATGTATCGCTTGAAGGCTAATTCATTACTGTGGGTGGTATGACAGCTGGGTGTATATCAAACAACAATGTAATGATTTTGGAAAAAAATAAATTGTATTCTTAATATTAGTAGAAATGTAGTTATAATGGAAGGAGTTGCAAGGTTGTCAATTTCAATCAAGGATTTAGATGACTAAACTGCAGGAGCACAGTTGAATAATGTCAGCAGACTTGAGGTTGAGTAAGATCTTTTAGATCTTCATTGCATATTTTTGAAATGGAAATGCTTAAAGTGAGCAACGCCTACAGTTATCACTAAAATGCTGAAATTAAGTACCATGGGAAGAATATAAAGGAACATCAGAACCTGAGTGATGAAAATGACCAATCATGTAGCAATTGGATGGAGTGGCTCAGAAGGACATATTTCTCTTACCAGAGGACAATAACCAGGGGAATTGGTAGATGGAATAGAAGGGTGTTAAATAATTTATTTTTTTTCACTCTGAGAGCATGTTGAGGGTCTGGCACTCACTGATGAAAGGGTAATAGTTACTGAAATCCTCATTGCGTTTAAAAATACTCGGGTTATGGCACTTCAGTGCATATCCATGAGGCTATGGAGCAAGAGCTGGAAGGTGGAATCAGGCTGAAAAAAATTTTTTTGGGCCAGTATTGACACAATGGGTGGATTTTCATCCTAGAGCTGGGTAGTGGGAGTCAGGAAATTTCCCGGCTTGGCACACTGTTAGAACCTGCCCGGATCCTATTGGCTGAGGACAATTGGTTACCCCATTACTCCCAAAGAGGGAGGTGGGACAATCACTAGTAGTTACAGCTCTATAAATAGAGTTGGCCAGTGTAATACCGGCTGGAGAAGGAAGCAGTAACGAACTACTGCTACATACATATTGTTGTAAATAAAGTTACTCTCTATTTGACGCTACAAACTCTTGCTGGATTCTTCGTGGCCCTCACAAAACACACCTGACTCATAGACATAGGCAGCGCGATCTATCGGCCTCGCCCTGCCCGACCCTGCACATGACGAGGTCGATAAATCACGAGAGGCCTCTCGCGAGATTTACCGGCCTTGTCACGCCTCGCAAGCTCTAACGAGATCTTGAGAGGTGTCACGATCTGGATCCCACCATAATTCAAGTGAGCAGTTAGTCTCTCAAGTTTATGGCGGACCAACTCAGTGCCCGGGGTTGAACAGCCTTGGCTCGGGTAGCCCGAGTGGGCCCCGTTCAGCATTGGTTCCCACAAACATGGACCAGGCGTACTGACACTTGGGGGCGGGGGGATCTCCCATGCGTTTCAGGCATTGGGTGGTCGGGCTCTGGGAACGGTGATACCCTGGCACCGACGCCATTACCTGGACACCATGGCACCCTGAAAGTGTCACCCTGGCAATGCCAGGATGCCCAGGTGCACTGCCAGCCGAGCAGGTGTCGGGAATTGGGCCTGGGAGTGCCCTGCCCCTATGAGGTGGAGTGCAGGGGGCTCGAAGACCCTCTAATCGGTAAGATGCATGGGGCTCAAGGATCCTCTAATCAGTATGTTGGCGTGCTGGGGTATCCGGAAGCTGTGGTGCGGGGCCTAGAGATTGGTTCCCTCCCTCCACAGCTATGGCACCCAGTCCCTGTTTGTAAATACTTCTAGTATTCTGCGCCCTTGAGACTTCTGCCCAAGAGGGGTGGAGCATCGTGGAAAGGCAAACACCGGTTTTGCATGCTTCCACTGGGTGAGGTACAAACCTCATTTTCACCCCCGGGAAGGAACTGGAGCATGGCACCCAAATTGGCGCTGGGCACGAGCCTCTTTTAGATTTGCCGGACGTCCAATTGCGATTCACGTTTCTGAGGTTACGAGGCGGCAAATTTAAAAATGGCACCCCAGTCTCTTCCTGCACTGGCAAACTGAGCTCGTTAATGCTCAAATATGCTCACAATACTCCAAATGAGGTACTACTTCATCCCTGCTCTTGTATTCTCACCCTCTTGAAATGAATGCTAACATTGCATTCATAACTGCGAACCTAACCTACATGTTAACCTTAGGAGTCCTAAGTCCCTTTGTACTTCAGATTTACGAAGCCTTTCCCCATTTAGAAAATAGTCTATGCCTCTGTTCTTCCTACCAAAGTACATAACCTCACACTTTTCCACATTGTATTGCATCTGCCACTTCTTTGCCCACTCTCCTATCCTGTCCAAGTCCTTCTGCAGCCTCCCCACTTCCCCAACACTATCTATCCCTCTGCATATCATTGTATCATCTGCAAACATAGCAACAAGGCCCTCAGTTCCTTCTTCCAGATCGTTAATGTATATCGTGAATAGTTATGGCCCCTACACTGATCCCTGCAGAACATCACTAGTGACCGGCTGCCAGCCTGAAAAACAACCTTTTATCCCCACTTTCTGCCTTCTGCCTGTCAGCCAATCCTTTATCCATGCCAGTACCTTGCGCCTAACACCATGGGCTCTTATTTAGTAGCCTCCTGTATGGCACCTTGTCAAAGACCTTCGGTAAACCCAAATAGATCACGTCCACTGGCTCCTTTGTTTAACTTCTTGGTTACCTCCTCAAAGAATTCTAACAGATTTGTCAGCCATGCTGACTCAGCCCTATTTTACCATGCACTTCCAAGTACTCCGCAATCTGATCCTTCATATTGGACTCTAAAATCTGACCAAAAACCGAAGTCAGGCTTGTTAAGTAATGGGTTAAGAGACATTCCAATTAGTTGTCTCATTTATGTTAAGTATCCAATAATTGACACTGATATGTACTTCAGGTAGCCTTTGTGTCAGGTGATGTGATGTTAGAGTTTTGTGCAGAGTCTGTTGAAGTAAATTAAAGGTGTTTGTGGAAAAGGAGCAGTACCTTTGACTCTTTATACAACAGCAGCTCAACGTCGAACAAGGCTAACCGGCCTAAAATTTGCTGTCTTCTGCCTCCCTCCCTTCTTAAACAAGAGATGTTACATTGGTTATTTTTCAGTCCTCTGGGACCCTCCCTGCCTCTAGTGATTCCTGAAAGATCACCACCAATACCTCCACAATCTCCTCTGCTACCTCCTTCAGAATCCAGAGGTGTAGTCCACCCGGCCCGGGTGATTTAATCCAACTTCAGACTTTTCAGCTTTCCCAGCACCTTCTCCTTAGCAATGGCCACTACAATCACCTCTGCCCTCTGACTCTCTCCAAGGTCTGCTAGGCCACTGATGTCTTGCACTGTGAAGACTGATGCTATTCAATTCCTCTGCCATTTCTTTGTTTCCTATTACTACTTCTCCAATCTCATTTTCCAGTGGTCCAATATTAATTCTTGCTTCTCCCTTACCTTTTTATATATCAAAAAAACTCTTGCAATCTTGGTTTATATTACTAGCTAGTTTACACTCCTATTTCATCTTCTCCTCCCTTATTGCTTTTTTTTAGTCATCTGCTTGTTTAAAGGCTTCCCACTAATCTTTGCTATATTGTATGCTTTTTCTTTTGCTTTTATGCTGTCCTGATTTCTCTTGTCAACCACAGTTGTGTCGTCGTCCTCGAGGCATGTTTCCTTCTCCTTGGGATGAATTGCTGTTGTGCCTCCTGAATATCCTCAAAACTTGCTGTTCCAACGTCTTTTTAAAAATTAATTTACGAGATTGGGTGTCACCCGTTAGGTCAGCATTTATTGCCCATCCCTAGTTTCCCTTCAGAAAGTGATGGTGAATTGCCTTCTTGAACCCCTGCAGTCCTTGAGGTGTAGGTACACCCTCTGTGCTGTTAGTGAGGGAGTTCCAGGATGTTGCCCCAGCGACAGTAAAGGGCCGGTGATATATTTCCAAGTCAGCCTGAGAGTGACTTGGAGGGGAACCTCCAGGTGGTGAGGTTTCCAGCTATCTGCTACTCTTGTTCTTCCCAATAGTAGTGGTCGTGGGTTTGAATGGTGCTGTCTAAGGCAGGTATTTTCAAAGTGGGAGTCGCGACCCGCGGGCGGGTGTCGGGAAGGGCGCAGATCCATCCATCGCGGCGTTCACGATTGCGGGAATTCACGCACAACAGCCACAGCAGCCGGCTTTTAACTATGCCTGCTGCAAGCGGCTTTAGAAATGATGCC
The DNA here is from genome assembly GCF_047496885.1 of Scyliorhinus torazame. Classification (NCBI taxonomy): domain Eukaryota; kingdom Metazoa; phylum Chordata; class Chondrichthyes; order Carcharhiniformes; family Scyliorhinidae; genus Scyliorhinus; species Scyliorhinus torazame. Next base: position 150,724,242 of record NC_092721.1, on the reverse strand, counting down.
CGCGGCCAGCTACAAAAATGCGGGCGCACTGCTTATGCGTGCCCGCTCATCAGTGCGCATGCGTGGAGCCCAGCAAGAAGCCACCGCTTCCACCACCGCTGACCCAGGAGAAGATTTTTTTAAAAATTCAATGCAATCTTCCTGCCTGAAGCGAGGCAGAGAGCAGGTTATGTGTCCCGAACGCTGATGTTACATGCTTTGGGCGCGATTGCGAATCCTTCATTTGTCAGCAGCAAACAAGTAAATGAGGACCAAGCAAGCTCATCTCTCGCATTAAAGGTAAGAGAAAATGGTGGGTCGTGAATGTCGGGCCGGCGTGGGTGGCAAAATGTGGCCTGTGTGGGATGCGAAGGTCAGCCGGCGTGGAACGCGAAAGTCGGCCGCCATGGGTCACGAAGGTTGGCCGCTTGATAAAAATGTGCCCCCCGGAAGAAAAGTTTGAAAAACACTGGTCGAAGGAACCTTGGTGAGTTACTGCAGTGCATCTTGTAGATGATACACACAGCTGCCATTGTTTGTCGGTGGTGAAGGGTTTGAATGTTTGTGAAAGGGGGAGCAACCAAACGGGTTGCTTTGCCCTGGATGGTGTTGAGCTTCTTGAGTGTTGCTGGAGCTGCGCTCATCCAGGCAAGTGGAGAGTATTCCATCACACTCCTGACTTGTGTCTTGTAGATAGTGGCCCAGCTTTGGGAGGTCAGGAGGTGAGTTACTCGCCGTAGGATTCCTATCATTTGACCTGCCCTGGTAGCCACAGTATTAATGACGCTAGTCCAGTTTAGTTTCTGATCAATGGTAATCCCCAGGATGTTGATTGTGGGGAATTCAGCGGTGGTAATGCCATTGAATGTCATGGGGCGGTGGTTAGATCGTCTTGCAGGAGATGGTCATTGCCTGGCACTTGTGTGGGAGAATGTAACTTGCCATTGTCAACCCAAGCCTGGACATTGTCCAGGTGTTGCTGCATTTGGACATGGACTGTTTCATTATCTGAGGAATCACGAATGGTGCTGTGCAGTCATCTGCAAACATCCCCACTTCTGACATTATGATGGAAGGGAGGTCATTGATGAAGCAACTGAAGATGGTTGGGCCTAGGATACTGCTCTGAGGAACTCCTGCAGTAGTGTCCTGGAGCTGAAATGATCGACCTCCAACCACCACAACCATCTTCCTTTGTGCCAGGTATGACTCTAACCAGTGGAGAGCTTTCTCCCAGATTCCCATTGACACCAGTTTAGTTTGGGCTCCTTGATTCCATACTCGGTCAAATGCTGCCCTGATGTCAAGGGCAGTCACTCTCATCTCACCTCTGAGATTCAGCTCTTTTGTCCATTTTTGAACCAAGGCTGTAATGAGGTCAGGAGCTAAGTGACCCTGCCGGAATTCAAACTGAGCATCCGTGAGCAGGTTATTGCTGAGTAAGTGCCACTTAATAGCACTGTTGATGACTCCTTACAACACTTTGCTGATGATTGAGAGTAGACTGATAGGGCGGTAATTGGCTGGGTTGGATTTGTCCTACTTGTGTACAGGACACACCTGGGCAATTTTCCACATTGTCGGGTAGATGCCAGTGTTTTAGCTGTGCTGGAACAGCTTGGCTAGGGTTGCGGCCAGTTCTGGAGCACAGGTCATCAGTACTTTTGCCAGAGAATCGTCAGGGCCCATAGATTTTGCAGTATCCAGTGCCTTCAGCCGTTTCTTGATTTCACATGGAGTGAATCGTATTGACTGAAAACTGACATCTGTGATGCTGGGGACCTCCAGAGGAGACTGCGATTGATCATCCACTCGACACTTCTGGCTGTAGGTTGTCGCAAATACCTCAGCTTTGTCTTTTGCACATATGTGCTGGGCTCCTCCATCATTGAGGATGGGGATATTTGTGGAGCCTCCGCCTCCAGTGAGTTGTTTAATTGTCCACCACCATACACGGCTGGATGTGACAGGACTACAGAGCTTAGATCTGATGCGTTGGTTGTGCAATCGCTTAGCTTTGTCTATCACTTGCTGCTTATGCTGTTTAGCATACAAGTAGTCCTGTGTTGTAGCTTCATCAAGTTGCCACCTCATTTTTCGGTATGCCTGATGTTGCTCCTGGCATGCTCTCCTGCACACTTCATTGAACCAGGGTTGATCCCCTGGCTTGGTGGTAATGGTAGAGTAGAGGAGATGCTGGGCCATGAGTTTGCAGATTGTGTTTGAATACAATTCTGCTGCTGCTGATGCCCAACGCGCCTCGTGGATGCCCAGTCTTGAGTTGCTACATCTGTTTGAAGTCTATCCCATTTAGCACGGTCTTAGTGCCACACAACATGATTCAATGTGAAGATGGGACATTGTCTCCACAAGGACTGTGCGGTGGTCACTTCTACCAATACTATCATAGATGACTTCCAGGAGTTAGTCGCACATTTGGTGGTTCCCGCTCTGGTCGGACTTTTGGACCTTTTCCCCGTTTTTCTACCGGACTTGAATTGTAAAACGGATGTTAGTGGCAATTGTTTACTGAATTCCCACTTCAGTGCGTGGAGAGAAGGACTCAAAGTGTTCGTAAAGGCAGAAACAGAAAGAAAAAGAAGGCTTGGGCTGTAGCTGCAACAGAAGACAGCATGGCGGAGGTTCGGACCTCTGGCTTGTCGACCCAGCATTCTATGGAGCAGCTGATGCAAGTTATTCAGGGAGGCTTTGCTACGCAGAAACGGGACTACTTGGACCCGATAAAAGAGTCGATAGAGCAGTTGAAGCATAGATTGGACGCCCAGGATCGGGCGATCCAGAAGGTGGAGAAGGCACTGGCTGAGCAGGAGGAACATCAGACTGCGGTGGAGCTGGAGGTGGGGATGCTGAGGGACCAGCAGAAGAAGCTCCTGGAGAAGGTGGAGGACCTAGAAAATAGGTCCCGCCGGCAGAACCTAAGAATCGTCGGGCTCCCAGAGGGGTTCGAAGGAACGGACGCTGGGGCATACATCGCAGACATGTTTGTGAAGCTGCTGGAGGATGGAGCATTGTCCCAGCCCTTGGAGGTGGATAGGTCTCACAGAGCACTCGTGAGGAAGCCGCGAATGGGAGAACCCCCGAGGGCAATGGTGGTGAGATTCCACATGTTCTCGGATAAGGAGCGCATTCTGCAGTGGACCAAGCAGAGACGGAGCTGTAAATGGGACAATAGCATCCTGCGAGTTTACCAGGATCTGAGTGTAGAGGTGGCCAGGAAGAGAGCAGGCTTCAACAGATCATGTCGATCCTTTTTGGGCAGCACGGAAGCATTGTGGTTAGCACAATTGCTTCACAGCTCCAGGGTCCCAGGTTCGATTCCCGGCTTGGGTCACTGTCTGTGCGGAGTTTGCATGTCCTCCCCATGTGTGCGTGGGTTTCCTCCGGGTGCTCCGGTTTCCTCCCACAGTACAAAGATGTGCGGGTTAGGTGGATTGGCCATGCTAAATTGCCCTTAGTGTCCAAAATTGCCCTTAGTGTTGGGTGGGGTTGCTGGGTTATGGGGATAGGATGGAGGTGTGGACCTTGGGTAGGGTGCTCTTTCCAAGAGCCGGTGCAGACTTGATGGGCCGAATGGCTTCCTTCTGCACTGTAAATTCCATGTATGTAAAAAGGTGAAGTTTGGACTGTTATACCCAACCCGTCTCTGGGTCACGCATGGGGATCAGAACTTTTACTTCGAGTCGCCTGAGGACGCGTTGGACTTTGCGAAAAAGAAAGGGCTGGCGATGGATTGAGAACTTTTGAACTTGGCTGCAACGTTCATGTTTTTGTTTCTCTGTTTTCGTAAAATGTTTCCTGTTTTGCGTTTCATGGAAGATGTTTGTGATGCCGTTTGCATTGATTTGGAACCAGCGGTAGAGCTGAGTGAGTTAAGGTTTTCATTTGCACTGTTGGGGGATGGAGGGGTGCTTGTTTAGATCTTGGTGTTTTTCTGTTGGGCAATTGTGTGGGGATTGTTTGATGTTGGAGTTTGTTTGTATGAGCGGTGGGGAGGGAACAATAGGTGGGAGATTATCTGGGGATGGGAGCCAACAAGCTAGCTGGGCGAGCTAGCTCTCGGAAGCGCAGTGGGAGGGAGTGCATATGTTTGGTTTAGTAAAGGGGTTGGGTTACAGAATGTTGTTACTAGGGAGGGGGTGTAGCCACCTGGGATGGCTACTTACAACCAGGAACAGAGAAGCTCGCAAAGCGTAGCGGGTAAAATGGACAATGCGAGATTCAGGCAGGCTCCGAGCCTGAAATGTATATTTGCGAGTGACGAATCCAGACGGTATCAAAACCCCGACCGATTAACATTTGATGGACCGATTAGCATTTGATGGCCCATCTCCGCCAGACAAAGGACTGGTACTTGAGCGACCGGTACAGTCCCAGACATTTCGGTGCCACTCCCTGTACTAGGGAAGCGTAAACAACAGGGTCAGTGACCGCTTGGGACACGCCCAGCCATCCAGGCACCCGCCATTTATTGGTTCGAAATCGAACATAGTGATCAGGGATCATCCAATTAGTGGGGTCCAAACTGAAGGACAGTCCAAAAGAGCGCAAAAACCCCCAAGCATAAGAATAGAGTCCACCATGTGTTTGTCCTCTTTTGGACCTGGCGCCCCGGCAACGCCCATCTCCAATCGCAGCACCACCAGAAGCAAGTCCAAGTTCAACGCTCACTACCATGCGGATGAGCCTAGCTGAGCAGCAGTTACTTCTCCAGACCCGATAGATCCTGAAACGAACAACGGCCACTGTTCCTCTGACCTAAGCCTGGTGCCTGAAGTTAAGTACAAGTTGTCTTAAGTCGATAGGTGTAATTTAACTAGTAGTGTTTATGTTGCATGATTAATTGTGTGTGTGTAAATAAAGTACTCTTGACCTTGAACTAACTAACTGGTGTTTGGCTCTTTGATCGATAGCCGGTTGAACCTTGTGGTGGTATCATTTGATCCCTGGTCAGCATTAGAATATTGATATCCAAAGGAAGGAGGGCAACCTCACTGATTGCCATATTTACAGTAGGTAGAGAAGGCACAACAGTTATTGGTGACATCTGACGGGACTCGACCCAGAAGTGAATTAGAAATCCAAATTGGCAAAGTAAAAGAAACCACAGGCGAAACCAGTATCGATCAAACCTCCAAAATTCGGAAGTGTGTAGTTTGCCTGCGTACTAACAAAGGGATATAAGGTAACTTCGATAGATTTTGTTGCGTGAAACTTTCGGGAGTTGCGTAAACCGGAAAATAGCTTGAGCCGTACCCGTGTTTGCACCACCGCTTTATTCCCCCTTGTTCCAAATTCCCGCTAGAAACAGAGATAATTGTAGGGATGGCCATGAAGGCAATGGAACGCCTTATGCATCCACAAGAGCCCGAGGACGCAGCGACCAACAGAGCAGAACAGTGTCCCATTTGGGAGGAAGAGATTAGGAAAAACCTAAAGAGGAAAGGATGGCTCCTATGGTCAGAATTTTGCGCGAATGAGGAAACGGGTCCTGGCAGCATAGGACAGACTTGGTGGGACAGCCTGACCGAGATTCACTAAAAGAGTTTGAGTAAGGTTCGTAAGCCGATGGCAATCGTGTCCTGCTTGGCACAATTGCGAGGCACAGAGGAGGTCGTGAGGGTGCTCCGTAGGCAGCTTGAGGAGAAGGAGAGAAGTAAAGAGGGAAACATTAGTGAAAGCGAGAGATTAAATGTTCAACTCCGGGAGCAGCTAGCGGCGAAGGACAAGGAGATGGGTGATGTCAAGAGGACACACCAATCTTGTCTCACCCACCTCAGCAGCTTCCAGATTCAATACGATAATGCCTACCAGGACACGCAACGTGCGGTGCTGGTAAGAGAGGAAACAGAGAGCCAGGTAGAACAGTTGAAGAAATAATGCGAGGATTTGAAAGCAGCCCTCCGAGCACTCCACAGTTCCACCACGGAACAGAGGCAGAGTTTGGTGGATCATGCCAAGTGCGGCAGCAAATTGCAAGATTGCAATCACTGCTATCTGTTCAGAATGGGTTCAGAGATACCTTTGGCCCACAGTTAGATCAGGAAGACGGGCCCGAATGGCAGGAACTCAGTGAAACGGCCCTACGGTACGTGAATGAGACAGAAAATCAGAATAGAGCCCCCCAGACCCCAAAAAGAAAAGCACCACCGACTGCAAAGGCAGCACCCAACCCAATGAACCCCATCGCTACGCAGCGCATGGATGACCATGGATGACCAACCCGATTTTGTGTATACAACCCCATCACCCAGTTTAGAGATGCCCGCGATAAAATTGAGTCTTTCCACCCCACATCAGACCCACACCACTTTTTCGAACTAGTTAAGCAACGGACCCTCATGTACGGCTTGGACGAGCAGGAAGAGGTAAAACTCATAGTGATGTGTCTTGACCCGTCAGTTAGTTCAGCCCTTCCCGACCCACAGAATGTAGTAGGAGGTAGCCTCCAAAATATGAAAACAGCCATTTTAGACTCCATTGGCTACAATAGAGGAGATCCGGTAGAGGAATTTAACCGGTACAGACAGAAAAAAGGAGAGCATCCACCAGCATTTGCTGGACGCCTCTGGGATCCACTTTACCGCTGTATTCGGTGAGTTAGCCCGCGCCCGTTTATCAGCAGACGATACAGCCAAATGGACCCGTACTCTAGTATCCCTTGCCACAGAAGCAGGACAAAAGGCCAGTTAAGGCCCCTCAGACCCGGCACACAATGAAGTGTGGGTACTGAAGTGCTTATCGAGAGCTTGGGAACAGTCCCTACACAGAAAGACAGAGCAGGAGAGAGTAGACGCCACAATGAATCCAGTAAGGGCACACCAAAACCCTGCATGGGTAAATGAAGGCAGAAGTAACGCACAGCACCCTAGAGCGCAGAATTGGTCCAATTGTGAACAGAAAGGACATTACGCACGAGAATGTCAAGCCCCCTCGAAACAGCAACGGAATTAGCACACAAACACCCCCAAGAAACAATGCCAGACCCATCCACCGTATTAGCGCCCGAGCAGATAATTTGGCCACAAACCGCACCGATTGATGATGTTCGAGCTCCCCAACTTGGGTCTGCGGATACCCTTTGGGATAAGTCCGGAAGACCGGTTGTTGCAGGCACAGTCTGGGGACACGCAGTAGAGTTCCTTTGGGACACAGGAGGTCCCGAACCACGTTAAACTCCTCTGCGATGTACCAGCAAGATATATGGCCCACTACCCTTAGTGGCTTTACAGGTCACCTCCAGCAGGGACACATCACAGCCCCTGTGGATGTACAAACGAAACATTTGGTCGTTTCGGTAGATTTACCCCAGGCAGCAGAACACATCTTGGGAATAGATTTTGAGTGCACACAACCTTTCGTTCGACCCCGTAAATAGATGTGTGTGGAAAATGGCCAGAGCAGCAAGCGCCCCCGCCCCGCTCACAGTAGGAGACTATGCACACAGGATTAGCTCAGTAGGAGAGTACTGGTTTGATCCACAAACCATTACCACAGATAAAACGGTTAGAGAAGTCTTGAAAAGACAGAAAGCATGATTTGCCCAACACAAGCTCGATTGCGGCAAAATCCCAGGAGTGGTTAACATTGCAGGTCCCGATCCTAAGCCCCAGAAACAATACGGCTTCCCCCAGCAAGCCAAGGGAGAGATAGCCAAAGTAATCCGTAGTTTATTGAACCAAGCAGTGATTCGGCCTGTAGCATCAACGAACAATGCCCCGATTTGGCCCGTAAGGAAACCAGATGGTTCATGGCGACTGACCATCGATTATAGGGAATTAAACAAAGTGACTCCATTAGCAGCCCCACCGTTGCCACGAGTCCCGAGACCATGTTAAAACAGGGACTCCAGTCAAGATTATTCACGGTTTTGGATATTAGCAATGGCATTTGGTCCATACCACTGGACAAAGCGTGCCAGTACAAATTTGCGTTCACTTTCCAGGGACAGCAATACACGTGGACGTGCCTTCCACAAGGCTTCCACAACTCCCCCTCCATTTTTCACAGACAATTGGCGAACGGCTTATCAAAATTTTCCCAACCTGAATGCCTTGTTCAGTATGTGGACGACTTGCTCCTACAGACTGACACCACGGAAGAGCACATTTTGCTTCTTTCGGAATTATTAGGACTCCTCACAGAAATTGGATTCAGAATTAACCCCAAGAAAGCCCAAATTCTCCAGGAAAAAGTCACTTATTTAGGTACGGTAATCACGCATGGTAAGCACGAAATAGAACAAAAACGGATAGATTTGATTATAAAATTGCCCTTGCACCAAAATGTTACAGCACACCAGTCATTTTTAGGACTGGTTGGATATTGCAGGAACCACATAGACGGTTTCGCCACAAAAGCAACCCCACTTTCCGAGCTCCTTAAGAAACAGGCCCCATGGCAATGGCTCCCACAGCACACGGATGCCGTGGATGCGTTGAAACGCGCCCTAAGCACAGCCCCCACTTTGCAAGCCCCAAATCCACACTCCCCATACGCGATAGAGGTAGCGACCACCGACCGAACCCTTTCGGCCGTACTCCTGCAGGAAAGCCACGATCGTTTATGACCCGTAGCCTATGCCTCACAAGTTTTAGATGCCGTAGAGCAGGGATTTTAAGCCTGCAAAAGGCACCTGCTAGCAGTTTTCTGGGCGGTACAGTACTTCTCGTACATAACCAGATTCAACCCCATAACCATTTTGACCGAGCACACCCTGACGCAGCTTTTGTTAGACGGCAGACTAAAAGACGGCACAGTAAGCCAAATTCAAGCAGCGCGATGGACCCTACTCCTACAAGGACACGACATTACCATAAAACGGACAAGAACGCACATGTTTCTGGCTGACAATTTATCCTATGCAGGAACCCCGCAAGAGTGCGAGATCATAGCACCCAAGCACAGCACAGGCCCCTTTGTTCCTAAGTCGGTACCAAAAAAGACAGGCATCCGACCACAGACGACCCAGCCCACATACAAAGCTTTGAAAATGTATGGCGGTGGCACCTCCACAGTCCTTGATAGAAAAAGAATCACAGGATGTGGGATTTATGTAGAGGACGCGCAGGGATGCGCTTTAGAAGAGATCGCATTAAAGTTGCCTGGACACTTAGGTTCGCAGGCAGCTGAGTTACTAGCCATTGCTTACATTTTCCAGCACCCCGATTCGTTCCCGACCCCAGCAGACATATATTCAGTCAGTTTGTATGTCTGCAACAGCCTGACAGAATTCCTACCCCTGTGGGAATCTAGAGGATTTATATCCGCCGACGGAAAACCTCTACCCTCAGCGCCATTACTCAAACACATCCTCCAGACAGCGAAAGACAGAAAATACAGAATAGTTAAAGTTAGAAGTCACCATTGTTCCTCCCCACCCGGTAACGTGAAAGCTGACGCCCGAGTGAAGGCAGGCTCATGACACGGCCACTTTTGGCAACCCCCCCGAGAGTGCCCCAGTACACGCGGTTCAGGTCTCACAGACCAACATCCAAGACTTAGCCCAAGCACGGAAAGAAGACGAGACATTAAAGGAAATTTTAAAAGGAAACTTCCCAGCTCCCAACGAAAAGTTTGAAAATTCTTTAACGATCCATGAGGAAATCGTTTTAAAAGATGGTATTTATGTAGTCCCCACCCAGGATAGGAACAAGATCATTTGCAAATTCCATGACGGACGTGGACACCAAGGGATAGATTCTACCCTTGCCCACCTCTCTGCTGGTGGCCTGATTTAAAAACTAACGTATCCCATTACGTTGAGAATTGCTTGATTTGCGCACAGAACAACCCGGACAGATACGCGAAGAAAGCCCAGCTACGACACACCCGCCCTGTAAATGGCCCATGGACAAACTTGCAGTTAGACTATATTGGTCCCCTCCCCCCCCCCCCCCCCCCCCTGCAGAAATGGATACAAATATGTGTTGGTTGTCATCAACACATTCACAAAATGGGTAGAAGCTTTCCTTTCATGAACAAATACGGCCAAAGCCACGGCAAACATTCTAACTGAGCAGATTTTCACCAGATGGGGACTCCCCCGTAGTATTGAGTTGGACCCAGGTTCGCACTTAATAGGCAGGGTCATGAAAAATGTCATGACGATTTTTGGCGTAAAACAGAAGTTTCACATTGTCTATCACCCGCAGTCCAGCGGCATTGTGGAAGGCATGAATTGGACACTAAAGGCCACACATAGAAAAATGGTGCAGCAGCAGAATACGACATGGGACACTGCTCCCATTCACACAGATTTTTATTAGAAACACGGTGTTGAGTTCGACAGGTTACACCCCCCCCCCATACCCTCATGACCGGACGACCCATGAAGGGTACAGAGTATTTTTTTGGACTTGGTTTGGCCAGCCCCGCAGTCACCGCCCTGACCCATGAGATAGCAGTCCAACAAATAATGGAGAATCTTAAAGCAGTACAGCTCCCTGCAGCTGTTCGACTAGGCACTAAACAAAAGCAGAGTAAGGCCTGCTTTGATAAGACAGTACACCCGACAGAGTATACAGTCGGACAGCAAGTCATGATCTCCCTCTACAACCCCAGCTCATTCCTCTCCCCTAAATTTTCAGGACCCTATTCAATCTCTGACAAAGTAAGCCCCTCAGTTTATAAAATCACATATCCTAATGTAAAGTCAGGATGGTTCCATGTAAACCAGCTTAAGGTTTATGGAACGCAGTGCAGTCATTAGCACCACCTCTCATTGGCAATGGCAGACAACGGAGACCCGCCCACTGAAAACTCAATCCCACCCTCCCCCAGCAGCAACAGTACGTCCACAGACATGACCTTGACCCCGCCCCCAGAGTCAAATTTCACCCCAACACTCTGTTCGGCTGCTAGCGACAGCGATAGTGACAGCGACAGCACAACTGACCCCGTTGAGAGACCCGAACAATGGAAACACAGACCAGGCCCCAGTCACTACAGCCCCAGAGACATCGACCACGATATGTTCAGCCCCTTAGAGACAATTTATTTGCCGTTACCAGAACCTGAAACACCACCCGACGACAGTGTCATCCCCATTGCCCCTACCGCCCTACAGAATTTGAAACACTTGCACCGCGATAATTCCTGTTGCCTGACACGGAATGACGAGATGGACGCCATATCGGCACACACCGCATTGACACTAAAACTCGAGGCACGAGTCTGACTCCCACCATAACCCATTTGATGACTCCGAGTGATGGCTCCGAGTCTGACTCCCACCATGCTAACCCCTTTGAGACCCTTTTTGGAATGGAACCTTGAGGTGTCCAGATGATGAGAGAAAGGAACCGATTGAGATTTACGGTGTCCTATTCTCTGATGGAACCTGCCCGCTCTTCTTCTTTAGTTTGTTTTTAATTGTTGTAGTTCTCTCTTGTACGATTTTGTGTGTCGGCCTCACGAATAATTTCTTGATACAGTAATGACTACTCTTCTGACGCCACATGGCAGTTAAAGAAACAAGTTTGTTGGACCTCATATACCCTCAAATTCTTACTGCTCTTGGAAGGTCACTTAGGCAGTGGAGCAATGTCACTGATCCCTGCCCTGCCTGAGGACCCCCTATACATTTGGCCAGCCAAACTCGGGTAGTGGAGCAACTGCACTGATCACCGCCCTACCCGGAGATTCCACCCACTCTTGCCCTGCCGGGGATCATCCGCACCACATTCGGAAAATTGTTTTCAAACTTTTTTGCTGTTCTTTTTGCAACTGTGGTTTAAAGAATGCACTTTTGCCACAGCCTTTGTTCCCTTCCTGGCGACCCTTCGGTTGCTATCCCCCCACCTACTATTTACATGTTCGAATCATTTGGTTGAAACGCGTTTGCAGAGGACGGATAAATTGTCCGCCCACTCAGCCCATCAAACACAGGCTGCGAGAATGCTCGCACTGTGACAGAATTTTTTTTTCGGATGTGTTGTCTCCGAAATGGTAGGTTTAAAAAAGAAATGAGAGAGTCACATATGGTAACGATTCTAAATGGGAAATTGTAGTTAAGGAGAAACAGACAGACAAACGAGATATTAAGCAACAAGATAATAACAGGTATTATGCTTGTACCCCCAGGAAGATACGGAGATACCTGAAGACTGAGAAAAGCACGGACAAGGTGAAGACGAACCTGATGATCTGCATCATGATCGTCGCTGGAACAATACAGTTGCGCGCGTTGCCCACCCCTACCTCCTTCACCACACAGACCCTGAACACGACTACCCAACACAACACCCCCAGCCCGGACACTACACCACACATAGACACGGCCACTGATACCCCCACATGGTGTGAGAATACCATAAAATGGTGCTCCCTGTCATACACAGTAGAAGCCCGACTGGTGATAGTTATACTCTGCAGTGTCATCCAGATGATCCGACTTCGGAAATGGAGAAGGAGAGCCTCTCGCCCTCCAGTATACACACTTAGAGCCCCTTTCCTCGGACTCCAGCAAACCCCACACTCTTTCTGAACCCTTCCTCCCCAATAAATTCCATGGTTGTTGTTTCTTTAATAAAGTTACTTTCTTTGTACATAGGCATTAAGTGATAAGTAGGAATGTAATGCTGCTACTGGTTATTTGTATTGTAAGATACATTCTTTGATTATTAGATAGCAGCATGAGTGTTGTCTAGTTAGAGACAGTTCGAGGTCCCCCTTTTTGTGTAAGGAGACTGAAATGTAGGTTTGAATGTTAAATGCTCACTTAGGAATTTTTAGAATATGCGTTCTAAATCTCAGACCATGCTCCGCACTGGGTTGACCTGCAGGTTAGTGAAGACAGTAACCGGCGCCCACACTGGAGGTTAGATGTGGGACTTTTGGCTGACGAAGGGGTATGCGAGTGGCTGAGGAAATATATTCAAAAGTACTTGCAGGTCAACGACACGGGGGAAATTTCAGCAGCGGTGGTGTGGGAAGCACTAAAGGCGGTGGTCAGGGGGGAGCTGATCTCGATCCGGGCCCATCGGGAGAAAATGGACAGGGCGGAGACTGACCGACTGGTAAAGGAGTTACTACAGATTGATAGGAGGTATGCAGATACCCCAGAGGCAGGGCTTTTAAGGGGACAGCGGAGGTTACAGGTGGAGTTTAGCTTGCTGACCACAGGGAGGGCGGTGGAGCAGCTGAGAAAGGAGAGGGTGGCGATGTATGAACATGGAGAGAAGGCCAACAGAATGCTTGCTCAGCAGCTTAGGAAGAGGGAGGCAGCTAGGGAGATAGGGAAAGTAAAGGACGGAGATGGGAGCCTGGTTGGTGATACAGGAGGGGTGAATAAGGCGTTTAGGGATTTCTACAGTAGGCTGTACCGATCGGAACCCCCTACAGGGCCGGAGGGGACCAGGCACTTCTTGGAGTGGCTGCATTTCCCAAAAGTGGACGGGGAGCGGGTGGAAGGGCTGGGGGCTGAATTTCCCAAAAGTGGACGGGGAGCGGGTGGAAGGGCTGGGGGCCCCAATCGGGCTGGAGGAGATAGTGGAGGGCTTGAAGGCCATGCAGGCGGGTAAGGCCCCGGGTCCGGACGGGTACCCAGTAGAGTTTTAGAAAGAGTTCTCCGGGATATTGGGGCCGGTGTTGTTGAGGATATTCAATGAGGCAAGGGAAAGAGGGGTGTTGCCCCCGACGATATCACAGGCCACGATTTCGCTGATTCTTAAGCGGGACAAGAACCTGGAGCTGTGTGGGTCTGACAGGCCGATCTCCCTGTTGAATGTAGATGCCAAGTTGCTGGCCAAAATCTGTCCTCCAGGATCGAGGATTGTGTTCCGGATGTTATTGGGGAGGACCAGACAGGGTTTGTTAAGGGCAGGCAATTGGTGTCCAATGTAAGAAGGTTGTTAAATGTGATCATGATGCCCCCGGAAGGTAGGGAGGTGGGGGTAGTGATCGCAATGGATGCGGAAAAGGCTTTTGATCGAGTAGAATGGGACTATCTGTGGGAGATACTGGGACGATTCAGATTCGGGCGGGGCTTTATTGACTGGGTCAGGTTACTGTATCGGGCTCCTGTGGCAAGTGTACGGACGAATAGGACAACATCAGACTATTTTAGACTGCACCGGGGGACGAGACAGAGATGCCCCCTCTCCCCACTGTTGTTTGTGCTGGCTATAGAGCCGTTGACAATTGGTCTGAGCGCCTCGAGGGACTGGAGAGGACTGTGGGGGGGGGGAGCACTGGGTTTCGCTCTATGCGGTTGACCTGCTTCTGTATGTTTCGGACCCAATAGAGGGGATGGAAGAAATCATGAGGATTATAGGGGAATTTGGCCGGTTTTCGGGGTATAAGCTTAATATGGGAAAGAATGAGATGTTTGTGGTCCAGGCGAGGGGACAGGAGAGGCGACTGGAGAGCTGCCGTTTAGGTTAGTAAAGGGAAACTTTAGGTACCTAGGCATCCAAGTGGCGCGGGAATGGGACCGGCTGCATAAATTGAATCTGGCCCGGCTGGTGGACCAAATGAATGACTATTTTCGGAGATGGGACGCGTTCCGTTGTCTCTGGTTGGGAGGGTGCAAACGGTGAAGATGACAGTAATCCCGAGATTACTATTTTTATTTCAGTGTCTCCCCATCTTTATTCCGTGGTCCTTTTTTAAGCGGGTCAACAGAGTTATCACGGACTTCGTCTGGGCGGGCAAGACCCCGCGAGTAAGGAAGGTAATGCTTGAGCGGAGTCGTGGAGAGGGTGGGCTGGCGCTGCCAAATTTTAGTAACTATTACTGGGCGGCTAATATAGCCATGATCAGGAAGTGGGTGGTGGGGGAGGGGTCGGCATGTGTGCGTATGGAGGCAGCTTTATCTAAGAGCACCAGTTTGGGGGCATTGGTAACTGCGCCTCTGCCGTTCCCTCCGGCACGGTATTCCACCAGTCCAGTGGTGGTGGCGGCCCTGAGAGTTTGGGGCCAGTGGAGGCCGCATGTGGGAGCATCGGTCTGGGCCCCAATCTGTGATAATCACCGGTTTGCCCCGGGGAGTATGGATGGGGGGTTCCGGTTATGGCGGAGAACAGGGATTGAGAGGATGGGGGATATGTTCATAGCGGGGAGGTTTCCGAGTATGAGGGCGCTGGAGGAAAAGTTTGGGTTGGCGAGGGGAAACAAATTTGGGTATCTGCAGGTGCGGGACTTCCTTCGTAAACAGGTGTCAACCTTCACGCTCCTACCGCTAAGGGGGATTCAGGACAGGGTAGTTTCCAGAGGGTGGGTACGAGAAGGGAGCATCTCGGACATTCACAAGAAACTATTGGGTCAGAGGCGACGCAGACCGAGGAGCTGAAGCGCAAGTGGGAGGAGGAGCTGGGAGGAGAGAGAGAGGATGGTCTCTGGGCGGATGCGTTGAGCAGAGTCAACACGTCTGCAACATGTGCCAGGCTCAGCCTGATACAATTTAAAGTTGTTCACCGGGCTCACATGACAGTGGCCCGGATGAGCAGATTCTTTGGGGTGGAAGACAGGTGTGCAAAATGTGAGGGAGGACCAGCGAACCATGTCCACATGTTCTGGGCATGTCCAAAGCTTAGGGATTTTGGCAGTGGTTTTCAGATGTCATGTCCACGGTGTTAAAAACAAGGGTGGCACTAAGTCAGGGTGTCAGAAGACCTGGGAATCCAGGAGGAGAAAGAGGCAGATGTTCCCTGGCCTTTGCTTCCCTGGTAGCCCGGAGACGGATACTATTGGCACAGAGGGACTCAAAGCCCCCAAAGTCAGAGACCTGGCTATCGGACATGGCTAGCTTTCTCTGTTTGGAGAAAATCAAGTTCGCCTTGAGAGGGTCACTGTTGGGGTTCACCCGGAGGTGGCAACCGTTCGTCGACTTCTTTGCGGTAAATGAATCGTCAACAGACCGGGGGGTGGGGGGTGGAGTAGTTCAGATTAGAGTAGGGGGTCAATAAGGGTGTGACCTGTACAAGAGGTAAATGGCTTTTGCACTATGATTATGGTTTCATGTATATTGTTTATTTTGTTGTTGTCACTATACCAAAAATACCTCAATAAAATGTTTATTGAAGAAAAATACTATCATAGACAGATGCATCTGCAGCAGGCCGATTGGTGAGGATGAGATTGAGTATGTTTTCCCTCTTGTTGGTTCCCTCACCTCCTGCTGCAGTCCCAGTCTAGCAGCTATGTCCTTTAGAACATAGAACATGCAGTGCAGAAGGAGGCCATTCGACCCATTGAGTCTGCACCGACCCACTTAAGCCCTCCCTTCCACTCTATCCCCATAACCCAATAACCCCATCTAATCTTATTAGACACTAAGGGCAATTTAGCATGGCCAATCCACCTAGCCTGCACGTCTTTGAACTGTGGGAGGAAACCGGAGCACCCGAAGGAAACCCACGCAGACACAGGGAGAACATGCAGACTCCGCACAGACAGTAGCCCAGCGGGGAATCGAACCTGGGACCCTGGCGCTGTAAAGCCACAGTGCTAGCCACGTGTGCTACCGTGCTGCCCACTTTAGGACCCGGCCAGTTCGGTCTGTGATGGTACTATCGAGTTACTTGTGGTACTGGGCATTGAGGTCCCCTATCCAGAGCACATTCTGTGCATTTGCCACCCTTAGTGCTCCAAGTGGTGTTTAATATGGAGGAGCACTGATTCATCAGCTGATGGTGGCTGGTACATGGTAATCAGAAGGAGGTTTCTTTGCCCATGTTTAACCTGAGGCCAAGAGATTTCATGGGGTCCAGAGTCAATGTTGAGGACTCGCAGGGCAACTCCCTCCCTGTGCCACCACCTCTGTTGAGACAGGATATACCCAGGGATGGTGATAGTGGTGTCTGGAATATTGCATGTAAGGTATGATTCTGTGAGTATGACTATGTCAGGCTGTTGCTAAACTAGTTTGTGAGACAACTCTCCCAACTTTGGCACAAGCCCCCAGATGTTAGTAAGGAAACTTTGCAGGGTCAACCGGGCAGGGTTTGCTGTTGTCGTTTCCGGTGCTTAGTTCGATGCTGGGTGGCCTGTCCGGTTTCATTCCTTTACAGTGTTTTTGTAGCGGTTGAATACAACTGAGTGGCTTGCTGAGCCATTTCAGAGGGCATTTCAGAGTCAACCACAGTGCTGTGTGTCTGGTGTCACACGAAGCCCAGACCAGGTAAGGATGGCACATTTCCTTCTCTAAAGGAAGTTAGTGAACCAGATGGATTTTTACACCAAACAATGGCTTCATGGTCATCATTCGACTTTAAGTTCCAGATATTTTATTGAGTTTAAATTCCATCACCTGCCATGGTAGGATTCAAACCCAGGTTCCCAGATCATTGTCCTGGGTCTCTGGATTACTAGTCCGGCGACAATACCAGTATGCCACCAGCACCGCCTCCCCGCGAGGCTCCCCTTGCAATCCCCAGCAGGCTCCCTTGCAATCAACTCTGGCCAGCCCCTCCCTCATGTCTTTGTGCTAACCTTTAAATTGTAATACCATTACATCTGATTCCAGCTTCTCCCTCTCAAACTGCAGTTATTGTGGTCACTGTCCCCTAAGGGTTCCTTCACCTTAGGTTCCCTAATCAATACTCCCTCATCACACATCACCAAATCCAGAATTGCCTCTTCCCTAGTGGGCTCTACAACAAGCTGCTCCAAAAAGCCATCTTGTAGACATTCCGCAAATTCCTTTTCCACCAATCTGGTTTTCCCAGTCCACCTGCACATTCAAGTCCCTCATTATTGTAATATTGCCTTTCTTGTATGCCTTTTCTATCTCCTGATTTATTTTCAACCCCACACCCTGACTACAGCTAGGGGACCTGTACATCACTTCCATCAGGGTATTTTTTTCCATTGCAATTCCTCAACTGTGCCCACACAGATTCTACGCTTTCCAACCCGACATCGCTTCTTGCTATCGATTTAATTTAATTTCTTACGAACAAGGCAATCCTGCCCCCTCTGCACATCTGCCTATCCTTTTGATAGGACATCTATCCTTGGATATTTAGATCCCAGCCCTGATCCCCTTGCAGCCATGTCTCTGTGATGCCCACAACCTCGTACCCGCCAATTTCAATGTGCGCTACAAGCTTATTTACCTTGTTTCGTACACTGCACACATTTAGGTACAACACCCTCAGTCCTACGTTGACTGCCATCTCATCAGTACAGCTCCCCTTCCCCAGTAAAGGTACCAATGTCTCATGAATTCAAACACATTTCTCCCACACCAAGCTTTGAGTCACATATTTACCTCTTTAATCTTATTGACCCAATTAGCTCGTGGCTCAGGTACATTTTGGTTCTTCTTTTTAATTTTGCCCCTAGTTGCTCATGTTCTTCAGCAAAACCTCATTTTAAATCGCCTTTCCGACTCTCAGCTCCTCTTTTAAATCTTCTTTCTGACTCTCAACTCTTGCTCTTTTAAAATCTCCTCTCTGACTCTCGACTCTTGCTCTTTTTAAATATCCTCTCTGACTCTCAGCTCCTGCTCTTTTTAAATCTCCTTTCTTACTCTAAGCTCCTGCTCTTTTTAAATCTCCTTTCTGACTCTCAGCTCCTGCTCTTTTTAAATCTCCTCTCTGACTCTCAGTTTTAAATCTCCTTTCAGACTCTCAACGACTGCCCTTTTTGAATCTCATTTCTGCCTCTCAGCTCCTGCTCTTTTTAAATCTCCTTTTTGACTCTCAGCTCATGCTCTTTTAAATCTCTACTCTGACTCAAGTTCCTGCTGTTTTTAAATCTCCTCTCTGATACTCAGTTTTAAATCTCCTTTCTGACTTTCAGCTACTTCCCTTTTTAAATCTCCTTTCTGACTCTCAGCTCCCGCTCTTTTTAAATCACCTTTCTGACTCTCAGCTCCCGCTCTTTTTAAATCTCCTCTCTGACTCTCAGCTCCTGCTCTTTTTAAATCTCCTTTCTGACTCTCAGCTCCCGCTCTTTTTAAATTTCCTTTCTTACTCTCAGCTCCTGCTCTTTTTAAATCTCCGTTCTGACTCTCAGCTCTGCTCTTTTTAAATCTCTGTTTTAACTCTCAGCTCTTGCTCTTTTTAAATCTCTGTTCTGACTCTCCGCTCCTGCTCATTTTAAATCTCCTTTCTGACTCTCAGCTCGTGCTCTTTTAAATCTCCTTTCTGACTCAGCTCCTGTCCTTTTAAAATCTCCTTTCTGACTCTCTGCTCGTGCTCTTTTTTAAATCTCCTCTCTGACTCTGCTCCTGCTCATTTAAATCACCTTTCTGACTCTTGCTCTTTTGAAATCTCCTCTGACTCTCAGCTCCTGCTCTTTTTAAATCTCTGTTCTGACTCTCAGCTCCTACTCATTTTAAATCTCCTTTCTGACTCTCAGCTCTTGCTCTTTTAAATCTCCTTTCTGACTCTTGCTCTTTTTAAATCACCTTTCTGACTCTTGCTCTTTTTAAATCTCCTCTCTGATTCTCAGCTCCTGCTCTTTTGAAATCTCCTCTCTGACTCTCAGCTCCTGCTCTTTTAAATTTCCTTTCCGACTCTCAGCTCCTGCTCTTTTTAAATCTCTGTTCTGACTCTCAGCTCCTGCTCTTTTTAAATCTCTGTTCTGACTCTCAGCTCCTACTCATTTTAAATCTCCTTTCTGACTCTCAGCGCCTGCTCTTTTAAATCTCCTTTCTGACTATCGACTCTTCCTCTTTTTAAATCTCCTTTCTGACTCTCAGCTCCTGCCCTTTTTAAATCTCCTTTCTGACTCTCAGCTCCTGCTCTTTTTAAATCTCTGTTCTGACTCTCAGCTCCTGCTCTTTTTAAATCTCTTTTTTGACTCTCAGCTCCTGCTTTTTTAAATCTCCTTTCTGACTCTCAGCTCCAGCTCATTTTAAATCTCCTTTCTGACTATCGACTCTTCTTTTTAAATCTCCTTTCTGACTCTTGCTCTCTTTAAATATCCTCTCTGCATCCCAGCTCCTGCTCTTTTTAAATCTCCTCTCTGACTCTCAGCTCCTGCTCTTTTTAAATCTCTGTTCTGACTCCAGTTCCTGCTCTTTTTAAATCTCTGTTCTGACTCTTAGCTCCTGCTCTTTTTAAATCTCTGTTCTGACTCAGCTCCTGCCCTTTTAAAATCTCCTTTCTGACTCTCTGCTCGTGCTCTTTTTAAATCTCAATCTCTGTTCTGACTCTCAGCTCCTACTCATTTTAAATCTCCTTTCTGACTCTCAGCTCTTGCTCTTTTAAATCTCCTTTCTGACTCAGCTCCTGCCCTTTTAAAATCTCCTTTCTGACTCTCTGCTCGTGCTCTTTTTAAATCTCAATCTCTGTTCTGACTCTCAGCTCCTGCTCTTTTAAATCTCCTTTCTGACTCTCGACTCTTGCTCTTTTTAAATCTCCTTTCTGACTCTCAGCTCCTGCCCTTTTTAAATCACCTCACTGACTCTCAGCTCCTGCTCTTTTTTATATCTCCTCTCTGATTCTCAGTTTTAAATCTCCTTTCTGACTCAGCTGCTGCTCATTTTAAATCTCCTTTCTGACTCTCGACTCTTCCTCTTTTTAAATATCCTTTCTGACTCTCAGCTTCTGCCCTTTTTAAATCTCCTTTCTGACTCTCAGCTCTTGCACTTTTAAAATCACCACTCTGACTCTCAGCTCCTGCTCTTTTTAAATCTCTGTTCTGACTCTCAGCTCCTGCTCATTTTAAATCTCCTTTCTGACTCTCAGCTCCTGCTCTTTTAAATCGCCTTTCTGACTCCCAGCTCCTACTCTTTTAAATCTCCTTTCTGACTCAGCTCCTGCCCTTTTAATATCTCCTTTCTGACTCTGCTCGTGCTCTTTTTAAATCTCTGTTCTGACTCTCAGCTCCTGCTCATTTTAAATCTCCTTTCTGACTCTCAGCTCCAGCTCATTTTAAATCTCCTTTCTGACTCTCAGCTCCTGCTCTTTTTAAATCTCTGTTCTGACTCTCAGCTCCTGCTCATTTTAAATCTCCTTTCTGACTCTCAGCTCCTGCTCTTTTAAATCGCCTTTCTGACTCCCAGCTCCTACTCTTTTAAATCTCCTTTCTGACTCAGCTCCTGCCCTTTTAATATCTCCTTTCTGACTCTCAGCTCCTGCTCTTTTTTAAATCTCCTCTCTGATTCTCAGTTTTAAATCTCCTTTCTGACTCAGCTGCTGCTCATTTTAAATCTCCTTTCTGACTCTCGACTCTTCCTCTTTTTAAATATCCTTTCTGACTCTCAGCTTCTGCCCTTTTTAAATCTCCTTTCTGACTCTCAGCTCTTGCACTTTTAAAATCACCTCTCTGACTCTCGGCTCCTGCTCATTTTAAGTCTCCTTTCTGACTCTGCTCTTGCTCATTTAAATCACCTTTCTGACTCTTGCTCTTTTGAAATCTCCTCTGACTCTCAGCTCCTGCTCTTTTTAAATCTCTGTTCTGACTCTCAGCACCTGCTCTTTTTAAATCTCTGTTCTGACTCTCAGCTCCTGCTCTTTTTAAATCTCTTTTTGACTCTCAGCTCCTGCTCTTTTTAAATCTCCTTTCTGACTCTCAGCTCCTGCTCTTTTTAAATCTCCTTTCTGACTCTCAGCTCCAGCTCTTTTAAATCTCCTTTCTGACTCTCAGCTCCTGCTCTTTTTAAATCTCTGTTCTGACTCTTAGCTCCTGCTCTTTTTAAATCTCTGTTCTGACTCTCAGCTTCTGCTCTTTTTAAATCTCTTTTTTGACTCTCAGCTCCTGCTCTTTTAAATCTCCTTTCTGACTCAGCTCCTGCCCTTTTAAAATCTCCTTTCTGACTCTCTGCTCGTGCTCTTTTTAAATCTCAATCTCTGTTCTGACTCTCAGCTCCTGCTCATTTTAAATCTCCTTTCTGACTCTCAGCTCCTGCTCTTTTAAATCTCCTTTCTGACTCTCAGCTCCAGCTCTTTTAAATCTCCTTTCTGACTCTCAGCTCCTGCTCTTTTAAATCGCCTTTCTGACTCCCAGCTCCTACTCTTTTAAATCTCCTTTCTGACTCAGCTCCTGCCCTTTTAATATCTCCTTTCTGACTCTCAGCTCCTGCTCTTTTTTAAATCTCCTCTCTGATTCTCAGTTTTAAATCTCCTTTCTGACTCAGCTGCTGCTCATTTTAAATCTCCTTTCTGACTCTCGACTCTTCCTCTTTTTAAATATC
Organism: Scyliorhinus torazame; assembly: GCF_047496885.1. Taxonomy (NCBI): domain Eukaryota; kingdom Metazoa; phylum Chordata; class Chondrichthyes; order Carcharhiniformes; family Scyliorhinidae; genus Scyliorhinus; species Scyliorhinus torazame. The sequence continues at coordinate 150,702,155 of NC_092721.1, read as the reverse complement.
CTTTCTGACTCTCAGCTTCTGCCCTTTTTAAATCTCCTTTCTGACTCTCAGCTCTTGCACTTTTAAAATCACCTCTCTGACTCTCGGCTCCTGCTCATTTTAAGTCTCCTTTCTGACTCTGCTCTTGCTCATTTAAATCACCTTTCTGACTCTTGCTCTTTTGAAATCTCCTCTGACTCTCAGCTCCTGCTCTTTTTAAATCTCTGTTCTGACTCTCAGCACCTGCTCTTTTTAAATCTCTGTTCTGACTCTCAGCTCCTGCTCTTTTTAAATCTCTTTTTTGACTCTCAGCTCCTGCTCTTTTTAAATCTCCTTTCTGACTCTCAGCTCCTGCTCTTTTTAAATCTCCTTTCTGACTCTCAGCTCCAGCTCTTTTAAATCTCCTTTCTGACTCTCAGCTCCTGCTCTTTTTAAATCTCTGTTCTGACTCTCAGCTTCTGCTCTTTTTAAATCTCTTTTTTGACTCTCAGCTCCTGCTCTTTTAAATCTCCTTTCTGACTCAGCTCCTGCCCTTTTAAAATCTCCTTTCTGACTCTCTGCTCGTGCTCTTTTTAAATCTCAATCTCTGTTCTGACTCTCAGCTCCTGCTCTTTTAAATCTCCTTTCTGACTCTCGACTCTTGCTCTTTTATATCTCCTTTCTGACTCTCGATTCTTGCTCTTTTTAAATCTCCTTTCTGACTCTCAGCTCCTGCTCTTTTAAATCTCCTTTCTGACTCTCAGCTCCAGCTCTTTTAAATCTCCTTTCTGACTCTCAGCTCCTGCTCATTTTAAATCTCCTTTCTGACTCTCAGCTCCTGCTCTTTTAAATCTCCTTTCTGACTCTCAGCTCCAGCTCTTTTAAATCTCCTTTCTGACTCTCAGCTCCTGCCCTTTTTAAATCTCCTTTCTGACTCTCAGCTCCTGCTCATTTTAAATCTCCTTTCTGACTCTCAGCTCCTGCTGTTTTTAAATCTCCTCTCTGATTCTCAGCTACTGCCCTTTTTCCATCTCCTTTCTGACTCAGTTCCTGCTGTTTTTAAATCTCTGTTCTGACTCTCAGCTCCTGGTCTTCTTAAATCTCCTCTCTGACTGTCAGCTCCTGCTCTTTTTAAATCTCCGTTCTTAATCTCCGCACCCACTCTTTTTTGAATCATCACTCCCACTCTTTTTTAAATTTCCGTTCCCACTCTTTTTAAATCTCTGTTCTGACTCTCAGCTCCTGCTCTTTTTAAATCTCAGCTGTGTCCCAGTCACAATAAATTGATGAAACAGCCTGCCCTCTCTCACCCATTTTCTATTTCATCCCCCCCCCCCACTCATGCCGCATGTGACCCAACACCCCACATCACCCCTACCAGCCTAATATGTTCTCCATGCCAATCTATGCCCTCAACTCAGCCCAATGGCTACTCATATCCTCCATGCCAACCTATGGCACTTTCATTCCCCATTCATCTAAGATGCACGCTCTACAGAACGACATGTAATAATCGCATGTGGGAAAATTATTTTAAAGAAATATTCATTCATTACTTTCTTTTAAATGGTGTCCCGACCCCTCAAATACCCAACGCAACCCTAAGAGCCCCCCCCCCCCAAGTACCCCAGCTCGTCTATAACCCCCCTGTTGCTTTGTTTATTTGGTTCTAAGTATGGTGGTCAATATGGTCGCCTTCCTTAATTCTAATTACGTTTGCTTTAAAGTCGCCAGGTATCTTTCGATACCACCACAAGGTTCAAACCCGAATACTGATCAAAGAGCCAGCACACCAGTTAGTTAGTTCAAAGTCAATACTATTTATTTATACACACAGCAATATCTACTCATGCACTGAATACTACAGATGAAACTATCACTACTGCTAAAGCCTATATTTAGCTTCGGGTGCCCACTCAGTCAGAGAAACAATGGCCGTTGTTTGGATCTGAGGCTGCTGGGGTTGAAGTGATAAAGGGGAACAGCTAAGGTGGTCCGTCTGGTAGCGAGCGTTGACCTTGGACTTACTTGCTTCTGGTGCATCTGGTGGACGGGTCTCTCTGCTTTTGAGAGCCAAGTCCAAGAGAGCAATTCTCTCCTGGGGCCGCCTTCTTATACCCGACGGGGGCTTCGCGGGCTTTTGGGCTGGCCTTGAACTTTACCCCAATCAATTGGGCCGTATCTTGATCACTCGTATTCATCTTGACCAATAAAGGGGTGGGTGCCCTGATGGCTGGGCATGTCCGAGGTGGCCATTGGCCTGGCTTTGTTTGTGCTTTCGGTTTGGGGAACTGGCGCCATGAGGTCTGGAGCCAGATCGGTTACTTGAGTATCCACCTTTGTTCCCGGAGATGGGCCATCAATATGCTAATGGACCTACAGTTTCAGTCTCGCCAGGGAGCTGCGGTCCCAATACACATACAGGCTCTGTGCCTGCCTGCTTTCTTAGCATTGTCCATAGATCCCTGCAATCTTTGCAAACATCCATTTTGTATTCTGGAAGTGGCCATCCCACATGGCTACACTTCCTCCTTGTGATCCTCAACGCGAAGCGTGAAGGATCACATTACCGCGTCGTCTTCGTTCTCCTCCCAAGTCAGGCACCCATAAGCACTGACAGGCTCTACACTGCTCTATCCTATGAATTGAAACTTTTAACTAAATTATTTTATGTACATACATCATTATAAAATTCTACGGGGCGCTATGACATTCAGGCATGCATGTCAAAATAAAAAAACTGGAACCTCTAACTGCCCTTAACTAAACTATCCTCAATCAATCAAAATAATTTACAACATTTTAAACTACAATAGCAGCAACACAGGTCTCTCTGGCTTGGCAGTCAATCACAAGAGTTTTACATTTCTTTATTAGAACGAAACAAACACACAAAAAAACGGATGTACTTTAATTCACTTAAAGGGGTTGGGGAGTTTGTTGAAGTCAGAAAATAGGGGATCTGAAGGTGTATACCGGGTGTGGGAGGCTTTCCTTCGCCATTTCCTGAGTCTAAGGGTCTGAACGACACTGCAGAGTATCGCCAGTACTAACAGTGCTTCCACAACGTAGGACGGAGAATACCAGGTGATGAACTTGTCACACCAGGTTGGTGTATCGGTAACTATCTCGGGGTACAGTGTATGGCAGAGGTGGGAAACATTCACGGCCTGTGTGGTAGGGGTCAGGGGGGTAGCGTCCGTGCGCAAATGGAGGGATCCCGCTAAGATCCAAATGTAGACTATGATGGTTGTCTTCATGTTCTTCTTCTTTCTTTCGTAATCTTCCTGAAGCTTCTGTGGTTCCGGAGTTCTGTGGACACAAGCATAATTTCTGTTATTACCTTGTTTAAGATCTCGTATGTCTGTCTGTCCTTTTATTACCAATTACCCATTATAATTGGTCACCATCAGTGGCTCCCTCATTTCTTTTTTTTTAAACCAAATATTTGGGACAAGACATCCGAGAAAAAAATACTGACACAGTGCGAGCCGCCTCTCATCCTGTGCGATCTACCATCCCAGTGTTTGAGGATGTAAATAGCATCTGGAAGCAACCTAAGGGTCACCATAAACAAACAGAAGAGTTTTGAACTAAAAGTGCCAAATGGGGTGCGTATGGGCCGCGGCGGGTAAGAATGGGTGGAATCCCCAGGTAGGACGGTGACCAGTGCCATATGTGCTCTACCCAAGCGTAGCTGACCAGAGGGGGGTCCTCGGGCAAGGCGGGGACCAGTGCCGTTTCACCAATGCCTGAACGACCGGCAAGAATTTGTGGTCATCGTGGGGGTTGCATTTGTGCTTCGAAGCAGAAGAGCAGTTATGATCGCTTGTCTGTGGACAAACATGTTCCATTAACTGCCAGTGGGCATTAAAAGAGTGGTGTGTGGGGCCATGAAAACTTTAAATTGACAAACAACATTTAACCTTCACAGTAACAAACAAACATACATTACAAATATGATGCAGGTTCCATTAGAAAGGACACCGTAAATCTTCATTGGTTCCTTTTTACCATAATCTGGACACCTCATACTCTAAAGCGAATAGAGTCGCAAAGGGATTTGTTTGGTGGGAGTCAGACTCTATGTCATCATCTTCTCCCGGCTGCCATACTCTTGATTGGAATAGGTGCGCTAAAGCTGCTTGGGGCGAATCGGGGTCCATCTCATCATTCTGGATGAGCCTGAACGAATTGTCTCGGTGCCAGAATTTTGTATCGAGGTTGGAGCTGCTAGGGTTTAATCCATAATCGTCAGGCGGTGGGTCTGGGTCAGGGGTTTTAATGTACGTTATCTCGAAGGGGTCGCTGGAATCATGTTTGGAATCGCTGGGAGTGGGGCCTGGTGCAGGGGTGTAATCGTAACGTGGTGTGCTGGGGCTGTCGTCATCGCTGTCACTGCTGGTTGAAGGAAGGGAGAGGCGGACTCGTGCCTCTGGGGCTGGAGTCGAAGTTGTGTCTGAGGACGGGCTGGACAGGTTTGGGGAGGGTAGGAATACTTCGTTCCTGGGTGGGGCGTGCAAGCGAGATGTGGTGTGCATGGTTGTTCTGCGAGCCATAAGCCTTAAGCTGGTTTATGTGAAACCACGCAGACTTGCCATTCGGATAAGTGATCTTATACACCGAGGAGCTGACTTTATCTGAGATGGAGTAGGGTCTGGAAAATTTAGGGGAAAGGAATGACCTGGGGTTGTATAGGGATGGCATGACTTGCTGCCCTACTGCAAACTCAGTGGGGTGTACGTTTTATCAAAGCAAGCTTTGCTTTGCCTCTTGCGGGTTCCAAGCCTGACGGCTGCTGCAAGCTGGATGGCCTTCACATTTTCAATAACCTGTTGTACTGCTTTCTCATGCGTGAAGGCGGTGACTGTGGGGCTGGCCAAATCCCAGGTGCTGTTGTGTTGTTGCACCATTTTTCTGAGGGTCTTTTTTAAAGTTCTGTTCATCCTTTCTACTATGCCGCTCGATTGGGGGTGGTACGCAATATGGAACTTTTGCTTTATTCCGAAAATTGTGAGGACGTTTTTCATCACTTGTCCTGTAACATGGGAGCCTTGATCGGACTCTATACTGCGTGGGAGTCCCCATCTTGTAAAGATGTGCTGTGTTAGGATTTTAGCTGTCGTTTTGGCAGTGTTTGTTCTGGGTGGAAAAGCTTCCACCCATTTTGTGAGGGTGTTGATGACCACCAACACATACCTAAAACCATTCCTGCAGGGGAGTAGGCTTCTTATATAGTCGATTTGCAAATTCGTCCAGGGGCCATTAACGGGGCGGGTGTGACTAAGCTGAGCTTTTCTTGCATATCTGTCCGGATTGTTCTGGGGACAGATTAAGTAATTCTCGATGTAATGTGTAACGTTGGCTTTTGAATTAGGCCACCAGCAGAGAGGTCTGAGGTGGGCTAGGGTGGGTTCAATGCCCTGGTGTCCATGATTGTCATGGAACTGACAAATAATTTGATTCCTGTCCTGGCTGGGGACTACATAAATGCTGTCTTTTAAAATCACACCGTCATGTGTGGTTATTGCGTTTTTAAACTTATCATAAGGGGCTGGGAAGTTGCCTTTTAAAACTTCCCTGAGCTGCTCATCTTCCTTTTGAGCCTTGGCCAAATCTTGAATGTCGGTCTGTGAGACGTGAACCGTGTACTGGGGCGCTTTTGGGGGGGGTTCCAAAAGTGACCATGTCTGGAACCTCCTTTCGCTAGGGCGTCTGCTTTAACGTTACCGGGGGGTAAGAACGATTAAGACTTTGAACTTTGATGATTCCATATTTACGGTCTTTGGCCATTTTTAGGATGTGCTGGAGTAATGGGGCTGAGGGTAGGGGCTTTCCGTCTGCGGAAACGAATCCTCTAGTTTCCCAAAGGGGTAGGAATTTGGTTAAACTGTTGCAGACATATAAACTGTCCGAATAGTCCTCTACATAAATACCGCAACCGGTAATTCTTTTCCCGTTTAGAACTGTGGAGGAGCTATCCACATAGATTCTAAGGGGTGCGCATGTGTCTGTGGGTTGGGGTCTCTGGGGCGTAGTACCTGCTTTCTGGGGAGCTGACTGTGGTATAAAGGGACCTGTATTATGCTTAGTTGAGATGATTTCACATTCATGTGGGGTGCCTGCATATTGTAAATTATTGGCTAGGAAAGTGTGGGTCTTGGTTCTCTTAACTGTTATGTCCCGTCCCTGTAAGAGAAGGGTCCAACGGGCTGCACAGATCTGGCTGACTGTGTCATCCTTAAGTCGACCATCTAGTAGTAGCTGCGTTGGGGTGTGTTCAGTGAGAATGGTGATGGGGTTGAGTCCTGTAATGTAGGCAAAGTATTGTACTGCCCAAAAAACTGCGAGCAGCTGCCTTTCGCAGGCAGAAAATCCTTGCCCGACTGGATCTAATACGCGTGAGGCATATGCCATGGGGCCTAATCGATCATGTCGTTCTTGGAGGAGCACGGCCGAAAGGGTTTGGTCGGTAGTTGCAACCTCAATTGCGTACGGGGAAAGTGGATCTGGGGCCTGTAATGCGGGGGCCGTGCTGAGGGCTCTTTTTAAAGGATCCACGGCATCCGTGTGCTGTGGAAGCCATTCCCAAGGTGCTTGTTTCTTGAGACGTTTGCTGCCTTTGTGGCAAAACCGTCGATGTGGTTTCGGCAGTAGCCAACCAGTCCTAGAAATGACCGGAGGGCTGAGACATTATGGGGCAGGGGTAATTTGACGATCGAGTCGATTCTTTTCTGCTCAATCTCGCGTTTGCCATGTGTGATCGCTGTTCCTAAGTAAATCACTTTTTCCTGTAAAATCTGGGCCTTCTTGGGGTTCACTTTACAGCCAATTTGTTGGAGGAGTCCTCAAAGTTCAGCAAGAAGCGAAATGTGCTCTCTCATTGTGTCTGTCTGTAGTAGCAGATCATCTACATATTGGACCAGACAATCAATTTGGGAAAATTTTGCTAATCCATTTGCCAGCTGTCGGTGGAAAATGGAGGGGGAATTGTGGAAGCCTTGTGGAAGGCACGTCCACGTATATTGCTGTCCCTGGAATGTGAATGCAAATTTGTATTGGCACGCTTTATCCAATGGAATGGACCAAAAGCCGTTGCTAATGTCCAAAACCGATTTTTGTTTTTTTTTGACTGTAGTCCCTGTTTGAGCATGGTCTCGGGACTCGGGGCTGCTACTGGGGTTACTTTGTTCAGTTCCCGGTAATCAATGGTCAGTCGCCATGATCTATTGGGTTTCCTGACAGGCCAAATTGGTGCGTTATTCGTGGAGGCTACTGATCAGAGTACGCCTTGATCAAGCGAACTCTGTATAACTTTTGAGATTTCTCCCTCTGCTTCTTGGGGAAAACCGTACTGCTTTTAGCGCCTGGGGTCGGGACCTGTAATATTCACCAATCCAGCGATCTTGCCACAGTCGTGCTTGTGCTGTGCAAATGCTGCTATGAGTTGCTGCAGGACTGCCCTAACTTGTTTGTCCTGATGTGGAGATGCCGGCGTTGGACTGGGGTGAGCACAGTACGAAGTCTTACAACACCAGGTTAAAGTCCAACAGGCATGTTTCGATGTCATTAGCTTTCGGAACGCTGCTCCTTCCTCAGGTGAATGAAGAGGTCTGTTGCAGAAACACATATATAGACAAATTCAAAGATGCCAAACAATGCTTGGAATGCGAGCATTAGCAGGTGATTAAATCTTTATAGATCCAGAGATGGGGTAACCCCAGGTTAAAGAGGTGTGAATTGTACCAAGCCAGGACAGTTGGTAGGATTTCGCAGGCCAGATGGTGGGGGATGAATGTAATGCGACATGAATCCCAGGTCCCGGTTGAGGCCGCACTCATGTGTGCGGAACTTACACTCTGACAGAAACTTATAGCCAAGTTCCGCACACATGAGTGCGGCCTCAACCGGGACCTGGGATTCATGTCGCATTACATTCATCCCCCACCATCTGGCCTGCGAAATCCTACCAACTGTCCTGGCTTGGTACAATTCACACCTCTTTAACCTGGGGTTACCCCATCTCTGGATCTGTAAAGATTTAATCACCTGCTAATGCTCGCATTCCATACATTGTTTGGCATCTTTGAATTTGTCTATATATGTGTTTCTGGAGAACAGACCTCTTCATTCACCTGAGGAAGGAGCAGCGCTCCGAAAGCTAGTGACATCGAAACAAACCTGTTGGACTTTAACCGGGTGTTGTCAGACTTCGTATTGTTTGTCCTGACTAATGGCTCGAGGGTCGAACCAGATGTCTCCTACTGCGCTGATCCGATTTTCATACTCTCCAACTGTGAACACGGTGGGGGCTCGTGCTGCCTTTGCCATTCTCCACACGCATTTATTTACCGGATCAAATGATAGATTGTGGGAGCTCATGAAGTCAATTCCGAAAATGTGTTCGGCTGTCTGGGGTAGATCGACCAGAACTACGGGGTGTTTAGATTTAATGTTCCCTATCTGGATTGTTACAAGGGCTGTGATGTGTCCCTGCTGCAAATGCCCTGTGAAACCGCTGAGTGTAATGGTGTCTGTTGTGGGCCACGTGTCTCGCTGAAACATCGTGGAGGAATTAAGCATGGTGCGGGACCCTCCTGTGTCCCAAAGGAATTCTACGGGGTGCCCCAGACTGTGCCTGCCATTACCGGTCTACCAGACTTGTCCCAAAGGGTGTCGCAGACCCAAGTTGGGGAGCCCGAACACCGTCAGTCGGTGCTGTTCATATCTGCGTTCTCAGAACGGGCGCTAACAATGTGAATTGGCTTTGCCCTATTCTTATTTAGGGTGCCTGTCTGCTGGTTTCTCTGCTGCTTCTGGGGCGCATTGCACTCTCGTGCATAGTGTCCTAATTGGCCGCAATTATAACACTCTTGGGATTTGGGTTGCTGTGGGCTTTCCTTCCCTCATTTACCCATGCGGGGTTCTGGTGCGTCCTAACTGGATGCATGTTTGCCTGTTCTTCATCTGCTTTAACAAATGCGGTTTTGCCTTGGCTAAAGGACGGGACAATCTCTTCAAAACCCATTTCTCGTTGTGGGCCTCGTCTGAGGGGTCGTAATTTGCGCAAGCTCTCTGTCCTGCCTCTGTCGCATGAGACTAGGATGCGAGTCCATTTGGCCATATTATCTGGGGACAAATGGGCGCGGGCTATCTCTCCGAATACTGCCGTGAAATGTATCCACAAGCGTCCAGCAAACGCTGTGGGGTGCTCTGTTTTCTTTTGCCTACACTTGTTTAGGTCTTCTACGGGGTCTCCTTTGTTATAGCCGATCGCATCTCGGATCGCTGCGTGCATTTCTTGTAGGGTGCCTTCTCCTATGTTTTGTGGGTCGGGAAGGGCTGCCACGACTGAAGGGTCGAGGCTTAAAACTGTGAGCTTCACTTGCTCCTTTTCATCCAGGCCGTACATGGTCGCCTGCTGTTTTACTCTAGCAAAGAACTGGTGGGAATCCGATGTGGGTAGGAACGGTGTTATTTTATCACATAATTGAGTGACAGTTAACTGGGTAGTGTATCGGATAATCTGAGTTTCCTTCTGCTGCGGCCCTGCGATGTGTGGTTACAGGGTTCATAGGGGTGTGTTCTGCTTGTGCAGTCCGGGGTTGGGGTGCTTTTCGTTTCTGGGGTTTTTCCTGTGTCCATGTACATATCTATGGGCAGTCTCATTTAACTCCTGCCCATTGGGGCCATTTTCCTGGTCTAACTGGGATCCAAACGTGCTCTGAAACCCATTCTGAACAGAAAGCAGAGATTGCAATTCTGCAATTTGCTTCCGGCACTTTGCGTGATCTACCGAGCTCTGCCTTTGTTCCGTATGGAAGTGTGGAGTGCTCGTAGGGCTGCTTTTAAATCGCTGCACTGTTTCTGCAACTGCTTACCTGTTGTTCGGTTTCCAGTCTTACCAACACCGTGCGTGCGTGTCCTGGTAGGCTTTGTCATATTGGGACTCAAATGGATGAGACAAGACTGGTGTGCCCGCTTGGCATCCTCCTTGTCCCTCGCCACTAACTGCTCTCTCAGTTCCTTGTTCTCTCTCTCATATCCACTCACATCTCCTTCACTATTCTTGTCTCTCTCCTCAATCTCGCTACGGAGCGTCCTAACGGCCTCCTCCGTGCCTCGCAGTTGTGCCAAGCAGGACACGATTGCCATCGGTTTGCGAGCTTTCCCTAAACCCTTCTTATGGATCTCTGTCAGGTTCTCCCACCAAGTATGCCCTATACCTCCGGGACCTGTTTCATCATTGATGCAGAATTCACTCCAAAGGGGCCATCCTTTCCCTTTGAGATATTTTCTGATCTCTTCTTCCCATACGGGACACTGTCCTACTCTACTGGTCGCTGCGACCTCGAATTCTTGGGGGTTCATAAGGCGTTCCATTGCCTTCATTGCCATTTTTCTCTATCTCTGTGGTCTCTACCGAATTTGAACAGGGGGTGATAAAGTGGTGATGTAACACTGGTACGGCTTGCGCTAATTTCCGGCCTACAAAACTCCCGACAGTTTTACGCAACAAAATATCTCCGGTTTACCTTATATTCCTGTTAGTACGCATGCATTAACACACTTCCGAATCTTGGAGGTTTGATCAGTATCATTCTTACACTTGTGGTTTTTCTGTTTCCAATTGGATTCCAATTCAAATTTGGGTTCTCTCGGAGTGACTAGGCCACTTCTAGGTCGAGTCCCGTCAGAGGTCGCCAGTAAATGTTGCTCTCTTTATTTGGTTCTAAATATGGCGGTGTGTGGTCGCCTTCCTTAATTCTAATTACGTTTGCTTTAGAGTCGCCAGGTATCTTTCGATATCGCCACAAGGTTCAAACCCGAATACTGATCAAAGAGCTGGCACACCAGTTAGTTAGTTCAAAGTCAATACTATTTATTTATACACACAGCAATATCTACTCATGCACTGAATACTACAGACTAAACTATCAATACTGCTAAAGCCTAAACTTAGCTTTGGGCGCCCACTCAGTCAGAGGAACAATGGAGGTTGTTCGGATCTGAGGCTGCAGGGGTTGAAGTGGTAAAGAGGAACAGCTAAGGTCGTCCGTCTGGTAGCGAGCGTTGACTTTGGACTTACTTGCTTCTGGTGCAGCTGGTGGACGGGTCTCTCCGCTTTGAGAGTCAAGTCCAAGAGAGCGATTCTCTCCTGGGGCCGCCTTCTTATACGCGACGGGGTCTTCGCGTGCTTTTGGGCGGGCCTTGAACTTGGCCCCAATCAATTGGGCCGTATCTTGATCACTCGTATTCATCTTGACCAATAAAGGGGTGGGTGCCCTGATGGCTGGGTGTGTCCTAGGTGGCTGTTGGCCTGGCTTTGTTTGTGCTTTCGGTTTGGGGAACTGGCACCGTGAGGTCTGGAGCCAGATCGGTTACTTGAGCATCAATATGCTAATGGTCCTACAGTTTCAGTCTCGTCAGGGAGCTGCGGTCCCAATACACATACAGGCTCTGTGCCCGCCTGCTTTCTTAGCATTGTCCATAGTTCCCTGCAATCTTTGAAAACATCCATTTTGTATTCTGGAAGTGGCCATGCCAGATGGCTACACCCCCCCCCCCCCCATCCCACCCCACCTGACCTCACATGGGCATGGCACCCACAGGACCGATTGCGGTGCCTAAAAATTGCTAGCTGGGCAGTGCCTTTGCCAGCTGGCAGTGCCAACTGGGCACCTTGGTAGTGCCAGGCTGGCATAATGCCAAGATGTCCAAGTGGCATCAGTAGTGCTAGGGTGCCAACCTGCCCAGAGGGAAACCACCTGGGAGCCCCCCCCCCTCTTCCAAGGGAAACCACCTGTTCAGGGTTCATGTTGCATAGGGAATAAATCAACTGAGAATGTTCCCACTTGCATAATATATAATCGATAAAGGGACCAATGTTTGCAGTCTATTCCCTCTAAATATAGATGAAATTAGCCAGTTTAATGAGATCTGGAAGTTTTTGATGAAGAGTTTGGGGCTGGCTATGATTGATTATGTTTGGATTTTGACTGAGAGGGAGCCACTGTGTGAGTGTACATAGATAAACTAGACCAAAGTTCTACTACCAGTAATGCCTAAAAAACCTGGATTGAGGTCATAAAAATGACTCGTTTACCAGAGTGAGTGGTAGGAGTGAGAGCTTATCTGGAATCAGATACAGTTAAAGATGTTATAGTGGAGACAACGCTTTTAAGCAGATATATGGAAACACTTATAGGAAGAGGGATTGGGATAGTTTTTTTTGGAGGCGTAAAGGATGATGAAGGAAATGAGGGAAGGTGGGAAAAGGTATTGTCAGGGATTTGTTTTCGAGTGGCCTACTCACAAGTGAGTGGAGACTCACTTGTTCAGGTTAATGCTGCACCTAATGTTCAAATCTCCCAGTATGTGAACCACCTGATTTTGGTATAATTGGTGACTGATCCATCGTGCCAGTTTTCTATCAAGGCAGCAAGTTGAACATTTTACCCAAAATAATTCTATTTTGCGAGTGTTACATGAGAGCTTATAACCATAGGTTGTTAATGGGTTATTTAATTGAATATCAAGTGAATCAATTTTATAAAAAAGGTAAATATTATTTGGAGCTAGGTTTCACTTTTATAAATAAAGAAGCTGTAAAGTAGAATGGCTTGTTCTCGTAATATATGAAAAGAATGAATGGTCTTTAGTGTCAGTATTCCTGTTTGATTCTGTTTAACTCTATATTCTGTTCTTCAAACAATTAAGAATGGTAAAACAATTGAATAAAATGGCTTTCCTTTGTTGGAAGAGTAACTGTTTGATTTCTTTTTTCACAGAACAATGAGGCTCTGAAATTGCTGGGATCGGGATATGTTGTGTTTGAATATCTGATCATGGACTGATAACTGTAGATGAATAACTGATTACAGCAACTGTGCAAAGTGAGTAACCATGAGTACTACAAATTGTGACGTTGATCCAGAGGAACAGGAGTCTCCTTTAAACCCATTATGCTTTGAGTGTGGTCAGCAGCACTGGACAAGGGAGAACCATCTGTACAATTACCAGCATGAAATGGATGATGACCTCGTCTGCCACATTTGTCTCCAGCCTCTATTGCAGCCAATAGATACTCCCTGTGGACATACATTTTGCCACAAGTGCCTCCGTAATTTTTTGCGAGAGAAGAATTTCTGCCCATTGGACCGCAAAAGGCTTCACTTCAAACTGTGCAAAAGGTCCAGCATTCTTGTTCACAAACTTTTAGACAAACTGTTGGTGTCATGTCCTTTTGAAAACGATTGTCAGGAAGTGATGCAGCGCTGTGATTTGGAAGCACATCTTAAACACAGGTAAGCAATATGTGAAAAGTTTAAAATAAAACAAATTCCGAGTACATAAATTACAATTGTATCAATACTGATAAAGATGCATTGACGTAATTACTAAATATCAGGGCCTAAAATTTTGGGTGGGGCTACTTTTGGGCACCTCACCTGCACAAACAGCTTGTGCTCGTTAGAAGGTCTGAGGAACAGCTGATTTTGGACCTCTGACTTCGTCACAGCTGATACTGCTGTTAGAGTTTGCACAGGTTAGTGGCTGTAATTTAGTGATTAGATTGCATCACAGTGGCCTGGAGAAGGAATGAGTGGAGTCAGTGATCAAGGTTCAATTAAGGGTTGACAGTCACCCAAACTAGAAACTTTAGCTCCCTTCTCTCTCCACAGATGCTGTCAGACCTGCTGAGATTGTCCAGTATTTTCTGTTTTGTTTCAGTAAAGGGTTGAGTAGGCCGTGGGAATATGATTGGGTGATGGCGTGGGTTGTCGGCTGAGATCGGGTAGGAAGATCAATAACCTCAGGAAGACAGAATGCAGATGTCAGGATCAGGGTGATAAATTGCCCTTCGTGTCCAAAATTGCCCTTGGTGTTGGGTGGAGGTGTTGAGTTTGTGTGGGGTGCTCTTTCCAAGAGCTGGTGCAGACTCAGGGGGCCGAATGGCCTCCTTCTGCACTGTAAATTCAATGATAATCTATGATTAATCTAGGACAAAGGTTCGGCACAACATCGTGGGCCGAAGGGCCTGTTCTGTGCTGTATTTTCTATAAGCTATCTATAAGCACTAGAAGGTGAATTTGGATATCTCCGAACTGGGAGCAGCATGATCATGACAAGTGCTACTTTATTTAGAGATGGGTTTCCCGGAGGCAATGGCACTTATTTGCTTCAAGGCAAACCAAAGTTGCAGTAGGGTCTAGAAGCAGGCCTTAAACACCTGATTTGCACATGCAAATGGACTCACGTCTACTTCGGTTGTGTGTAAAGGACTCCTCTTGTTTAAGCTTTACCAAAATGGCATTTTTTTCTTATCCTTTTGTGGCCATTTCTTGCTCAACCAGCACTCGTTGCCCATCCTTAATTGCCTTTCAGAGGAAGGTGCTGAGTTGCCTTCTTGAACTTCTGCAATCCATGTGGTGTAGGTACACCTACAGTGCTGTTAGGAAGGGAGGTCCAGAATTTTGATCCAGTGACCGTGAAGGAACGGTGACGTAGTTCCAAGTCAAGGTGGTGTGTTACTTGGAGGGGAACTTGCAGGTGGTGGTGTTCCCATGCAATTGCTGCCCTTGTCCTTCTAGGTGGTAGAGGCCATGGTTTTGGAAAGTGCTGTCAAAAGAGCCTTGGTGAGTTGCTGGAGTGTATCTTGTAGATGGTACAATCTGCTGCCACTGTGTGTCGGTAATGGAGAGAATGAATGTTTAAGCTGGTAGATGAGGTGCCAAACAAGTGAGCAGCTTTGTCCTGGATGGTATCGAACTTCGATTAGTGTTGTTGGAGGTGCACTCATCCACGCAAGTGGAGAGTATTCCATCCTACTTGTGCCTTACAGATGGTGGACAGGCTTTCGGGAGTCAGTAAGCGAAATACTTCAGAATTCCCAGCCTCTGACCTGCTTTTGGAATCACAGTATTTACATAGCTAGTCCAGTTCAGTTTCTGATCAATGTTAACCCTCTCGGATGTTGTTAGGGATTCAGCAATTGTAATGTCATTGAATGTCATGGGGGAAGATAGGTAGATTCTATGTTTTGTTGAGGAAAGTGGTTTAAGATGGAGGAGAAAGGTCACAATCTAAACAGCCAAACACAACGGTGGATCTCGAGGGCTGTAACGTGCCAACTGGAAGATGACATGCTGCTCCTCCAGCTTGCGCCGGGCTTCACCAGAGCATTGTAGTCGGCCAAGGACGGACATGTGGGCATGAGAGCAAGGTACTGAGTGGAAATGACAAGCTGCAGGAAGGTTGAGGTCATGCTTGCAGACTGAGTGAAAGTGTTCCGCAAAGCTTTCACCCAGTCTGCATTTAGTCTCCCAAGTGTAGAGGAGACCACATTGAGAACAACAAATACAATCAACCAAACTGAAGGAAGTGCAAGTGAAATGATGCTTAACCTGAAAGCAGTGTTAGGGGGCTTGAATGGTGAGGAGATAAAGGGGAATGTGTTGCATCTTCTGCAATTGCAAGGGAAGGAGCTGTGGGAAGGAGGTGGGGAGGTGGGCATATTGGAGGCGTAGACCAGGGTGTAACAGAGGGAGGGAGTCCCTGCAGAATGTTGACGGGGGAATGAGGGAAAGATGTGTCTCGTGGTAGCATCATGTTGGAGTTGGCTAAAAAAGCGAAGGATAATCCTTTATATGTGGAGACTAGTGTTGTGGAAAATTAGGCCATGGGTGTGGAGGCTAGTGGGGTGGAAATTAGAACAAGAGGGACCCTATCATGTTTCTGGGATGGAGGGAAAAGTTTGAGGACAAGTGTGGTAAATGGGTCGAATCCAGTTGAGTGCATATCAGTTTGAAAGTCTAGTTTGGAAAGTGATCATGCAGTAGAGGAGAACATGGCGAAATTGGGTTTTGATTGGCTGAATTTGCATGCTAACAATTGTTGGTTATACATCATATTGCAATTGATCATGTTACAGATTTAATGTATTTGATTGTATGAATCAACTGCGGCACTAATGAGTATGGTAGCTCCTGAAAAATGTACGCCACTGTTGTATAAATTGCCTAATCCTTTTAAACCAATCAAGGAAATTGTTTGGTCATTGATTAAGATTTTTGTTTATTTACACTATGTTTATATCTACTGTAGAACCATATGGATTACCTTGCAAATGTTATTGGCGACAATAAACCATATATAACCAGCAATTTTCTGCTGGAATTGTTTCTTATTTTTTCATCAATAGTCCATCAACTACTTAGAGAAATGAACTTGGCATCACCCATTCAGATACTTGGTAGCCTGCCACTTTATATTGTTTTACATTTTTCAATGTGACATCCAATTCATTATAAGTTGACATTCTTTCAGTCAAGAAGAGATTTTAAATAATACAGTGCACATTACTTCAGACATAAATACACTGAGCATTATATAACTTTGTTTACCCATCAATTTAGATAAGTGTTGTACAAATAATATTTTGTTCTAAAGAAGAATACATTATTTTAGGAAGAAATTCTATCTATAGCTAATTTTAGCTGTTGAATTTATCTGAGGTTATTGTCAGCATTTTACTTCAAAGGGTTAATTAGGATGAAAGAAAACTGATCTAGTAAAGCAGACAATCAGTCAACGGTCACTGCAGAATCTGGCCAGACTCCCAATATGATGATTACTGTCACTGCCAGATTAGCTTCTGAACTATTTCTCGATAGTTTTTAAGTTTAAAATTGGGAGGGTGCTTCTTGGAAAGCTGAAGTTAAGTGGGTTACAAGTGAGCTGAAAATTGATTGGTGTAAAGGAATTGCAGTTTTTAATTTCTGTGTAAGCATGAAAAATAAAAGTCTGTGTGGTTAAATATACTTTGCGTATTAATAATTATTTCAACTTGTAATAACAATTGCAAATGGTTGATCCCAGAAAACAGTAGAAAACCTTGCTGAAAATAATAATCGCTTATTGTCACAAGTAGGCTTCAATGAAGTTACTGTGAAAAGCCCCTTGTCGCCACATTCCAGCGCCTGCTCGGGGAGGGCAGTATGGGAATTGAACCCGCGCTGCTGGCATTGTTCTGCATTACAAGCCAGCTGTTTAGCCCACTGTGTTAAACCAGCCCCTAATAATAAAAATGATCATTTCGTAGACCCAGATTACAGGATATTCAGTCTTCTTTGTCTGTTTGTATATATTTTGCTTCTTCATAATAATAATGATCATTATTAGTGTCACAAGTAAGCTTACACTAACACTGCAATGAAGTTACTGTGAAAATCCCCGAGTCGTCACACACTGGCACCTGTTCGGGTACACAGAGGGAGAATTCAGAATGTCTAATTCACCTAACTAGCACATCTTTCGGGACTTATGGAGGAAACCGGAACGCCCGGAGGAAATATATGCAGACACAGGGAGAACGTGCAGCCTCCGCACAGGCAGTGACCGAAGCCAGGAATCGAACCCAGGTCGCTGATACTGTGAAGCAACTGTGCTAACCACTGCTACCCATTCTTTCTCATTTATTTTTATTCCCTTTCCCTGCCAATGATAAGATGATGCAAGCATAAGAGCCAGATTTTGGAGGAATGCAGAGATCTTGGGTTGAAGGCTGGCGGAGGCTATAGAGTTATGAACGAGTAAGGCCACAGACAATTTGAACACTAGGATCAGAATTTTAAACTTGCAATGTTGGTGAGCTGGGACTTGGTTTAGGTCATCAAGTGCATGGGTGCTGGATGAGCAGGATAATGCAAGTTAGTATGCAGACAAGTAGGACAATGAGGTTGCATACAGATGGCTCGAAAATTAGTTTGTGACTTTGGCCTTCCTGATATTTCATTTGATAATAAGTCAAATCAAACATCTTGCAAAATTCCATGCAGCTTACATGCCGTTCTGATTTCATCTTGACTTTGCTTAGCCTACATAATTGTTCTGATTCAGTTTGTGCCGTCTTTGTCTGTGGTGTTCTATCATTATTGTAGTCACTTCCCAATGAGGATTCCTTCACCTTAGGTTGCCGAATCAATTTTTCCTCATTACACATCATCAAATCCAGATTTTCCCAACCTATCAACCTGATTTCCCAATCCACCTGCATAGTGAAGTCCTTCTCCCATGATTATTGTAATATTGCCTTTCTTGTATGCCTTTTCTATCTCCTGATTTATTTTCTACCCCACATCCTGACTACTGCTAGGGGGCCTGTACATAACTCCCATCAGGGTATTTTTTCCTTTACAATTCCTCAACTCTACCCACACAGATTCTACGCCTCCCAACTCTGCATTGCTTCTTGCAATCAATTTAGTTTCATTTCTTACGAACAAGGAAACCCCGCTCCCTCTGCCCATCTGCTGGTCCTTTCCATAGGACACACATCCTTGGATATTTGGGTCCCAACCTTGCAGCCACATCTGTGATGCCCACAGCATCGTACATGCCAATGTCAATGTGCACTGCAAGGTCATTTACCTTGTTTTGTATACTGCATGCATTTAGATACAACACCCTCAGTCATGTGTTGACCACCTGCCTTCTCATAGTTCTCCCTTTATCTGTTATGCCTGAAGTTGGATTTCTGATGCATTCCATACTCTCTGTTCAACTACTTGTTCTGGAAACTTTATTAACCTTCTCCCCTATTCTATCCCCGATTACGACTACATTTTCTTTCTCTCTTTCCCCCACTTGAATGGTGCTGTGGTCAGTTTGCTCATCCTCCCCACAGTCCCACCTCTCATCCACACAGGGAGCAAGAATCTCAAACCTGTTGGAAAGGGCTGAGGCTCCTGCAACCCGACCTCCTGGATCCCTCTAAATACCTCACTCATAGTCACAGCCCTCGTGTTAATCTTTTTTTTTAAATATAAATTTAGAGTACACAATTCATTTTTTCCAATTAAGGGGCAACTTAGTGTGGCCAATCCACCTATCCTGCGCATCTTTGATCTTTGGGTTGTAGGGGCGAAACCCACGCAAACACTGGGAGAATGTGCAAACTCCACGCAGACAGTGACCCAGAGCCGGTATTGAACCCGGGACCTCAGTGGTGAGAGGCAGCAGTGTTAACCACTGTGCCACCATGCTGCCCTAACCTTCCTGTTAATCTAAGGGGTGTGGCTGCCTCCTGAGGCACAGCATCCAGGTAACTCTTTCCCCCTCCCTGATGTGTCACAGCATCCGAAGCTCAGACCCCAGCTCATCAACTTTGAGCAGAAGTTCCTCAAGCAACGAACACTTGCTACAGATGTGTTCACTAGGAACCACCATGGGATCCACCAGCTTCCACATCAGGCAGGTGCATCACATCGCCTGGCCTTGCAACTTTGTTTTATGAAATTTGTTTTCAATTTTTTTAATTTTAAATTACCAGCTGGTTCTTAGTTTTTCTAAGCTATAAAATATTTCCCTTTTTACCTTCAATCTGAAAGCAATTTAGAATAGGTAGCAGAAATGAGCAGTTACTTACCAGCCAACGAACTTACTGTTTTCCAGTCATGTCACTCCTGGATTGTTTTTCCAACTCCCGCTCTTTTTAAATCTCCACTTCCCGAAACACTTACCTTAACTCCCAGCACTCAGAGCAAAATGACACTCGAGTCACATGTAGACCAGACCGGATAAAGATGGCAGACTTCCTTCCCAAAATGGCACTGGTGAACCAGATGGGCTTTTATGCCAAGTGATAGTTTTATGGTCACCATTACTGAGACCAGCTATGAATTTGAGATTAAATTTAAATTCCACAAGCTGATGTGGTGGGATTTGAGTGTGTAGCCCCAGAGCATTAGCCTGGTCTCCTCATTTACTAGTCTAGTGACGTTCCCACCATGCCACTTTATTGGCCACAGAGGAGTCCAAAACGAGAGACGTAAAGAAACTTATTTTGTCGCAAAGCAAAACTATATACATGAAACACTCTACACTCCAGTCCCAGCCAGGACTTCTCTGTTCGGCACTCGTTTGGGCTGGCTTTTATGAGTCCAGTACTCTGCTGATGGGTTCCTGCCCCTCAATGGGGAAGCTCTTATTCCACAAGGCTCACGGGGAGGCTAATTGGTCCATCCCTATATGTCTCGTGCGGGTTATAACAGCCACCCAATTATGATACAACTACTCTTATTATTTTAAGTGTTCTGCAGGGATCAGTGATGGGACCTTTGCTGTTCATAGTATATATAAATGATTTGGAGGAAAATGTAACTGGTCTGATTAGTAAGTTTGCAGACGACACAAAGGTTGGTGAAATTGCGGATAGCGATGAGGACTGTCAGAGGATACAGCAGGATTTAGATTGTTTTGAGACTTGGGCGGTGAGATCTGGCCATCAATCTCATTAATATAATCCACAAATAAAAGATCCCCTAAAATACTTCCTTGAGGGACTCCAGAAATCATTTGTGTTGGATTTGATAATTTGTGGAGTAGTCTCCTCCTGTTGGTTGTTTAATTGTCCACCACCACAGACAATTGGTTTGGCAGGCTGTGGGGAGGCAGTGGCATGAAATGAAAATGAAAATCGCTTATTGTCACAAGTAGGCTTCAAATGAAGTTACTGTGAAAAGCCCTTAGTCGCCACATTCCGGCGCCTGTTCGGGGAGGCTGGTACGGCATAGTAGTACTGTTGCTGGACTAGGTAATCCAGAGACCAGGGTTCGAATCCCAACATGGGAGGTAGTGAACTTTGAATTCAATAAAAATCTAAAATGTCTAATGATAACCATGAAGCTGTCATTGATTGTCATAAAAACCTATCTGTTTCACTAATGTCTTTTAAGAAAGGAAATCTGCTGTCCTTCACAAGTCTGGCAGATCCACAGCAATGTGGTTGACTCTTAAAATGTCTTCTAAAAGTGCAATTAGGGATGGGGAATGAATGCTGGCCTAGCCAGCGATGCCCACATGCTGCTTCCATTGTTTGGCATGCCTGTAGTCCTGTATTGTAGCTTCATCAGGTTGACACCAATACTGGCAGAAGGGAGGAAAACTACATGGGACCGGCTTTCTGGCAAATTAATGCCTGAACCACAATGTACATAAACCATTGTAAAGATGTGTTTTGGCCATATCTGGCTATGTAAAGTCTGCAACAGAAGTATTTTTGTTAAGGGGGGCTATTGTTACAGTTGTCGGACGGAACATCTTTTGTTGGTATAGGTGTTGGTCTTGTTTAGCCCTGTGAATTTGTGATATAAAATTTTAAAAGCTCAAGAAAAATATTTTCAAAGGCAAGAAGAAACTATTAACATGGTTTACGCAGGTCCCAGTCGGGACTTCTCTGCTTGGTTAACACTCGGATCAAGCTTTTATACATCGTGTTTATGGCTCCGCTGATGGGGGCCCCCGTCCCTCAGCAGGGAAGCTCATAACTCAACTTGACTTACGGGGAGACTAATTGGTCCAACCCTGTAGGTTTCATGCGGGTTAATACACTTCCGAAATCCAGTAACTGTGACTCTCACAATACAATGAAAGCACCTAGGAGAATTGTCATGGTTATCCCCCAAAGAAAGCTTCCTACTTCATGATGTGGGAATTTCCTGTGAAAATAGAAACATCCGGGAAACACTATTTCCTTATCATTTCCTGTGACCCAATTGATTCCACCTGAATGATAAATTTGTTTCATGAGAATAATCTCCAACAAATGGCACGATTCATGTAGTCTATTGGATGTGTTTTGCTTGTACAGAATTACACATCATGCAGTATATAATTCTTATCAAAGCCCTTCATGATTTTGCAACCTATAGAAGCTCTTAATCGTTTCTGCTCTGCGGAGAGCAATATAGGCTCTCTGTAGCGTACTTATATGTAGCTATGTTTCATAATTGTGGTCAGTTGCAAAATAATCTTGGACAAATGAAAATCGAATGTGAAATAATTTGCTTTATTCCCAGGTACCTTGAAAATTTGGCTAAGTTATAATTTGTGGTACACAGAGGCCAGAATTTTCCAGCCATTCACGCCAGTGGGATCTTGCGGTCTCGCCAACGATGCACCCCCCTGCTGCAGGTTTCCCGGCATGAGGGGTGCATTGAACAGGAAACCCCATTGACAAGGGTAGGACCAGAAGATCCTGGCACCAGCTAATGGTGGGCCACCTCTGGCATCATGAAACATGCATTGGGTTGCACGGAAAATCCACGTGTTACGTATGATGTTGGAAAATCCTTTAGTACTAAGAGAATCTCCATATCATGCCATTTGGGGAAGATGGTGGCATAGTGGCAACTGGACTTCTAATCCAGTGACCCAAGTCAATGGTCTGGGGTCATAGGTTCAAATTGCATCACAGCAGCAATTGGAATTTAAATTCAGTTAACAAATTTGGAATATAAAGCTATCTCAGTAATGGTGATCATGAACTATCATCAGTTGTTGTAAAAACCCATCTGGTTCACTAATGTCCTTTAGGGAAAGAAAAATACCATTCCTACCTGGTCTGGCTGACATGTGACTCCAGACCCACAGGAAAGTGGTTGACACTTAATTGTTCTCTGAAATGGCCTCCAGCAAGTCACTCAGTTAAAGGGTAATTGGGGATGGGTGACAAGTGCTGGCCTTGCCAGTGATGCTCCCTGAAAGAATAAAAAAAAAGATTTGCAGTTGTCAATTCGCACACAAAGTTCCAAACAACAAGAGATAAATGACCAGTTAATCTATTTACTGTTGTTGGTTGAGGCTGGTTTAGCACACTGGGCTAAATAGCTGGCTTTTAAAGTAGACCAAGGCAGGCCAGCAGCACGGTTCAATTCCCGTACCAGCCTCCCCGAACAGGCGCCGGAATGTGGCGACTAGGGGCCTTTTACAGTAACTTCATTGAAGCCTACAATAAGCGATTTTCATTTCATTTTCATTTCATTTCATTTCATGCATTGCCCAGGACATCAGGAGATCTCCTCTTCACAGAATCATAGAATTTACAGTGCAGGAGGAGATCATTCAGCCCATCGAGTCTGAATCGGCCCTTGGAAAGAGCACCACACTTCAGCCCACATCTCCACCCCATAACACAGTAACCCCACCTAACCTTTTTAGCCCAAATTTAAATCAAATTGGAAAGAATCGTGGAGCATGTAATCAACACCATAGATTTTAAGCACCAATTTAAAACAAGTAGTGGGAAGTATGTTTAGCTTTTGATTTAAAGTTGGATCTCTTTTTCAAAATGGATCACATAATTGATGACATTCCATATAAATAATCTTTTGGTCACAACTCATGGGGCGGTATCGTTATCGGCGATCAGGCGGATAATCCCTTCTGGCGCCCAAATCGGGGCGGTGCTCTTTTGACGCCAGTTTTCTATTCTCCGCCCCTCTGAAATGACATCAGCGCATCGCACGCTGCATGCCGTTGGAATGGCATTGGCACGTCTTCGGGAGGCCCTCCCCCGATGCTCCGCACCCGATGGGCCAAGTTCCTGACCAGGCGGGGGGGCGTGTGGTCTGAGCAGAATGTGCCCAGCGCCGCCACAGTCGGCTGGGAGGCGTGCTGCTGGCCGAGGGGGAGGGCTTCCGCGAGGGCTGGGGGGACTGGTGGGGGGCGGCCAGATGGGCAGTATTTGGCAGGTCGGGTCAGCGCACAGCCGGCGCCATGTTGTATGGCGTGACCGCTGCAGGTCGTCACCGTGCATATGCGCAGCCATAGACCCGGCCATTCTATGGCCGTTTTTGGCGTGGGAGCCAGGTGTTTTAACTGGCGCGGCTGCTAGCTCCTCACCGGTCCCAGGATCGGTGAGGGTTTGGCGTAGTTCCTACGCCGGCTTTGGCACTTAGCTGCAAAATAGCCCAAAGTATTTATTTGTTAATGACTTGTAGACAGTAAAGCCCTTGAAATTGTAAATGATAGCTTTTGAAAATCTTAAGTTGTTTCCCTTTAAGAATTACCATCAGGTGTTTATGAAGTGCTGGTGGTTGGCAGTATGTTTCCAGTGTATTGTGTGCTGTGCACTGAATATTTAAATTACCTGACCTTGCCTTATCGTTCAAGGTTGGCTCATATTTTGCATGCATGTTCAGTGTCCAGAGCACAGAGGCACTGACTGGTCATTATTAGTCCCATACATGCATTTTTAAACTATTGCCTGCTGAAAGCAAGCTATGAGTTGAAATGTTTTCACAGCAAAATTTATTTCTCTGCAAATTTCTGAAAAGCTTCCATCAACAGAATAAGTTGATTATTCAAGAATTTAAATTTTACAACCTTTTGGTGAAATAAACTTTCTAAACCTGTCTTGTACAACTGTGGAAGGAATGTGTCAGTTGGAAGGCTGGCAATTCTTGTCCATTTAGCAAATCTGCATTTTAGAGGGAGGCAGTAAGCCTTACTCTAATGTGCAGACTCCCGAGGTTTTTTACTCATTTTTACTTTTGTACCTTTTTCAAATTGTGTGTGTGTCGGGGGGAAACTGAAGTGACATCACAGAAAAGCTGTGGCCTGAGTGCCTGGTTGGGATTCTACACTAAATTTAAAAAAATTGAGCATTGGTAACTAATTAAACATAATTACTTAATTATAATTTAGAGGGACATCTAAGCCAGAGATCGGAGAGTACTATATTTAGCTTTCGCATTTCTATTAGAAATCTAGTGCTAGGAAACAGATAGTTAACAGTAACTTTGAAATTTAAAAAAAAATATTCAAATTTTTTTTTTAAATTTTAATTAATTGACGCAATGTCAGTTAGAGGGGTGATGTGCTCTGACTGTGAGATGTGGCAGGTCCGGGAGGCTTCCAGCGTCCCGGATGGCTTCATCTGCAGAAAGTGCACCCAACTGGAGCTCCTCACAGACCGCATGGTTCGGTTGGAGCAGCAATTGGATGCACTTAGGAGCATGCAGGTGGCGGAAAGCGTCATAGATCGCAGTTATGTAAATGTGGTCACACCCAAGGTGCAGGCAGAGAAATGGGTGACCACCAGAAAGGGCAGGCAGTCAGTGCAGGAATCCCCTGTGGTTGTCCCCCTCTCGAACAGATATACCCCTTTGGATACTGTCGGGGGGGGGATAGCCTATCAGGGGAAAACAGCAGCAGCCAGAGCAGTGGCACCACGGCTGGCTCTGATGTTCAGAAGAGAGGGTCAAAGCGCAGAAGAGTAATAGTAATAGGGGACTCTATAGTCAGGGGCACAGATAGGCGCTTCTGTGGGCGTGAAAGAGACTCCAGGATGGTATGTTGCCTCCCTGGTGCCAGGGTACAGGATGTCTCCGAACGGGTAGAGGGCATCCTGAAGGGGGAGGGCAAACAGGCAGAGGTCGTTGTAAATATTGGTACTAACGACATAGGCAGGAAGGGGCATGAGGTCCTGCAGCAGGAGTTCAGGGAGCTAGGCAGAAAGTTAAAAGACAGGACCTCGAGGGTTGTAATCTCGGGATTACTCCCTGTGCCACGTGCCAGTGAGACTAGAAATAGGAAGACAGAGCAGGTAAACACGTGGCTAAACAGCTGGTGGAGGAGGGAGGGTTTTCATTATCTGGACCACTGGGAGCTCTTCCGGGGCAGGTGTGACCTGTATAAGAAGGACGGGTTGCATCTAAACCGGAGAGGCATAAATATCCTGGCCGCGAGGTTTGCTAGTGTCACACGGGAGGGTTTAAACTAGTATGGCAGGGGGGTGGGCACGGGAGCAATAGGTCAGAAGGTGAGAGCATTGAGGGAGAACTAGGGAATAGGGACAGTGTGGCTCTGAGGCAGAGCAGACAGGGAGAAGTTGCTGAACACAGCGGGTCTAGTGGCCTGAAGTGCATATGTTTTAATGCAAGAAGTATTACGGGTAAGGCAGATGAACTTAGAGCTTGGATTAGTACTTGGAACTATGATGTTGTTGCCATTACAGAGACCTGGTTGAGGGAAGGGCAGGATTGGCAGCTAAACGTTCCAGGATTTAGATGTTTCAGGCGGGATAGAGGGGGATGTAAAAGGGGAGGCGGAGTTGCGCTACTGGTTCGGGAGAACATCACAGCTGTACTGCGAGAGGACACCTCAGAGGGCAGTGAGGCTATATGAGTAGAGATCGGGAATAAGAAGGGTGCAGTCACAATGTTGGGGGTTTACTACAGGCCTCCCAACAGCCAGCGGGAGATAGAGGAGCAGATAGGTAGACAGATTTTGGAAAAGAGTAAAAACAACAGGGTTGTGGTGATGGGAGACTTCAACTTCCCCAACATTGACTGGGACTCACTTAGTGCCAGGGGCTTAGACGGGGCGGAGTTTGTAAGGAGCATCCAGGAGGGCTTCTTAAAACAATATGCAGACAGCCCAACTAGGGAAGGGGCGGTACTATACCTGGTATTGGGGAATGAGCCCGGCCAGGTGGTAGATGTTTCAGTAGGGGAGCATTTCGGTAACAGTGACCACAATTCAGTAAGTTTTAAAGTACTGGTGGACAAGGATAAGAGTGGTCCTAGGATGAATGTGCTAAATTGGGGGAAGGCTAATAATAACAATATTAGGCGGGAACTGAAGAACATAGATTGGGGGCGGATGTTTGAGGGCAAATCAACATCTGACATGTGGGAGGCTTTCAAGTGGCAGTTGAAAGGAATTCAGGACCGGCATGTTCCTGTGAGGAAGAAGAATAAATACGGCAATTTTCGGGAACCATGGATGACGAGAGATATTGTAGGCCTCGTCAAAAAGAAAAAGGAGGCATTTGTCAGGGCTAAAAGGCTGGGAACAGACGAAGCCTGCGTGGAATATAAGGAAAGTAGGAAGGAACTTAAGCAAGGAGTCAGCAGGGCTAGAAGGGGTCACGAAAAGTCATTGGCAAATAGGGTAAGGAAAATCCCAAGGCTTTTTACACGTACATAAAAAGCAAGAGGGTAGCCAGGGAAAGGGTTGGCCCACTGAAGGATAGGCAAGGGAATCTATGTGTGGAGCCAGAGGAAATGGGCGAGGTACTAAATGAATACTTTGCATCAGTATTCACCAAAGAGAAGAAATTGGTAGATGTTGAGTCTGGAGAAGGGTGTGTAGATAGCCTGGGTCACATTGAGATCCAAAAAGACGAGGTGTTGGGTGTCTTAAAAAATATTATGGTAGATAGGTCCCCAGGGCCTGATGGAATCTACCCCAGAATACTGAAGGAGGCTGGAGAGGAAATTGCTGAGGCCTTGACAGAAATCTTTGGATTCTCGCTGTCTTCAGGGGATGTCCTGGAGGACTGGAGAATAGCCAATGTTGTTCCTCTGTTTAAGAAGGGTAGCAAGGATAATCCCGGGAGCTACAGGCCGGTGAGCCTTACTTCAGTGGTAGGGAAACTACTGGAGGGAATTCTTCGAGACAGGATCTACTCCCATTTGGAAGCAAATGGACGTATTAGTGAGAGGCAGCACGGTTTTGTGAAGGGGAGGTCGTGTCTCACTAACTTGATAGAGTTTTTCGAGGAGGTCACTAAGATGATTGATGCAGGTAGGGCAGTGGATGTTGTCTATATGGACTTCAGTAAGGCCTTTGACAAGGTCCCTCATGGTAGACTAGTACAAAAGGTGAAGTCACACGGGATCAGGGGTGAGCTGGCAAGGTGGATACAGAATTGGCTAGGCCATAGAAGGCAGAGAGTAGCAATGGAAGGATGCTTTTCTCATTGGAGGGCTGTGACCAGTGGTGTTCCACAGGGATCAGTGCTGGGACCTTTGCTCTTTGTAGTATATATAAATGATTTGGAGGAAAATGTAACTGGTCTGATTAGTAAGTTTGCAGACGACACGAAGGTTGGTGGAATTGCGGATAGCGATGAGGACTGTCGGAGGATACAGCAGGATTTAGATTGTTTGGAGACTTGGGCAGAGAGATGGCAGATGGAGTTTAATCCGGACAAATGTGAGGTAATGCATTTTGGAAGGTCTAATGCAGGCAGGGAATATACAGTGAATGGAAGAACCCTCAAGAGTATTGAAAGTCAAAGAGATCTAGGAGTACAGGTACACAGGTCATTGAAAGGGGCAACACAGGTGGAGAAGGTAGTCAAGAAGACATACGGCATGCTTGCCTTCATTGGCCGGGGCATTGAGTATAAGAATTGGCAAGTCATGTTGCAGCTGTATAGAACCTTAGTTAGGCCACACTTGGAGTATAGTGTTCAATTCTGGTCGCCACACTACCAGAATGATGTGGAGGCTTTAGAGAGGGTGCAGAAGAGATTTACCAGAATGTTGCCTGGTATGGAGGGCATTAGCTATGAGGAGCGGTTGAATAAACTCGGTTTGTTCTCACTGGAACGAAGGAGGTTGAGGGGCGACCTGATAGAGGTATACAAAATTATGAGGGGCATAGACAGAGTGGATAGTCAGAGGCTTTTCCCCAGGGTAGAGGGGTCAATTACTAGGGGGCATAGGTTTAAGGTGAGAGGGGCAAGATTTAGAGTAGATGTACGAGGCAAGTTTTTTACGCAGAGGGTAGTGGGTGCCTGGAACTCGCTACCGGAGGAGGTGGTGGAAGCAGGGACGATAGTGACATTTAAGGGGCATCTTGACAAATACATGAATAGGATGGGAATAGAGGGATACGGACCCAGGAAGTGTAGAAGATTGTAGTTTAGTCGGGCAGCATGGTCGGCACGGGCTTGGAGGGCCGAAGGGCCTGTTCCTGTGCTGTACATTTCTTTGTTCTTTGTTTGGGATTTAATCCCTTCATCTCGGGGACTTCGGGTGAGTGGCAATTAGTACTGATCCCCACAAACGGGCACCAGACGGAATGGTACTTGTGGGGGTCCCCAAGGGATCGGAGGCCCCCAGCTGCATGCCCTTCGGGGGCCTCGGAGATCGGGAAGCCATTTTTAAATGGCATCCCAATCTCTCACCACAATGGGGAGTTCTGGCGAGCGGAGCTCCTCATTGTAAAAAACGGGGCTATGTGCGGCCTCAGCTGCACGTTCCCCGCTCAGGCCCCTAATTCAAAATCGAAAATTTCGTCGAAGGAGCCTCAGGCCGACAGTCCAGTGAGGGAATTGCAAGGAGATTAGATGGCAAGTGCATCCGCGCCCATCACGGTAGACAGGCCGACTGTGGTGTTGGCGAAGGAGATTGAGAAGCTTGGGAAACAAATGGTCAAGTTGTTTGGTCGGCAAGACAAGGAGCTTAAGGAGTCCTTTAAAGCTACCATCGAGGAAGCATTGGGCCGAATCCAATAACAGTTGGGAAAGACAGCAAAAGCTGTGGAGGAGCAAGGCAAAACACTGAAGGAGACCTTGTAGCAGCATGAAGGGCGGCTCGCCTCACTGGAAGACTAGATACCGCTCGTGGAAGACCGGAACAAAGGTCTGAAAAAATAGGTCAAGGTGACAGAACCTCAGGATAGTGGGGCTGCTGGAAGGAGTGGAGGGCCTGAGGCCAACGGAGTACTTTTCAGAGATGTTCTCCAAGTTGTTGGGGGACCCTTCAGAATTGGATCAGGTCCATTGGACACTTTGGCAGATGCCACGGGCGCCATTTCCACAGCTTTCAGAAGAGGAGTGAGTCCTGGAGTGGCTCTAGAGGAATCTTAACATTGACTAGGAGGGAAACATAGTTTGAATTTACCAGTACATCAAGGCTGCTAAGATTTGTTGGACCTGGTTAGATGAGGTTCAATGAGTCTTGTTTGTTTGTTTGGTGGTGGTGGTGGTGGTGGGGGGGCAGACAATCTGCGAGCCCAAGGTGGGGGGGGGAGGAGTTACTGGGTGGGTGGGGGGCAGAGAGCTATCAGTGACCAGAGGATTTTCTTTGTCCCATCCTCTGGAAGGGGCTCATGCCATCATAAGTGGGCCTGGGACCTATGAATTTGTAATGAGAACGAGATTACTCATTGCGGTAGAGATGGCTGATTTAAAGGTAAAGGTGGGGGACCCCTGGAATGTCCGGGGTCTGGGAAGATAGGCATGGGAGGATGGTAACACGTAGAGGGAAAGTCATGTTCTTGGTAAGCGTATATGCCCTGAATTGGGATGATGTGACGTTATAAGGCGGTTGTTGGCCGTAATACCGGATCTAGATACTCATCAACTGATTTTAGGGGGAGATTAAATTGTTTTTTAAAATATAAACTTACAGGTACCCAATTCTTTTTTTTTTCCCCCAATTAAGGGGCAATTTTAGCATGGCCAATCTACCTACCCTGCACATCTTTGGGTTGTGGGGGTGAGACCCACGCAGACATGGGAGAAATGTGCAAACTCCACACGGAGAGTGACCGCCGCCATTGAACCCGTGTCCTCAGAGCCATGAAGCAGCAGTGCTTGCCACTGTGCCGCCCAGGGGGGAGATTTAAACTGTGTCTTAGATCCCCGACTCGATCGATCTAAGCCAAAGTCATTGGCCCCTTCAGGCGTGGTGAAGACGCTGTTAGCATTTATGGAGGAGACTGGGGAGCAGACCTGTGACAGTTTATGCACCCTGGGGGTAAGGAGTTTAAGTTCTTATCCCCAGTAAACAAGGTGTAATCTTGTAATCTATGATAGATTACTCTGTGATGGGTGGGTTTCCTCTTCCTGGGGTCGGAATACTCAGCTAGGGTCATCTCAGACCAAAGCATTTTGTAGATTTAGTGCGAAAGGCGGGCCTGATGCAAAGCATGGGATGCAGGATGGATGTGGGGCAATTGGTGAATGTGGGGTTTTGCAGGCGGGTTTCGAGAATCATAGATGTATATGTGTAGTTCAACAGTAATGGGATGGTTTTGCCCTCTATTCAATGGGAGGCGTTGAAGACGGTGATCAGAGGGGAGATTATATCGCACAAGGCACACAGGGACAGGAAGGCTCAGAAGGAGCACAAGAGATTAGCTGATGACACTTTGGAAGTAGACCGTAGATAATAGGGGTGCGATTCTCCGGAAAGTGTTCGAAGTATTGTAGCAAGCGGGAATTGCCGTGGGTTTCCCGACACTCGGTCCAACGAGGCCGGCAATGCTACTCAAGTTAACTGGTCCACTTAGCGCGACTTCACAGGCTCTCACCGCAAATAGCGGCTTGCCAGCTAATTCTCCGGGGCCGTGTTTGCCAGCCCCCCGCTGACAAGGTCGAGCAGCACTTAAGCTGCGCTTGCTCAGCTAACCCCAGCCAGCTCAAAACAATGGCGGCAAGGAGACTAATCCCAAGATTCGGGACGCTGACCTGGGAGGCTATTGGATGCAGTGGAGGCCAGGAGGGATGTCCTGTTCCCCCGAGGGTCCAGGAGGGTTAGCCAGAAGGTAGCCAGTGCTGCCTGAGATGAGGTGATGGTGGTTGTGAGCACCGAGAGTGTGACCAGAAGGACTGGCCTCCAGTACAGGTAGAAGGACAGTGACCTAAACTGGACAGCACGAGTGAGTAAACACCATAGCCCCCACTCCAGCCTCAAAGCCCCCAGAAGACGCCCACCAGGGGTATCGAAGGCCACGGGGTGAGGTAAGTAGCTGGCTGCCTCCATTTCTAATAAGCATCTTGAGGACACACCTAGACATAGGGGTATAACTAGGAGGACCAAGCACAGCGAGGATCACGGAGGGCAACGAGGGGGGGGGGGGGGCGGTGGTATGTAGGGAGGTTGCGTGGGGGAGAGGACAGCACCACCAGAAGGGTGAGGAATTGTCAAACACAATTAACACCTTTGTGCACAACCAATGTGATGCCTCTGTCTCTTTCTTCTGCAATGTGAGCTGACATCTGAACCCTCGGCCCATCTCCCAAGCATCTCCCGCTCCCCGTGGCGGCTGTTTACATGTCTCCGGAGTTGTGTCCCATCCCATCACGCACAGTGTCCAGGCATCAAGGTGTGATTGGGATGCTACGCAATAATTCCCACATGTTACCTGAGGATCTAAAAAGGGATTTTAGAGAGTTAGGTTGGAAGCTAAAGAGCAGGACAAGCAGAGTAGTGATCTCAGGATTGCTACCGGTGCCACGTGCAAGTGAGGCAAGGAACAGGGAGCGAGTGCAGCTGAACAAATGGCTACAGGGCTGGTGCAGGAGGGAAGGCGTCAGATATGTGGATCATTGGGATATCTTCTGGGGAAGGTGAGACCTGTACATGAAGGACGGATTGCACCTAAACTGGAGGGGTACCAACATCCTGGGTGGGAGGTTTGCTAGAGCTCTTCCGGAGGGTTTAAACTAGTTTGGCAGGGGGATGGGAACCAGATCTATGGATCAGAGGATAGGGTAGCTGTTGAACAGCCAGAAATAGTATGCAGCGAGTCTGTGAGGAAGGATAGACAGTTGATAGGCCAAAGTTGCACTCAGTGGAATGGGTTAAAGTGTGTCTGTTTCAATGCAAGGAGTGTCAGGAATAAGGGAGATGAACTTAGAGCATGGATCAGTACTTGGAACTACGATGTTGTGGCCATTACAGAGACATGGATTTCACAGGGACAGGAACGGTTGTTAGATGTTTGTTTTCAGAAGAATAGGGAGGGAGGTAAAAGAGAAGGGGGAGTGGCACTGTTAATTAGGGACTGCACCACAGCTGTAGAAAAGGAGGTCGTTGAGGAGGGTTTGTCTACTGAGTCAGTATGGGTGGAAGTCAGAAACAAGAAAGGAGCAGTCGTTTTATTGGGAGTTTTCTACAGACCCCCCCAATAGCAGCAGAGAGATAGAGGAACAGATTGGGCAGCATATCTTGGAAAAGTGCAGAAGTAACAGAGTTGTAGTCATGGGTGACTTCAACTTCCCTAATATTGACTGGAACCTCCTCAGTGCAACTGGTTTGGATGGAGCAAATGTTGTCAGGTGTGTACAGGAAGGATTCCTGACTCAATATTTAGATAGGCTGACTAGGGGGGAGGCCGTATTAGACTTGGTGCTCGGCAATGAACCAGGCCAGGTGTCAGATGTCTCGGTGGGAGAGCATTTTGGTGACCGTGACCACAACTTCTTGACCTGTACCATAGTCCTGGAGAGGGATAGGAACAGACAGTATGGGAAGGTATTTAATTGGGGGGGGAGGAAATTACACTGCTATTAGACAGGAGCTGAGGAGCATAAAGTGGGAACAATTGTTCTTGGGGAAATGCACAACAGTATTGTGAGGGTTGTTTAAGGAGCACTTGCTGCGAGTGCTGGATAGTTTTGTCCCACTGAGACAAGGAAGGAATGGTAAGGTGAAGGAGCCTTGGATGACAAGAGAAGTGGAGCTTCTAGTCAAGAGGAAGAAGGAAGCTTACGTAAGGTTGAGGAAGCAAGACTCGGCTCTGGAGGGTTACAAGGTAGCCAAGAAAGAGCTCAAAAATGGACTGAGGAGAGCTAGAAGGGGGCATGAAAAAGCCCTGGCGGAAAGGATTAGGGAAAACCCTAAGGCGTGCTACACTTATGTGAGAAATAAGAGGATGATCAGAGTGAGAGTAGGGCCGATCAGGGATAGTGGAGGGAACTTGTGCCTAGAATCTGAGGAGGTGGGGGAGGCCCTAAATGAATATTTTGCTTCAGTATTCACTAGAGAGAGGGACCTTATTGCTCATGAGAACAGCGTGAACCAGGTTAATAGACTCAAACAGGTTGATATTAAGAAGGAGGATGTGCTGGAAATTTTGAAAAGCATCAGGATAGATAAGTCCCCTGGGCCTGACGGGATATACCCAAGGTTACTAAGGGAAGCGAGGGAGGAGATTGCTGCACCGTTGGTGATGATCTTTGCGTCCTCACTCTCCACTGGAGTAGTACCGGATGATTGGAGGGAGGCGAATGTTGTTCCCCTGTTCAAGAAGGGGAATAGGGAAATCCCTGGGAATTACAGACCCATCAGTCTTACGTCTGTGGTGAGCAAAATATTGGAAAAGATTCTGAGAGATAGGATTTATGTTTATTTAGAAAAATATAGTTTGATTAAAGATAGTCAGCATGGTTTGTGAGGGGCGGTTCATGCCTCACAAGCCTCATTGAATTCTTTGAGGATGTGACGAGACACATTGATGAAGGTCGGGCAGTAGATGTGGTGTATATGGATTTCAGTAAGGCATTTGGTAAGGTTCCCCATGGTAGGCTCATTCAGAAAGTTAGGGGGCATGGGATACAGGGAAATTTGGCTGTCTGAATACAGAATTGGTTGGTCGAAAGAAGACAGCGAGTGGTAGTGGATGGAAAGTATTCCGCCTGGAGATCGGTGACCAGTGGTGTCCCACAAGGATCTGTTCTGGGACCTCTGCTCTTTGTGGTTTTTATAAATGACTTGGATGAGGAAGTGGAAGGGTGGGTTCGTAAGTTTGCCGATGACACGAAAGTTGGGGGAGTTGTAGATAGTGTTGAGGGCTGTTGCAGGTTACAACAGGACATTGATAGGATGCAGAGCTGGGCTGAGAAGTGCAGATGGAGTTCAACCTTTTTTTTTAAATAAAAGTTTTATTGAGGTATTTCTTTGGCATTTTAACAGCAACAAAATCAACAATATACATAACAAGAAAAATATATACATGGTGCAAATTCCACCACCCTCTCCCGCAGGTCTTGCCATTACTTACCCTCTTACCTACGCTAACCTAACCCCCCCCCCCCCCCCCCTTTTCTGCTGACAATTAGTTCTCTGCGAGAAAGTCAACGAATGGTTGCCACCTCCGGGCGAAGAGACCCTCTCAAGGCAAACTTAATTTTCTCCAGGCAGAGGAAGCCTGCCATGTCTGAAAGACAGGTCTCCAATTTCGGGGGCTTTGAGTCTCTCCATGCCAGCAATATACCCCTCCGGGCTACCAGGGAAGCAAAGGCCAGAACGTCCGCCTCTCTCTCTTCCTGGATTCCCGGGTCCTGCGAAACCCCAAAGATCGCCACCTCCGGACTCATTGCCACCCTCATATTTAATACCATGGACATGGTGTCAGCAAACCCCTGCCAAAACACTCTCAGTTTTGGACATGCCCAGAACATGTGGACATGGTTCGCTGGCCCTCCTGCACACTTCGCACACCTATCCTCCACCCCAAAGAACCTGCTCATTCAGGCCACTGTCATGTGAGCCCAGTGAACAACCTTAAATTGGATCAGGCTGAGCCTGGCACATGTTGTGGTAGCATGATCCTTTCTAACGCGTCCACCCAGAGGCCCACCCAAATCCCCCATCCTCTCAATCCCCGCTCTCCATGCGCACCCCCCCCCCCCCGCCCCAATCAACCACCTCCTAGCCATGGCTATGCTATCCGCCCAGTAGTAATTACTGAAATTCGGCAACGCCAGCCCTCCATCTCCCCGACTCTGTTCGAGCATTGGCCTCTTCACCCGCGGGGGCTTGCCCCCCCCCACACAAAGCCCACGATAATCTTATTGATCCGCTTAAAAAAGGACCGTGGGATGAAGATGGGGAGGCACTGGAAAACGAAAATGAACCTCGGGAGGACTGTCATTTTTACCGACTGCACCCTACCCGCCAGAGACAACGGAAATCCTCCATCTGGTCCACCAACCGGGCCAGGTTCAATTTGTGTAGCCTATCCCAATCCCCCGCCACCTGAATACCCAAGTACCTAAAACTGTCCCCTACCACGCTAAACAGCAGTTCCGCCAGTCTCCTCTCCTGACCTCTCGCCTGAACCACAAACAACTCGCCCTTCCCCATATTAAGCTTGTACCCTGAAAACTGGCCGAATTCCCCTAAGGTTCCCATAATTTCCCCCATCCCCTCCATTGGGTCCGAGACACACAACAGTAAGTCATCAGCATACAGCGAGACTCTGTGCTCCACCCCCCCCCCCCCCCCCCCCCCCAATCCCTTCCCGGACCAACCCCTTCCAGCCCCTTGAAGCCCTCAGAGCAATTGCCAGCAGCTCTATCGCTAGCGCAAACAGCAGTGGGGAGAGTTGACATCCCTGTCTCGTCCCCCGGTGTAGTCTAAAATATTCCGAAGTCGTCCTATTTGTCCGTACACTAGCAACTGGAGCCTGGTACAGCAACCTAACCCAGTCAACAAAGCCCCTTCCAAACCTGAACCACTCCAGCACCTCCCATAAGTAATCCCACTCGATCCGGTCGAAGCTTGG
The DNA here is from genome assembly GCF_047496885.1 of Scyliorhinus torazame. NCBI lineage: Eukaryota > Metazoa > Chordata > Chondrichthyes > Carcharhiniformes > Scyliorhinidae > Scyliorhinus > Scyliorhinus torazame. The sequence continues at coordinate 150,666,320 of NC_092721.1, read as the reverse complement.
TAACCCCCACTGGTGCCAAGAAGCCTCCCACCCATTGTTCCCTCGTTCCCCTCCTGCAAACAAGTTCCCTCATCCAACAATCCCCAAACAAACACCCCGCAGCAAGAAAACACAAAGAACAAAAGCATCACCCACCGAAACCCAGACAGGCACGTCTCCATCCCACCAAAGTGCACAACAGTATAAACAAACAAGATAAAACACAGAAGGAACATTACCAACATCTACCCCGAAAAAGAGCCAAAAGCGAAGCGGAAAATCGACTCCCCCCCCCGCCCCCCCCCCCCCCCCCCGCCCTTTTCCTTTTTCCCTAAACAGAGCTGCAAAAAAGACTGATACAAAACAATACGAGAAGGCATAGATTGAGTTCAACCTTGATAAATGTGAAGTGATTCATTTTGGAAGGCCAAATTTGAATGCTGAATACAGGGTTAAAGGCAAAATTCATGGAAGTGTGGAGGAAGAGAGGGATCTTGGGGTCCTCGGACATAGATCCCTCAAAGTTGCCACCCAGGTTGATAGCGTTGTTAAGAAGGTGTATGGTGTGTTGGCTTTCATTAACAGAGGGGATTGAGTTTGAGAGCCGTGAGATTTTGCTGCAGCTTTATAAAACCCTAGTTAGACCACACTTGGAATATTGTGTCCAGTTCTGGTCGCCTCATTATAGGAAGGATGTGGATGCTTTGGAGAGGGTACAGAGGAGATTGACCAGAATCTCCCTGGACTGGAGGGCATGTCTTATGAAGAAAGGTTGAGGGAGCTAGGGCTTTTCTCACTGGAGCGAAGAAGGCAGAGAGGTGACTTGACAGAGGTATACAAGGTGATGAGAGGCATGGATAGAGTGGATAGCCAGAGACTTTTCCCCAGGGTGGAAATGGCTGTCACGAGGGGACATAATTTTAAGGTGATTGGAGGAAGGTATAGGGGAGATGTCAGAGGTAGGTTCTTTACACAGAGAGTGGTGGGTGGGTGGGATACACTGCCAGCAGAGGTGGTGGAGTCAGAGTCACTAGGGACATTTAAGCGACTCTCAGACAGGCACATGGGCAGCAGTAAATTGAAGAGGAGTAGGTTAGGTTGATCTTAGATTAAGATAAATGGTCGGCAAAACATCGTGGGCTGAAGGGCCTGTACTGTGCTGTAATGTTCTATGTACATGGCCCGCCCACCTATGGGAATCCACTTGGGTTGTGTGAAGTGCTCACTTAGCTGCGATTGTAAATTCCCTATCACCAATAGCCTTCAGTCGCATGGCCAGAGGCCTCGGAAGTCGGTGGGGGTCATAGGGGATCAATGGGGCATTTGGGCAGGGATAAGGGTTGCCCCAGGAAAGGGTAAACATGATCCAGGGGTTGGCATGGTGGAGCCACGAGCGGTTGCCTGCCCCTAGTGCGCCCCCACCCCCAGTCGAGGGTCCCCTAACCCCCCCCCCATTAGCAAGCCCACCATCCCCGGGCTCTTTGCCTGTGAGCAAAGTTGGCTACTCACCTCCTTGGCTCCCCACAGAAACCATTCCGCCAGGTTCACCTTTTTCAGGAATACTAATCAGCGCCAGCATGAGCACTTGCTGGGGATGCGGCTGAATGACAGGAGGCCATTGGATATGGGGTGGCTCTCGTTAATTGTATGGAAATGGGGCTTAAGTGATGATAATTGGTTTTGCGCCACGCTACTCCGCCAGGCCGGAGATTCGCGCCCTAGGTTGACACATCCCGGAACTCCTGGCAACTCGGAAGAAGCTGCAAATACAGTTTGACCTGCTGTCTACTGCTAGACAGGTGTACCAGTTGCGGCACCTGAGGGGGGGTACCCATAAATATGGGGAAGAAAGCAAGCCATCTTCTGGCTCACCAGCTAAGGCGGCAGGCCAGCCCCTCGAGAGATGATTCAGATCAGGGACTCGGGAGGCAGGCTGGTTTCTGCCCTGGATAAAGTGAACAGGTCTTTTGGGACATTTTATGAGAGGCTTTACTGGTCGCAGCCGCCTGAGGAAGAGTCAGAGATGACAACATTTTTTTGAAGAGTTCCTTGAGGTAAGGAAGGAAATGCGGGAAAAGCTGGAGGCGCCGTTGAGTCCGAAGGAGGTTCAAACGGCAATAGGACAGATGCAACAGGGAGGGCGCGGGAGCCAGGATTTCCCTTTCTGCGACGCTTGGGCAGGCATCCATCTGAATTGGATTTGTTTATTGTCATGTTTACCGAGGTACAGGGAAAAGTATTTTTCTGCGAGCAGCTCAACAGATCATTAAGTACATGGGAAGAAAAGGGAATAAAAGAAAATACATAATAGGGCAACACAACATATACAATGTAACTACATAAGCACTGGCATCGGATGAAGCATACAGGAAGTGTTAATGAAGTCAGTCCATAAGAGGGTCATTTAGGAGTCTGGTGACAGTGGGGAAGAAGCTGTTTTTGAGTCTGGTCGTGCGTGTTCTCAGACTTCTGTATCTCCTGCCCGATGGAAGAAGTTGGAAGAGTGAGTAATCCGGGTGGGAGGGACCTTTGATTATGCTGCCCGCTTTCCCCAGGCAGCGGGAGGTGTAGATGGAGTCAATGGATGGGAGGCAGGTTCGTGTGATGGACTGGGCGGTGTCCACGACTCTCTGAAGTTTCTTGTGGTCCTGGGCCGAGCAGTTGCCATACCAGGCTGTGATGCAGCCTGATAGGATGCTTTCTATGGTGCATCTGTAAAAGTTGGTAAGGGGTAATGTGGACATGCTGAATTTCCTTAGTTTCCTGAGGAAGTGTAGGCGCTGTTGTGCTTTCTTGGTGGTAGCGTCGACGTGGGTGGACCAGGACAGATTTTTGGAGATGTGTACCCCTAGGAATTTGAAACTGCTAACCATCTCCACTTCGGCCCCGTTGATGCTGACAGGGGTGTGTACAGTACTTTGCTTCCTGAAGTCAATGACCAGCTCTTTAGTTTTGCTGGCATTGAGGGAGAGATTGTTGTCGCTACACCATTCCACTAGGTTCTCTATCTCCCGCCTGTATTCTGACTCGTCGTTATTCGAGATCCAGCCCACTATGGTCGTATCGTCAGCAAACTTGTAGATGGAGTTGGAACCAAGTTTTGCCACACAGTCGTGTGTGTACAGGGTGTAGAGTAGGGGGCTAAGTACGCAGCCTTGTGGGGCCCCGGTGTTGAGGACTATTGTGGAGGAGGTGTTGTTGTTCATTCTTACTGATTGTGGTCTGTTGGTCAGAAAATCGAAGATCCAGTTGCAGAGTGGGGATCCAAGTCCTAGGTTTTGGAGCTTTGATATGAGCTTGGCTGGGATTATGGTGTTGAAGGCGGAGCTGTAGTCAATAAATAGGATTCTGATGTCGGAGTCCTTGTTTTTGAGATGCTCTCGGGATGAGTGTAGGGCCAGGGAAATGGCGCCTGATGTGGACCGGTTGCAGCGGTATGCGAATTGCAGTGGATCAAGGCGTTCTGGGCGTATGGAGGTGATGCGCTTCATGATCATCCTCTCGAAGCATTTCATTACGATTGAAGTCAGGGCCACTGGACGGTAGTCATTGAGGCACGTTGCCTGGTTCTTCTTTGGTACCGGTATGATGGTGGTCTTTTTGAAGCAGGTGGGGACCTCGGAGTGGAGTAGCGACAGGTTAAATCTCCCTTCTCCTGAAAAATGTGCCGCCGTGCAATCAGAGAGGCGAAGGCCAAGACATTGGCCTTCCTCCGCTCCATGAGCTCCGGCTTCTCTGAAACCCCAAATGTCGCCATGAAAGGGTCCGGTTCCACCTCCTCCTCCACTATCCTGGCTAACACTGCGAACACTCCCACCCAGAGAATCTTCCCAATTTTACAGGTTCTACCGTAGATGCCAACCGTTTATTGTCTACTTCAAAGAGTTGATCACTATTATCTGCTGGGGGGGGGGGTTGCAGGGATGGGAGGGCTTGTTCCTACCGTGTCCGTGGTATGTTAATCGTTGGGGGGGGGGGGGGGGGGGGGGTGGTAGGGGGGGTTATGTAATTTAGCTTTTTTTTTAACGTTTTACTGTTGTTTCTATTTTTGTACTTTATAAACTGAAAAAGGTTAATACAAAAATTTTTGAAAAAATTATGTCCAAGCTTAGTGAAGTCATAGACCAATAACTCAATCTCGAAATGTTGCAGTAGCAATATTAATGCACAAGAATTGTCAACTGTGCAGTTATATAAATTTAAGTGCAATTTTTCAATCACTTTTGTAAACCACAACATTGCTCACATTTCAGCTTGGGCACAGTTGTTCTTGCGCTTTCAGGTGCCCTACCTCAATAAAGGAACAATTTCAAATCCTTGTTCCAGATTCTAATAGTGATAGCATGTAAAGTGTGGATGATAATGTTAGATTAGTAATGCTCATAATTTGTTATCCTTTACCTACATTAAGCAGTAGCTAAACAGAAGTGCTTCATGTGCTGAGAATGTGACATTTGTGGTATGAATGCACATTGTTATCTTTATCTTTCCTTCTTTCAATGTTTCTGTTGCCCACATTCCATTGGATACTGCGTTTAAAGCGGTTAGCTTTAGTCATTTATGTCACTGGTGATTGTGCGACCTTATTGTATGCAAATTGAGTGATTCCTCTCTCATAACAATGACTCCATTCCTGGAATATTTCTTGAGGATACAAAAGGTTGTATATAATAGCAAGTAGTTGAGGAGGGAAACCGTATACAATATAGGTTTGGCCCCTGAGGGAAGTGTAACAACCAGCAAAATCAAGAATAAGCAAAAACGGCAGCAGTACGAAACATGGTAGCTAACTTAATGGTATTGCCAACTTTTTGTATTGGAAAGGCAGCACCTTTTAGTGAAGACCAATTAACGTGAAGCATTTTGCAATTAATATGTTCATAAAATACTGATATGAATATTTTTAGTTTACATTTAAAGTGCTAAAGATACCAATTTTGGTAAGTTATGGTTATTATGTTAAGGTGTGTTATTTTGCATTGAGAAGAGAAAGAAGCAAAAATATTTGCCTGGAGTATGCAGTATTTTTGTCGGTTCTTATCCAGGTAAGAAATATCAAAACTGGAAAATGGTGCAAATTTCTAAATTATTAGCATCTGGTGGTAACTGTTTTAGGCCAGTAGTAGTGTGAACCTCCCTCCTCCAACAATGTTTCTCTTTAACTCAAATCACACAAAACCACTTGCAGAAGACCTCCTGTGTTGGTGTAATTCATATTTGCGTTATACAAAGCTTCTCCCTAAATGGACATTCTTCATTATTTTTCATCTTCTTCATACACTCGTAGAGCAGTCCTGACTCTCAAAGATGAATACAATGGGATGAATTTTTAGACTCCGATGCCAAAGGTATCTTGTTGCTGCTTCTTAGCTAGAGAGTCTCTTATTGGCTCTCAAGAATGTAGCTGCCATCCTTAATTAGATAATGAACCTGTTCTCTGGCAATTAAGTTTAGCACAGTGGGCTAAGACAGCTGGCTTGTAATGCAGAACAAGACCAGCAGTGCGGGTTCAATTCCCGTTCCAGCCTCTCCGAACAGGTGCCGGAATGTGGCGACTAGGGGCTTTTCACAGTAGCTTAATTGGAGCCTACTTGTGACAATAAGTGATTATTATTATTCAGTGGCCAATATGGGTAAAATCACAGCCGAGTGACTATTCCCCACACAGTGTAGGCTTCCAACATCCATTTGATCATGGCAATAGGGTTCTGCAGCCCATGGGGAAATTCCAGGCTAATGTCTATTTAAAGAAGCTGTGATATTGTATCACATCAAACATACCAGTCCTCCACATGATATAAAAGAAACACAGCAAAGCCGTATACTTCTTGTTCTTTTCTTTGTGCTCAAACGTATTTTGAATCCATATTCTTTGTAATTAGAATTTTGCCACACTTTTTTCCCCTTCTCTAATCCTTTTCATGTAGCTAATAGGCACCCATTGGCAGTGTTTTTTTCCTTTCCTCTTGGTGAATTTTTGTGCTACTCTAAAGGTGAATTTTACCAGTGCTGGAAAATTAAAAATGCATTTTAAGGTCAGTGTCAGAAATTCTGTAGCAAATGTTTCCAAATTTTGTGTACCCCATTTCAGATGGACCAGCAATTTTGTACCCTTACCAGCATGTTTTAATATTGTTATGGGCCAGGGTTTAGAAAACTCCAAAGAATATCATGGAGTTTACCTGACCTACAACTTTTAATAGATTTTGGTTATGAGGAGCACACGGATCTACTTTCCAGGTGTTATGCAACAGAGACGTTAAGTATTTTTAAACAAAACTATGTTTATTCTCTGAATTCAGGTAACATTTTATAAACACACTGTAAACATTTTATCAACTACTAACACACTACTCCCCACAGATACAGTACTCTATATGAAACCCTTAATAACTTTCCTAACAACATCCATAAGCCAAACACCCTTTTTTAACAAGGCAGTAGGTATAAATTCTTTACACAGGACAGTTATCACTTTTAAATTATCAAGTGATCTGGACACCTTTTTACATACAGAGAGAGAGACAAAATGAACCTTCCTTGCCTGAATTCGGCTTTCAACTGCCTAAAACGAAAGCAAAACACAAAGCCACAAACAGCTTCCAGCTCAAAACGAAAGTAAAAGCCAGAGACACAACCCAGCTCCGCCCACACAATGACATCACTGCAGCTATTTGATAAACACCCATTTCTTAAAGGTATACTCCCATGACAATATTTTATGCCCAAATATCCCACAAAATGTACACATTAAAAACACCCTAAACCAGTGCTTCCCAAACTAATTTCCACGTGACCCCATTTAAACACTTGACAATTAATATGACCCTAGATGCCAGACACCAACAAAAACAAAACAGCATAGCAGCACAATAGCATTCAGTATGCAATTAAAATTCACATAGATCTTTATATAATATATTATATATTATTCTGTGTTTTAAAGTAATTTTTAAAAATGGTATTATTTCCCCACAACAGAAGACTCGGTGAAGCCCCTGTCAGTCTGCTTCCTGGGCCAGGATGGCGACCTATTCGTCCTGCTGCACATTGTCCCATATAAAGATGGTGAAGGGGCATGCGCCCTGCAGCACATTGCTGCTATAAAGATGGTGGCTGCACATAGAATTATAGAAACCCTACAGTGCAGAAGAAGGCCATTCAGCCCATCAGGTCTGCACCAACCTTTTGAAAGAGGATCCTACCTAGGCCCAATCCCCCACCCTAGTCCTACAAACCCCCCACAGAGGCAATTTAGCATGGCCAATCCACCTAACCTGCACATCTCTAGACTGTGGGAGGATACACGAGCACCTGGAGGAAACCCACATAAACACGGGGAGAACGTGCAAACTCCACACAGTCACCCGAGGCTGGAATTGAACTGCGGTCCCTGGCGCTATGAAGCAGCAATGCTAACCACTGTGTCACCGTGCCGCCCCATATGCTTTGCTGTACGTTACCTCATATAAAGATAGAGGCTTCCCGGCCCCAGGTCACTGTCCATGTGGAGTTTGCACATTCTCCCCGTGTCTGCGGGGGTCTCACCCCCACAACCCAAAGATGTGCAGAGTAGGTGAATTGGTCACGCTAAATTGTCCCTTAATTGGAAAAATATTAAAGTAGAAGGTACACTTTGCCCTGTATAAAGATGGTGGTGGTGATTTGCCCTGCAACACAATGTTCCAATAAAGACAGTGAATATAATCCAGGCTTGTCCCCAGGAGAGGCCTTGTAGCTGCTGCGCCTGCTTGGTGCCGGTATTGGACCATTAACTTCTCATTAGGTTTTGCAGTCTACACAAAATGCTTATGAAGCCTCCCTGCCCACCCGCCGTTTCCATCACTCTTCTCTGCTATTCCTTTTAGAGAGACTAACAGGACCAGGGCAGGGCTGGAAGCCGCATGGATGCTGGTGCCAGTGCAGGAAGGGGGATCTTGTGATCCTATCTTTTGTTTCTGTGACCCCCCAATAGAGTTCATGACTCACAGTTTGGGAAGTGCTGATTAAAGCAATGCCTTAAAACACCTTTCACCAATTGTTATGACCCGGGTTCGATCCTCACCCTGGCTCACTGACTGTGTGGAGTTTGTACATTCTCCCCATGTCTGCGTGGATCTCACCCCCACACCCAAAGATGTGCAGGGTAGGTGGATTGACCACGCTAAATTTCACCTGAATTGGACAAAATAATTGGGTACTCTAAATTTATATTAAAAAAAATAAGTCCTATTAACTTGACACTCTATATTTCGAAAACACTTAGATTTTAAACCTGAATCTAATGCTTCCCATTCTAATTTTCGTTCCACCCAAGTGTTCCCCATATGTCACAGGATCTTGAAGGTTGTTTAACTTCTCCTGAGACCAAACCAAGGTGTACCACAGGTCTTAGGAATTCACTTTGACTCTGCATAGTTTCCCAGTTTGTCATTTAAAATCTCCAGCACTCCCTCTGCGAGGATTCCACTTTTAATTTCTTCCACTGCTTGTCAATTAACTTTACCAAGCAGATCTGATCATTTTAATTCCCCATGAATTTAGACTTTTCATTCTGAGCATGGGCCCCACTCACAATATCTGCTCAGGAACACCCCAATTTCTAGTGGACTCCAGGCTCTTTGTCCTTCTTGCTGGCAGATACAAAACTGCCTTTCACAGACTTCTAAGCTGACTGACAGTTTCTGTGAGAAAACACACATATGTACCTTAAAAAGAGAGTGCCTCCCTGCAATCTATCCCAACTGCAATGCGGCACACCTGGGATGCCCCTGGTAGAGGTTTTAACTAATTCCCAAATTTGTCCTTTGATCTGAAAAGTATATGGATTCTTTGAAAATTTCCCTGGTTTACAAGTTGCTTTCCCCTTTGTTTTGGGAAATGAATAATTTGTCGCTCTAATGGAGACAATTGTAATCCTGCTGACTTTTTGGCTCCATTCTGAAGCAATGAGAGGGCCACATATTGTTCATTGATTTCACACCCCACTCTAACCCATCCAAGTAAACTTGGACCACCCTTCAAATTATAAATACCTTTACTGTCTCAAAACCAGTTTTTTTTCTAATATATATTGATTTTAAAACTTCAATCCCCAAACTAAAAGTTATAGCCCTGCAACGTATAAATCATACAATTAAGCATTTTTGTAACATAGTCATGTGCCAGATTAGGTTGTTTGTTCAGACATTGATACACATGTCAGAATTTTTACTGACCACCCCCATCTGCCCCGGGGTGTGTATTCGGATGTGGGGAGGGCTATTGGATCAGGCAGGAATGTAAGGTATGATGTGTTATGTACTCTGGGATAACACGGGCTGCAACTGGATGCAGCTTTAACCAAAAGATACTCCAGACCTTGAAGTTAGTTCAATCTGATTTATTGAACCAGTAACACAGTTAGCACAGTTCTGAGTTCGACTCTCTGCTAATCTAAGTGTGGTTACTCTGTCTGACTGAACCAGACTAGCTCTTAGCCACGTGCTGGTGTGATACTGTACATACACCCTGACTCACTCTGTAGATGTTCATCAGTGGAAAGAGATGGAGTGTGAGTGTCTCGTGCCTTTTATAGTGAAATACCACCCCTGAGTATCCTGCCTTCTCATTGGTCATGTCCTGTTCTCTGTGATCATTAGCTGCCTGTCTGTATATCATTATATGCATGTCTGCATATCAAGACATCCCCCCCCTTTTTTAAATGTTTTGTTGGCACATGGGAACGTACTTACATGTGGTGGCATATATTAACATATTTATAAGCAGTGGCATAGGTGAACGTATTTACATGTGAAGACAGCTGTCTAATGTGAGAAAACAGAACATAGCAAACAAAACAAATGTTCGTAAGTCCAGTCTCTGGGGCTTGCGTCTGATCCTTGTCGAACGCCGGAGAGGTGGTGGTGGGGATGACGGCGCCTTGACAGGTGGGATAGAAGCCTGACTGGTGGCCTCGTAGTTCGAGGTATCAGGAAGTGGCAAAACAATGGACGGAAACGGAGACGGTTGCGGGTAGGCAACTTTGCGCAGTGCCTGTCTGTTTTGTCGCACAAAAGAACCATCAGCCATCCGTACAACATATGAGCGGGGCGCAGCCTGTCGAACAACGACAGCCGGGGCAGACCACCCACCATCCAGTATCTTGATCCTGACAGTGTCTGCCGGGGATAACACTGGCAAATCGGTGGCATGAGCATCATAGTCCTGCTTTTGCTGGTTTCGGAGCTGCTGCACCTTCTGCAGCACCAGGAGGTGATCCAGGTTGGGCAAGCGTATGGCTGGAAATGTCGTCCACAGGTCCCTGTTCATAAGGAGTTGAGCCGGCGACATGCCAGTGGACAGTGGGGTCACCCTGTACGCAAGCAGCGCGAGGTAGATGTCAGAAGCAGAATCCACGGCCTTGCAGATGAGCTGTTTCACAATGTGCACCCCTTTTTCAACCTTCCCGTTGGACTGCGGATAGTGTGGGCTGGAAGTGACATGTTTGAAATGTTATGACTTGGCAAACATAGACCACTCGTGGCTGTTGAAGCACGGACAAGTGAGTGGGATACCATACCTGGAGAACGTCTCCTTACAGGCCTTGATGACGGTCCGAGATGTGAGGTCTGAGAGCGTCACGACTTCAGGGTAATTGGAGAAATAGTCAATAATCAACACGTAGTCACGACCATTCGCACAAAACAGGTCGATGCCAACCTTGGACCACGGGGAGGTCTCGATTTCATGCTGCTGGAGCATCTCCTTGCTCTGCGCTGGCTGGAAGCGTAGACCGGTCGCACAGTTGAGGACCATGCTCGAGATGTCCTGGCTAATACCGGGCCAGTAGACAGCCTGCCTGGCTCTGTGTCTGCACTTCTCGAGGCCCAGGAATCCCTCATGGATTTGGCGGAGCACCAAGTTCTGGAGACTGACTGGAATGACAATCTGGTCCAGCTTGAGGAGGATACCATCAATCACCGTCAGGTCGTCCTTTACATTGTAAAATTGAGGACAATGCCCTTTCTGCCAGCCATTGGCGAGGTGGTGCATGACGCGCTGCAAGAGGGAGTCTTTGGCTGTCTCCTCGCGGATACGAACCACCTTCTCAACAGACGCCGGGAGGGTGCTAGCACACAGCTGCACCTGTGATTCAATCTGCCGGATGATTTCCAGCGGTTCACTAGGCAATGTGATGGAGCGGGAAAATGCATCAGCGATGCTGAGCTCCTTGCCAGGCGTGTACACTAAGTCAAAGTCGTACCTTCTGAGTTTGAGGCGGATGCGCTGCAACCGAGGTGTCATGTCGTTCAGGTCCTTGTGGATAATGTAGACCAGAGTCCTATGATCCGTCTCAACAGTGAATGTCGGCAGGCCGTAGACATAGTCGTGAAACTTGAGAATGCCAGTGAGAAGACCCAGGCATTCCTTCTCTATTCACGCATACCTTGTTTCGGTGGGCGTCATGGCCCTCAACGCATAGACTAGGTGCCCAGGATGAAGTGTCATTGCGTTGAAGCAGCACCGCACCGATGCCATCCTGGCTCGCATCTGTCGAGATCTTCGTCTCCCTGTCTGGGCCGAAAAATGCCAAGGTGGGTGCAGTGGTAAGCTTGGCTTTCAGCTCCAACCACTCTGCCTGATGTGCTGCCTTCCACTCAAAGGCAGTGGACTTTTTCACCAGGTTTCGTAGGACCGTGGTGTGTGAGGCCAGGTGTGGGATGAACTTGCCCAGAAAATTGACCATGCCCAGGAAGCGCAACACCGCCTTCTTGTCTTCAGGGACCTTCATGGCTTTGATGGCCTTGACCTTGTCTGTGTCCGAGCACACGCCCTGCTGAGAGATCTGGTCACCTAGGAACAGAGTGTTAACATGCCAAAGCAACATTTGGACCTGTTCAGCTTCTGGCCATTGGCATGGACACGGCAGAATACCTGCTGGAGACGGAAAACATGCTCTTCAGGGATCGTGGACCATATGATGATGTCGTCCACGTACACACAAACACCTTCAATGCCCTCCATCATCTGCTCCATGATGCGATGGAAGATCTCCGATGCCGAGACAATGCCAAACGGCATGCGATTATAGCAGTATCTGCCAAACGGTGTGATGAAGGTGCAGAGCCCTCTGCTGGACTCATCCAGCTGGATTTGCCAAAATCCATGTGACGCATCTAACTTGGTGAAAAAACGTGCGTGTGCCATCTCACTGGTGAGTTCCTCCCGCTTCGGGATGGTGTAGTGTTCATGCATTATATTCTTATTAAGATTCTTAGGATCAATGCAGATGGACAGGTCTCTTGAAGGCTTTCCAACACATACCATCGAGCTGACCCAGTCAGTCGGTTCGGTTACCTTGGAAATGATGCCCTGTTGCTGAAGATCCTAGAGCTGTGCCTTCAGGCGCTCCCTCAGCAGAGCCGGAACCCGACATGGTGCGTGGACCACTGGCTTGGCATCAGGTCATGGCAGAATCTGATATCGATATGGCAGCGTGCCCATCCCGTCGAACACATCGGGTACTGAGCGAGGATGTCGTCAATGCCGGCCTGAAGATCCACATTGGAGGATGTTGTGTAAACCCGCTGCACGAGGTTCAGCTGCTTGCAGGCATGCGTGCCAAGTAGGGATGCCCTGTCTGGCTTGACAATTTCAAAACGTGACCGTGCATGGGTGCTCCGGTTGGAGACGAGCAGATGGCAGGATCCCAGTGCCGTGATGGCATTTCCGTTGTAGTTCAGGAGCCTGCAGGCTGCTGGAAGGACCTTGGGGGGGGCTTCTTGATGCGTTTGAAATCTGCCTGTGAGAGGAGGTTGGCAGAAGCACCTGTGTCCAGCTTAAACTGGATTGAGCAGTTGTTGACCTGCATCACCGCACTCCATTCGTCCGCAGAATCCACAGCGAGGATGGATTGAGTTTGTGATGAGTTGGATGTGGCATATTCACATTTGGTAATGAGTCCAGGCATTCTTCCTTTGGATCCGTTGTGCTGCCAGGATCAGAATCCTGTAATCGTTGTTGCACACTCTGAACGTGCCGTGATCGGAATTGGGAACGCTGGCCCCTGACAGGTGGTGCAGACCTGCACAAAGCTACATAGTGTCCAGGCTTCCCGCAGTTTAAACATCGCCTGCCTCTTGCAGGGCAGTGTTTCTTTAAGTTGGCATTGCCGCAGTTCGAGCACGTCATGACATCAGCGTCCTGACGCTCTACGCGTCGTCGCACATGCGCAGTGTGTATGTCGGCCGCTTCATTATCCCATTCACATCGTGCATGCGTGGGGCCCCAAGAAAAGCGCGCGAAATGGCCGCTGTCATCAATGCTGAGGCGCTACATCCAGGAGGTGGCCTGCACACACTCTGCCTTGTGGGAGGCAAGTTTCTCATTTTCAGCCGATTTGTACTGGGCATAGCGATTTTTGGCGTGCTCATGCACTGTGCATGTTTCAATCGCGACTGGCAGGATCATATGCTTGATTTTCAGCAGCTACTCTCTCAGAGGATCAGAGTGAACTCCAAAAACGATTTGGTCTCTGATCATGGAGTCAGCAATATCACCAAAATTGCAAGACAGCGCTAGCAGGCGGAGGTTAGTTAAGAAGGAGTTGAAAGATTCACCTTTACCTTGTGTTTGAATATGTAGCGCTCGAAGATTTCATTGGTGTCCACTTCACAGTGACTGTCAAACTTGTCCAGGATGGTCTGAAAGTTTGTTTTGCCCTAGCCTTCGGTGAAGTGAAAAGAGTTGAAGAGTTCAATGGCTTGATCACCCGCTGTTGAGAGGAGAAGCGCGATCTTCCTTGCATCAGACGCACCCACGAGGCCTGAAGCTTCGATGTACAGCGGAAACTTTTGCTTGAATGGCCGCCAGTTGGCACTGAGATTGCTGGAAATCCTGAGCTCGTGAGGAGCCTGAATCTTCACCATGGTGCCGGGATACATTAGCTGATTGTCACGGAACGGTCTGAGGTAAACCACCTAGATTAAGCAGTCTCCTGGTAGCATGATGCGTTATGTACTCTAGGATAACACAGGCTGCAACTGGATGCAGCTTTAACCAAAAGATCTTGAAGTTAGTTCAATCTGATTTATTGAACCAGTAGCACAGTACTCTATTAGTTCGACTCTCTGCTAACCTAAGTGCGGTTACTCTGTCTGACTGAACCAGACTAGCTCTTAGCTACGTGCTGGAGGTGTGATACGGTACACACACCCTGACTCACTCTGTAGATGTTCATCAGTGGAAAGAGGCAGAGTGTGAGTGCCTCATGCCTTTTATAGTGAGATACCACCCCTGAGTATCCTGCCTGCTCATTGGTCATGTCCTGTTCTCTGTGTTCATTAACTGCCTGTCTGTGCCTGTCTGTATATCATTATCTGCATGTCTGCATTTCATGACAAGGTATTTGGACATGATAAATAAGTCGACAAGTGTAAAAAAGTAGAAAGATTTATTCGGCATACAAATGGCCTAACAAACTAGGCAGTAATTAACACAGTTTAACAGATTAGGCTCCCCATTTTGGCAATGGGCAGCAACAGAGTGGGCAACTGGTCTGGATTTGTTGTGTATATTTCTCAAACTTCTGGTTTGTTCAAACTTCTGTAATCTTCTCCGATTTATGTACTTCTCTGATCCTGGGTAGGGGCAATCCCTTCCCTTTGGATCTTCTCTCAACTACAATAACTGGGGTGGCATGGTAGCACAGTGGTTTGCACTGTTGCTTCACAGCCCCAGGTCCCAGATTCGATTCCCGGCTTGGGTCACTGTCTGTGCATGTCTGCGTGGGTTTCCTCCGGCTGCTCGGGTTTCCTCCCGCAGTCCAAAGATGTGCATGTTAGGTGGATTGGCCATGATAAATTGCCCCTCAGTGTCAAAAAAAGGTTAGGTGGGGTTTCTGGGTTACGGGGATAGGGTGGAGGTGGAGGGCTTAAGTAGGGTGCTCTTTCCAAGGGCCTGTGCAGACTCGATGGGCCGGATGGCCTCCTTTTGCACTGTAAATTCTTGGATTCCATGATAATAAAAATGTTTTAAATTACCTGTTTTATACCCTAACCAGTTCATTAGCATCCCCCGCAAACCATTTGAGCCAATTAACTGGTTACCAGGGCATTCTAATTGGCTGTTGGATTTGTTTATTGTCACGTTGTCACTGGGGCTGGTTTAGCACACTGGGCTAAATCGCTGGCTTTTAAAGCAGACGAAGCAGGCCAGCAGCACGGTTCAATTCCCGTGCCAGCCTCCCCGAACAGGCGCTGGAATGTGGCGACTTGGAGCTTTTCACAGTAACTTCATTGAAGCCTACTTGTGACAATAAGCGATTTTCATTTAATTTCATTTCCCGTGTATGGAAGTACAGTGAAAAGTATTTTTCTACGAGCAACTCAAACAGATTATTTAGTACATAAAAAGAAAAGAAAATACATAATAGGACAACACAAGGTTCACAATGTAAATACACTGGAAGCTAGTCCAAACCCCTGTTTTATGTTAATCCTAAACATAAAGAGTTCCCACATACTCAAGCATGCTTTTCTGCTCCATTGTGATACTGACCAGCTTGGTTTAGGCTTATACAGATGGAAAAGTAATTTTATGCACACAAGTATTAAGACCCAAGAAGCCGAGTGGTAAGGTGAACGTGGTTTTATTGCGGTCACAGAAAGTCTGTCTACGGCAGCTAATATATTTACAGAGTACAGTCCTGTTGAGACAACCAACATGCCAGTCCATGTCCGGGCTGGCCTTCATACAGAAATTTTATGAACCCCAGCTGGGCAGGCCTCCGTCCACTGCTGAAGAAGGTCATAAACTAACAATAAAGAATTAAAGTACAATACAGATAACTATATAATTATACACTATTATAACAAACTAGTTCTAACTTCTCTCACTCTAGCTATTCTAGAAAAGGTGGGAAACCAATTCTTATAGTATCTGACTGTTAACCATCTAGTGTTGAAATGACTGTACTACATTTACATACATTGATCGTGTATATTGATATTTGAATATCATTACATCCCCCTTTCTTTTTAACATTTTCTTTGAAATATTTGAACAGAAAATTTACATAAGAAATGCAGTGTAAACAGTATATAGTAATCAATAGATTATTGAAAAAGTTCACAAATTCAGACGATTGGGTTTTCTTCTTCTCCTTGTCGGTCTTCTCAACTTCAAAGGTGATGAAGAATTCTCCAGTTTGTTGTGAATCAGTACATTGGATTGCATTCTTCTTTCAAGTTGTTTGGAAACAGTCTGGTTCAAATCAAGATCTGGAACTGACAGTATCTTTGACTTGAAGTAGATCTCTTCTATTTCTTAGAATGGTTCCATCAGAAGTTCTGATCAGATAAGATCTTGGTAAGAAATGCCTAATTATGTGAGCTTTGTCAGACCAACCTCCTTCAGGAAGTCTGAATCTAACTATATCATCATTAGATAGAGTAGGCAGTTCTTTCGAATGTTGATCAAAATATCTTTTCTGACTCATTTTTTGTTGTTGCATTCTTTTAAAAAGATTTTGTTGTTCTTGATCAAGACAGTGTAATTGAGGTAATGTTTTTCTCAACACTGATGTATGACATTTGAGATGGAGATAAGCCTGTTGATAGAGGAGATGTTCTGTAATTGAGTAAAGTCCAGTAACAATCAGAATCAGATTCTTTAGGTTTGCTAAATAGCTGTTTCATGATGTGAGCACCTTTCTCTGCATTTCCATTTGATTGCGGAAAGTGTGGGCTTGAAGTGACATGTTGAAAATTGTATTTCAATGAGAAATCATGTCATTCATGACTTGAGAAACAAGGGCCATTGTCAGACATTACGATGCTGGGAATACCATATCTGGCAAAAATCTCCTTGCATGCCTTTATGACATTGTTGGATGTGATGTCATTCAATTTCACTAACTCAGGAAAACTGGAAAAATAGTCCATGACCACAAGATAGTCTTTTCCAAAAAAGTGAAAAAGATCAGCACCAACCTTGATCCATGGTGATGTTACTTATCATGTGGTTGCAATGGTTCTTTGCATTGCTGACTGTGATGGGATTGACATGTTGAACACAACGATATCATGTTTGCAATATCATTGTTGATACCAGGCCAATAGATAGACTGTCTGGCACGTCTTCTACATTTTTCAATGCCTAGATGACCCTCATGTAATCTTGACAGCATTTCAGAACGCATGCTTTATGGAATTACAATGCGATCTTGTCTCAGCAGAATATCATCTACAATAGTCAGTTCTGACTGAATGGATTGATATTGCGGCCAGTTGCCTTTGGGCCATCCTTCTTGAAGATGTTTCATAACTTTCATCAACGTGGTATCTTTCTGTGTCTCAATGCGAATTTGCTGAAATTTGACATCTGATACAGGTAGTAATTCTTTGAATAGCTGCAAATGTGAATCAATATCATTGATGGATTCTTCTTGGAGAATGTCAGTGTTGACTGACCTGGATAAAGTATCAGCAATTACTAATGCTTTATCTGGTGTATACTTCAGTGTGAAATCGTATCTTCTCAATTTCATCATTAAACGTTGAAGTCTGGGAGTCATGTCATTTAAGTTTTGTCTGTGTGGTGTACTAGTGGACGATGGTCAGTTTCCACTGTGAATTTGGGTAGATCATATATGTAGTCGTGGAATTTGGAAATCCCCGTGACTAACCCTAGACACACTTTTTCGATTTGAGCGTACCTACACTCAGTGTCAGTCATCGATCTTGACGCATAGGCAATATGAACCCAATTATCAAAATGGTCTTGTTGCAGTAAAACAGCACCAATGCTATTTTTACTTGCATTGGTTGATTTTGTAGGATCAAAGAATGATAAGCATGGAGCTTGTATCAGTTGTTGTTTCAAATCAGTCCATTCTGCAGTATGTTTGTCAGTCCAGATGAATTCTGTGTTCTGAAGGATTTGAACCAATACCAGGAAATCTTCCCTTGAACCAAAAGGGTCTAGAAATCCTGAGAAATCTCCCCCGAAACCAAAAAAGAGTCGAGAAATCTTTGTGTGGTCAACAGGAATCCCCTTATATCTCTGACACCTAGAGAGACTTAGATGGGTGCAATTCGGGTCAAACCAATTTTTTTTCTGAAGTTAATCGCCGGTATAACCCATATCCCCCTAGAAGCTTTATTTACTCATTACTTAATAGCACTACTCACGGGTCAGGCTTTTTAAGAAAAATAAGTAAACTTTGTAATAACCTTAATTTGTAGTTACTTTGTAATAGTTATTTGTAACTACACTTAACTTGTAGTTTATTTTTAAATTAAAAGAACAAAATATTATTCAAAAGGATACACAAGATCTTTTCTTTCATTCTTGACTCTTCAGATTTATCTTCTGGGCTGCATGTTTTTTAAAGCTAGCCTCACAGTTTTTTCTCCTTTCTTCCTCCTGCACTTTATTTGTTTCTTCATGACTTTGTTCTTCTTAGCCTGTGGCACCTCGTTCAATCAGTGGAGCCGTTCACTCAACCTCTGCCTGCCTTTGGCTTTTCTCCTCTTCTTCAATCGTTGGCTACCTTCCCTTCTGGCTGCCTTCCTCCAACTGAATCCCCTCAGCAGCTTCAATTGCCCTTAACAGCCGTTATTTTTAAAAATAACTGCCTCTGCAGGTGCTAGCTACAGGTGCCAACTTTTTTTAAGAACAATGGCTCCCCGCGAGTCCCAGCGCATGCCCCTTTCCAAGTATAAAACTTTCATCTTATAAACATAAAAAACTGCCATTGGGATTGACCCCACACACACCCACAGACAAAATATTGGTCAAACACCTTTTTTCTCCCCCACAACGTGGTTAAAGACTCCAGGATTTAAATGAAGAAAAATACTGCTTATGGTTAATAAAAATAACAGAAACAACACCGCCATGTTAAATAAGTGGGCAAGTGACTGAAAATATTGAGGCTACATGATCAAATGCCACATTTCTCCATTTTCCATTACAGTTCTTTCTGATCAATTGACGTAGAGCAGTTGTTCTCGCGGATAGATTTGAAATGAACTTTCCTAGAAAGTTGACAAATCTGAGAAAGCGTAAGACAGCCTTCTTATCTTTGGGAATTTGCATTGCCTTGATAGCTTGCACTTTGTCTTGATCTGGTTTAGTGCCTTCAGCCGTTATGTTGTCACCTAGGAATATTAAAGATGAGGCCGCAAACATGCACTTGGCCTTCTTTAACGTTATACCATAGTTGTCAATTCTTTGGAAAGCCTCCCGAAAACGCTTGATATGCTCTTCAGATGTTGTTGACCAGACGATTATGTCGTCAACAAAACCCAAACTCCTTCTTTGTTCTCGGTCATCTGTTCCATTGTTCTGTGAAAAATTTAAGAAGCAGATATGATACCAAAAGGCATTACCTTCCAAAAGGTGTATTAAAAGTACAAAGAAGTTTGCTGGAGTTTTCTAACTGCATCTGCCAAAATCCTTGAGACGCATCAAGCTTGGTAAATAGTTTAGCATTTGCCATCTCAGCAATACTTCTTTCTTCGGTATTGGACAATGCTCTCTCTTGATACTTTTATTGAGATCTTTTGGTTCGTTACAGATTCTTATTTCACCTGTAGGTTTCTTCACACAGACTAGGGAGCTTACCCAGTCAGTAGGTTGATTAACCTTAGAGATTATTCCTTGAGTTTGAAGTCTTGACAATTCAGCTTTCAGTCGATCTTTAAGTGGAGCAGGAACACATCTAGGTGGATGGATCACTGATTTGGCATCCTTTTTCAGTTGGATTTTGTACTGAAAAGGTATCGTGCCCATATCTTGAAATACATTTGGGCATTGCTGTAAGAGTTGCTGAACATCATCATTGAGTGCACTTGATTGACAGGTAGAATTCATGGAGATTCTCTGTATGAGTTGCAAATCTTTGCATGCTTGTGCTTCAAGTAATGATGAACGAGTATCATTGACAATCTTGAACTTTACTTGTTGTTGAATGTCTCTGTTTGTGACACTTAGGTAGCAGGATCCATGTGAAAAAAATCATAGAATCATAGATTATCATAGGACTTACAGTGCAGAAGGAGGCCATTCGGCCCATTGAGTCTTCACCGGCTCTTGGAAAGAGCGCCCTACCCAAGGTCAACAGCTCCACCCTATCCCCATAACCCAGTAACCTCACCCAACACTAAGGGCAGTTTTGGACACTAAGGGCAATTTATCATGGCCAATCCACCTAACCTGCACATCTTTGGACTGTGGGAGGAAACCGGAGCACCCCGAGGAAACCTACGCACACACTGGGAGGATGTGCAGACTCCGCACAGACAGTGACCCAAGCCGGAATCGAACCTGGGACCCTGGAGCTGTGAAGCAATTGTGCTATCCACAATGCTACCGTGCTGCCCCATAAATGAAGGAAAATACTGCTTATGGTTAATAAAAATAACAGAAACAACACCGCCATGTTAAATAAGTGGGCAAGTGACTGAAAATATTGAGGCTACATGATCAAATGCCACATTTCTCCATTTTCCATTACAGTTCTTTCTGGTCAAAATGGGATTGCCATTGTAATCACGCAATGAGTATTCTGGAGGAATCATTTCATAATGACTCTTGATCTTGGACAGGTCCTTGGAATTCAGAAGATTCGCCGAGGCGCCGATTTCCAATTTAAAAGTGATTGGAATTGTGTTAATATACACAGTAGTCATCCATCCGTTGCTTACTATGTTGACTTTTTGTTTTTCCGTTGCTTGAAGATTTTTCTCATACTCTCAATGAGGTAACGTCATTGTTTTAAGATGATCCTTGCTTGCTTGTAGATCATGCATATGGATGGATCAACTACACCAACGAAGATAAAATATCGTCAACTTCCGTGAAATCTTCTTGAGTGTTGATTTCTTCTGTTTTGTCCACAGCTTGTACTTTGTGATACTTTTTGTGTGTAGGAGGAATGTATTTAGCAGTTGATTGACCTGTGAAGCATAATGGTTGAGTTTCTGACATTTTAAACATCGTTTGCCAAAAGCTGGACAATTCCCCTTTAGGTGGGCATTACCACATGTGACACGTAATTACGTTGTCGGCATGACGTAATTGTGACAAACATGCATGCGCAGACTTCTTCTTGAACATCTCGCATTTTAGTGCGTAGTGTGCATGTGCAGAGCTCGAAAATGCTTACAGAGGATAGCTTCCATTCCTTACAAATTTCTGCTTTGCTTGCAACACCATTTTAATTTTCTCTGCCTCGTGGTAGAGATTCGCGCTTTTTTCCTTTGGATAAAATGCTAGATATTGGCTTCAGGTCTGTTCTGCTGTTATACATTTGTCAATCGCGATTTGTAGAATTAAATCATTTTGACGAATTAAAGTTTTTCTGATATTATCATCAAGTATACCATAAACTATTTGGTCTCTGGCAAGTGAATCATGCAGATTTTTATAGTTACACGTTTTAGCTAAGAGCTTGAGAACTGTGATTAAAATTATTCACAGGTTCACCAGTTTTTTGAATTCTCCGATGAAATTTCAGTCGTTCTAAAATCTCATTTGTCTGCATTTTACAATGTTCATCAAACTTCACTATCACTTGATCAAATTTGATTTTATCTTCACCAGCACTAAAATGAAATGAGTTGAATATTTTGATTGCTTGCTGTCCTGCAAGGGGTAGAAATATCGCGATCCTTCGAGCTTCTGGTGCTGCACTTAAATCACTAGCTTCTAGGTAAAGTTGAAGTTGCTGCTTGAACAACTTCCAATTTAAATTTAAATTACCAGTGGTCTTTTGATGTCTTGGTGCTTGAACTTGGTCCATTGATAGGTCGTTTGCGTCAAAGTTTTCAAAGTTGCAATGATTGCTATAGTCGAATAGTTGAATCCGTTTGTTCTTTTTACTTTCTTCTTTTCTATGCTAAATCTTTGTTAGTCTTTCTTAAAAGACTGGCACCATGTTATATTTTAAATAATAACTTATCTAAAATATATATATTACTCTTGAATCCACCAGGATGATAAAATGACCAATAGTCTTCTTGTTGCAAGATGAACTATTTAATGAGTAATAAAATAATAAACTTTTACTGAATACTAAACTAACAATAAAGAATTAAAGTACAATACAGATAACTATATAACTATACACTATTATAACAAACTTCTAACTTCTAACATAGAATAGAGTGAAAGAAGTTGGAACTATGTCTTGCTTGTTCACTGTTCTGAATTACATCATCATCAAAAGGCGGGAAACCAGTTCTTATAGTATCTGACTGTGAGCCATCTAGTGTTGAAATGACTGTACTACATTTACATACATTGATCATATATATTGATATCTGAATATCACTACAGATTTCAAGAACATAAAACAATTGGAATTCCTCCCAAAGAGCTTGTGTAAAAGTCAAAACTAGCACATTGAAAGATAGGAGGAAGGGCACACCGAAGGAGAAGAAAGTCTTGGGCAAAGATTGTCTTTTTTTAAACTGAACGTATTAGCCGAAGGAATATTCGAGCACACTTGAAATCTGCCTCCACCACCTTCTATTAAATCTAGTCAGTGATCTTGGTAATAGTCTTAATGCAAGTCTTTATTTTCATTCTAAACTATCTTAACAAGAGAAACAGCAGCCGGAGAGTGCATTTTATTTAACTGCATATAGTGCTGTCAATGCACAGTCTACAGTTCTTAAGTTAATGAAAATTACAACATGTTACAATGAAGTGAGGGTCAATAACCTGTTTCCTTCACCATCCTTCCCCAGTCAAAAACCAGATGAATTTTTTTTTTGCAAAAATATACTTTATTCATAAAATTACAAAACATCTCAAAATGGTAATTACAGAGTGCCGTGATATTAAAATTTTCTACACAGATCGTGTTGTATTCCGAATTGCTTCAATATAATTGAAATACATGTAATGTTTACTGTATACATTCAATGTGAGTCATAAGGCTTGAGGGATTCTATACAAAATCAAACAAGATACTGATATTTAATGCAGAGTTTTGGAAACTTGCTCAGTTTTGACCTCCTGATAATGAAGTTTCCCAGTCATTTCAACGGGCTCTAATGTCAGAGTAGCTGCAGAATGGTTTCCATATGGTGCACTATTGTAAATTAAAGCAGGAAACGAGAAAAATTAAGTAGAAGGGAGTTCGCAAAAGGAGAATGGCCTGAGGGTTCTAAAGAGGCATGTCAGAGCGCACAAGTGGATGGATTGATGCACTCATTAGACTATTTCTTCTGCATACACCCCGCAGATGTTCCCTGTGCTCCCAGGGTTACCATAGTTTGGGAACTCTTGCTCTGCAGCGGTAACTTGTTTAATTTCTTCCAGTTCATAAGCTGTGGAGCAAGCCAGTGGTGAAACTGCACCAGCATATGCGATGAACTAGGAGTAAAACTACAACAGCAAAAAAAAGTTTTTTCACTGGCTTAATAAACTAAAGTATTGGTTTTAAAGTATTTGAGAGGAACTTGTACCTTTGCCTTCACTAATATTTAACACTATGAATAAAGTGTAGGTGTGAAATTTGATACTAAAAGGTTTAATGGGCAGAATGTTTAAGATATGATTGTAGAACTGTCAAGCTTCAAAGCAATTTATGCAATTAGGTACTTTTATAGAATCATAGTATACAGCACTAGACATCATTCAGCCCATCAATCATATACAAGCTCTTAGGCAGACTATCTAATTACTTGCACTTCCTGCCTATTCCTTACAGCCCTGTATTTTTCCCCTTCAAGCAGTTACCCAATTCTGATTTGAAAGCTGTTATTTAATCTGCTTCCACTGACCTTTTAGGCACTACAGATCAAAATTCGCTGTGTAATAATAATAATATATCAGAACTCCAGTCTGAGTACAAAGCCCACATCAACATTGAAGCACTGCGATCAGCAAAGTTCCATCTTTAATACAAACCAATCATGGTTTGCGACCTAAATATGGTGGCACAGTGGTCAGCACTGTTGCTTCACAGCGCCAGGGACTGGGTTCGATTCCCGGCTTGGGTCACTGTCTGCGTGGAGGCCGTGTCTGCATGGGTTTCCTTCAGGTGCTCTGGTTTCTTCCCATAAGTCCCAAAAGACGTGCTGTTAGGTGAATTGGATATTCTGAATTCTCCCTCGGTGTACCTGAACGCTCTAGTGTGGCAACTAGGGCATTTTCACAGTAACTTCATTGCAGTGCTAATGTAAGCCTATTTGTGACACTAGTAAAGATTATTATTAAAAAATAAGCTGAATTTAGTTCAAATAAATATCACATGTTGCAATAAAAGCAAAACGCTGCGGATTAAATAAAATCTGAAATAAAAACAGAAAATGCTGGGAAAACCCAGCAGTCTCTGTGGGGAGAGAAACAGAGTTAACATTTCAACTCCAATAGGACTCTATTTCGGTACTCACATATTGCAGTAGGTGAGTCCCTTTGATCCTGCCAGCTCTTGAGTTTAGGAATGATCATGGAGGCCTGAATGTACATTCACTGTCATAATTTTAGGTAATTAAGATTGAGTTTTCTACATCTAAATTAAAAGCTATCAGATTGTTTAGAGAAACAGCTGTGGAGAAAGTAATTGGGAATTCAGTTATGATCAATTGCAATATCAGGCATAGACACTTTAAGTAATTACTCTCAATACAGTTCCCACCACTGAAACAGCTGATGCTTAAACTAACCCAAAACTGCTACCAATTTTCCGTTCCCATTATGGTCAATTAGAAACCAAAAGAGAAAATGCTGGAAAATCTCAGCAGGTCTGGCAGCATCTGGAAGAAGAGAAAAGAGCTAACGGTGTGAGTCCAGGTGACCCTTTGTCAAAGCTAAAAGACAGAGAAAGTGGGAGGTATTTATACTGTAGGGTGAGGGAATGAAAGATGAATCATAGCCACAGAAACCAAAGGAAAAGAGTGCTAATAGCAATGCTAGTAGGGGGAGGGGAGGGGGCAGCTTAAGGTGAGATTTGATGGTAAGAGCCACACCGCGATGGTCTGGGTGAGGCAACTGATGAAAGTGAAAGATATACACAGGTAGAACTTAGGGGGAAGGTTTCATCAATTCTCTGCCAGATTTCCATCAAGACCATACATCAGTGCAATCACCCACAATAAGCTAATGGAACATAGGAACAGGAGTAGGCCATTCAGCCCCTTCAGCGTGCACCTTCATTCAATTAGTTCATAGCTGCTCTGAGGTCTAACTCTACATACCTGTCTTTGGCCCAAACAGGGCCAAACTCCCGACCCTGATGGATTCCCCATTGAGTTTTATAAGACGTTTGCAGGACAGTTAATCCCTTTAATATTAGATATGTTTAATGACTCCTTGACCTGGGGTTCGTTGCATGTTAGACTAGCGCAGGCCTCTATTTCCCTGACACTGAAGAAGCACCCTCCGGAATGTGGGTTGTTTCGACCTATTTCGCTTTTGAATGCAGACGCTAAAATTACTCGCAAAGGTTCTGGCACTTATGTAGGCACCCTGCCTCCCAGAGCTGATCGTAGAAGACCAGACAGGCTTTGACAAGGGTTGGCAATTGTCGGCCAATATATGTTGACTATTAAATATTGCCCTTTTTCCCCCTCTCCAGTGCCCATAGGTGCTGAAAAAGTGTTTGCTAGGGAGTAATGGGGATCTCTTTGAGATTCTTGGGAGGTTTGATTTTGGGCAAAAGTTCATATCTTGGATTCAATTACTGTATAGGGCCCCCACTGTGAGTGTTCGCACAAATGTCTTGAGATTGGGTTATTTTCCACTGGATAGCGATACGAGGCAGGGATGTCCATTGTCTCCACTTTTATTTGCTTTTGCAATTGAACCGCTGGCGATAGCATTAAGATCTTCCAGTAAGTGGAAGGGAATACATTGAGGAGGGCGGGAGCATAAGTGGGTATCCTAGTACCCAGATGATCTGCTTCTTTATATTACGGACCCAGTTTCCACTATGGATGAGATAATTAAGCTACTTAGGAGTTTTGGCTACTTTGGATAAGAGTGAATACTTTTTTCGTTTAAACCCCCAGGGAGGGATGTTTATGTGGGGTTGTTGCATTTTCGCCTTGCCAGATCTAGCTTTCATTATCCGGGAATCTGGGTAGCTCACTATTGGGCCTCGCTCCATAAATTAAATTATGCTTGTCTGGTGAATGGGGAGAAACCTGACTTGCAGAAGTGAGATAACCTCCCCCTGTCCTTAGCGGCAGGGTTCAGACTATTAAAATGAATGTCCCCCCCCAGGTTTTTAACTTCTTTTTTGGTGTCTCCCCATTTTTCTTCCCAAATCCTTCTTTGTCCTCTTTCATTTGGGCAGGAAAGACCCCAAGGATCTGTAGGCTGTCTCTCCAGCTGCATAGACAGTCAGGTGGTTTAGCTTTACCTAATTTGTTACTTTATTGTTGGGCAGCCGATTTTGAGAACGTATTGGGGTGGCTTAGTGATCCAGGTTCCATATGGGAGCAAATGGAGGCAAGTTCTTGTAGGGGCTTTGTTTGGGTGGTTTAGTAACTGCCTTGCTCCCATTCTCTCCTGCAACCCTTCTACTGACCTTTTGTGAGGGCCACAAAGAATCCAGCACGAGTTGTAGAATAGAAAGAAATAACATTTATTTACAATAGCATAT
The DNA here is from genome assembly GCF_047496885.1 of Scyliorhinus torazame. Lineage (NCBI taxonomy): Eukaryota > Metazoa > Chordata > Chondrichthyes > Carcharhiniformes > Scyliorhinidae > Scyliorhinus > Scyliorhinus torazame. The sequence continues at coordinate 150,639,736 of NC_092721.1, read as the reverse complement.
ATATATATATAACAGCAGCAGTAACTCCCTTGCTGCTCACTCCTCTCTAACTGGTTCCATACTGGCCAGCTCTATTTAAGCAGGGAATCTGCTAATGATTTCTCCGTCCCCCTCATTGGGGAAGCTCATACTCCCTAAGGATTGTGGGATTGCTATTAGTCCCCAGCCAGTGGTAAGCAGGCAGGTTATAACATCCCCCCCCCACCCCCCCAAAGTCCAAGGAATCCACCGAAGACCCTGGCGAAGGAGGGTGTCGGATTTGTTTTGCCTCAGGCCGGACACCATTTGCACGAGGCGCTGGATCGGGCGGCGTGTAACGAGACTCAGAACGGCGCTTCCGTGATGAACGGCGTAACGGTTGTACATCCACGGCCCGTGGGCCCGAGGACTCCCCCTCTGAGGCGTCCTGTGTCTCCATCTCGGGGTCAGAGTCCACTGCCTCCGTCATCCCGCCGTCCCTAACTCCACGCGGTTCTGCAACGGCCTGCGCAGGCTTTGAGTGCGGCACCAGAGGAAGATTGTGAGGCATACTCTCCTCTGTGTCTGGTCTCTGGCTGTAAAAGTGAGCTCCGGGGGCGGGGAATCTTTGGAAGAAATGGTCTTCTGGACCGAACGTGGTCTACCTGCTTGCACTGGAGACGACCATGGGCTTGCGCCTGGTAAGAGATGGGGCCCATTCGGCGAAAGATAATGCCAGGGACCTATTGGGCACCACCAGCAAAATTTTGAACGAACACTGGGTCACCGGGTGCAAACTGCCAAATCGGCCGATGCCGACAAAGGCCAAGTCCCTGCTGTTCTTGAGTGCGGCATACTTTTGCGCCAATGTCCGGGAAAACCATGCTAAGCCGGGTGCGAAGTCTCTGGCCCATTAGGAGTTCTGCGGGAGCTACCCCCGTCACCGCATGTGGAGTGGTCCTGTATGAAAACAAAAAACGAGCTAGTCTCGTGTGCATAGACCCGGAAAACCGCTCCTTTAGGCCCTGTTTGAATGTCTGCGCTACGCCAACCCATTGGAAGCCGGGTGATATGGAGCGGTGCGGATATGGCGTATGCCGTTCATATTCATGAACCTCGCAAACTCCTCACTTGTGAACGGAGTGCCGTTGTCCGTGACCAGCACCTCGGGGAGGCCATGCGTACGGAAAGACAAACGCATCTTCTCGATTGTTGCACAGGACGTTGTGCCTACCATCTTATGCACCTCTAGCCATTTAGACTGGGCATCGATTAATAGAAGGAACATGGATCCTTGAAAAGGCCAGCGAAGTCCGCATGCAAGCGTGCCCAAGGCCGCCCTGGCCATTCCCAGTGATGTAGGGGCGCGGCCGGCGGAAGCTTCTGAGCTTCTGTCAAATGGAGCAGTTTTGGGCCACCTTCTCAATGTCGGTGTTGAGGCCTGGCCACCAGACATGACTCCGGGCCAACATTTTTATTTTGGTCACACCCAGATTCCCATTGTGCAAGTCCCTTCGTATCAGCTCCTGTCCTTTTTCCAGGACAGCCACACCCGTCCCCCACAAGAGGATACCGTCTTCCATGCTAAATTCTGACAGCTTGGAGGAAAATGCCCCCAACTCGCCTGGGAGCTGTCTATGTTACCCACCATACAGGACTATGTGCCAAACCTTTGACAGAACTGGCTCCGTCTGGGTCCACTCATGGATCTGTGATGCCGTGACAGGCAAGGAGTCCATAAAATTTAGGGTTGCAACCACCTCACCGGTCGTGGGGGTAGACATGGGGCCAGTCGACAAAGGCAATCGGCTAAGTGCATCGGCATTCGCTATCTGCGTTCCTGGTTTGTGCTCCAGAGAATACTCGTATGCAGCGAGCAACAAAGCCCAGCGCTGAATCCGTGCGGAAGCAATGGACAGTATTGGCTTATCCTCTCGGAAACGTCCCAGCAGAGGCTTCTGATCAGTCATGATAGTGAAGTGGCGGCCATACATGTACTGGTGAAAAGCGTTTCACCACAAAGACCACCGGCAGGTCCTCCTTCTCGATCTGCACGTACTTCTTTTCTGCTGCACTCAATATGCGGGAGGCAAAAGCTATCGGCTGCTCGGCCCCGTTCTCCACCTTGTGGGACAGGATGGCCCCAATACCATACGGGGATGCATCGCACGTGATGAGCAAAGGCTTTCCAGGATCATAGTGGGTTAGTAACCCAGACGACGACGGTTGTTGTTTTACCCGCCGGAACGTGGTTTCTTGCGGCTGACCCCAAACCCAGGTGTGATTCTTCTTTCGCAGAAGGTGCAACGGAGCCAGCGTAGCTGCCAGATTGGGGAGGAACTTCCCGTAATAGATTACGAGGCCAAGAAAAGAACGAAGATGCGAAGTGTCAGTCGGGGCGGGGGCCTGTTGAATTGCGTGCACCTTCTCTGCGGCGGGGTGCAAACCTTTGCAGTCCACCAAATAACCCAGGTAGACTAATTCCTTGGCTTGAAAGATGCACTTTGTATGACGTAAACGGACTCCAGACCCTGAAAAGCATCTAAGGACAGCTTCCAAATGTTTCTGCTCTGACGTCCCTGTAATCAAAACGTCGTCTAAGTAGACAGCGACACGTGGTAAACCTTTCAAGATGTCCTCCATGACGCTTTGAAAGATAGCGCAGGCAGAGGATATCCCAAAGGGCTTCCGAGTATATTCATACAGGCCCCGGTGTGTATTAATCGTTACATATGGCCGGGAGGCAGGGTCCAGCTCCAACTGTAGATTGGCGTGACTCATATCTAATTTTGTGAATGAGAGTCCGCCTGCAAGCTTCGCGTAGAGATCTTCTATGGGAGGCATTGGATATCGGTCAAACCGGGAAGCCATATTCACTGTAAAGTTTATAGTCGCCACACAAGCGAACTGTGGCATCTGGCTTCATTACAGGTACAATTGGCACTGCCCAGTCTGCAAAATGGACGGGCCTGATAATGCACAAGGACTCCAAACGAGTGAGCTCTCCTTCTACCTTCTCGAGCAAAGCGTAAGGCAGTCGGCGGGCCCGGAAATAGCGTGGCGTGGCTCCTGGTTCGACTGGGATACGGGCTATGGCCCCTTTCATTTTCCCCAAACCGGGCTGGTATACATCTGGGTACCGTCTTAGTACCTCAGTCAACCCTCCAGAACCTGTTTGGAGGATGTGCTGCCACTGCAGCCGCAAATGGCGCAACCAGTCCCGACCCAACAGGCTGGGCCCGTGGCCGCGCAACACGATAAGTGGGAAACGCCCCTCCTGGCGTCCATAAACAACAGTGGTCATTGTAGTTCCTGCAATAACGAATGGTTCCGCCGTGTAGGTGGCCAACCTGGCCTGTGTGTCGGTTAATGTAAGGGTCTGTATCCCCTGCTTGATGCGGTCGAATGTCCTCTGGGCGATGACGGAGACCGCTGCGCTAGTGTCCAACTCCATCTCAAGCGGGTGACAATTGACCCGTACTGTCACCTTAATGGGGGCCACACAGGGAGCTGCCTGCCACACAATGCAGCTGCAGGCAGTCGTCCTCTGTCTCCACGCGCTCAGGAGTAGTCGCCGCAGGTTCATCCAAATGGAAAGTACAGCCCATGGGCTGGCCCCAGTTTCTGTCGGAACGAAGGTGCCTCTGGCGCCCCCAGGACCGCAGTCCGCGACTGGATCGGCGCCCACAAGTCCGACACTGACATGGCTCCTCATCAATCGGTTCTGGAGAAAGCTCCCTTCGAGGAGGAACGTCCGACGGCCACTGGCGTCGATCCGGACGCCGCCCCGCCCAAGGTACCACAGGGGTGCGGGGAGCCGCTTTTGGACGGAAGAGGTTGCGCTCCAAGGCGTGCGCCTCCATTCTCTGTAGCTCCTGCACTCCCCGTTCTGCGCTCTCTTGGGACAATACTGTTTGAATGGCCTGTTGAAAAGTCAATGTTGGCTCAGCTAACAACTTTCTCTGGG